>NC_085136.1:199965269-200323602 GCF_035046485.1 Aedes albopictus
ATTTTATTTTCATAAATTCAATGTATACGCTTGGCTAATAACTGAGCTGAGATGTTGGCTTCGTTCTTGTGCGAATATTGTAGGGTATCGCGCCACTTGGGCGGTGGCTTCTATATTCGCCTGTTTTCCACTATAGCTCAGTCGATTTTGAACCAATTGACTTGAAATGTTGTACACGGGTAGATACTATACATATCTCAACACATTCCAACAGTTGTGTCAATTGGTTCAAATTTGACTGAGTTATAGTGGAAAACAGACGAATATAGAAGCCACCGCCCAAGTGGCGCGATTCCCTACCAAGAAGAAAAACAAAAGCATTTGAACGATTTTTGTTCCTTTCTATTATTTAAGTCTTAAGTCATGTCTTAATTGATTTATTTTTCCAAACAGATGCGATCACCTTTCCGCGCCCGCGAATGTACGGGAAAGACGCAAATAAAACTGAGAGTGAGAGCATAAGTCATAATCAAAACAGAGCCCAAAACAGAAGGAAAGACGTCGTCGCTGAAGTTCGCGCCAAGCAAACGGCGAGGCGAGTGAGTGTGAGAAGGAGACTTGCCGCACGCCGCCGTGCAGTTGCTGGTTGGGGGGCTTCTGGATGCAATCGACACCGTCGTCAGTCAGTTAGTCGCGATCCGCGGGCCAACAAACAACAACAAAATTTCCCGGAAAGATCGGTAAATTTTGTTTGAAAACAAAAGTGGCGCGAATTCAACACTTAGGCGTTTCGCGCATTGTGGCTTGGTGGCTTAGTGTTTACGGGTTTCGAAGCTGATTTACTGCACAACTCGGTTAGATATTTTTCCACTTTGAAGATCGGTTCCGCGATAAACCTTGATATAACCTCCGGTCCTTGGCGGAACTCAGCCCACAATTTCTATTCACATAGAATGCGATCGATTGATATTCAATACCGCCAGAAATTTGCATCTTTTTGTGCGAGCAAATCAAACCGGTCCGAGCCGCGCGAAGGGAAAAATAACTCAAAAATTTGAGAGTGCTGCCCGCAATCTGATTGATTGGTGTCGTTGGTGATTTGAAATCTAAAAACCGGCCAGGAATGGTGGATTGTGAAGTGAAATTGATGTCCGCTTATCATAAAACGCGTCAACTCGATTGATCGAACTGGCAATCAATCTGAGATAGCTGAGTGATCAGGAGACGAAACAGTCGAAAAAGAAAACAAAATATTAAAAGTTTAATTGCATTGTTAATCGGTGTGCAAATTGATCGCTGGACCGGGAAATGTGCTGAATTCTGGGCCAGAGCTTCCGTGACATGATCAATCTCCAATAACCCGAAGTGAAGTGTAGTGTAGTTAGCAGTGTCGTACAGAAATTTTGAAAAAGAAGTGAGTGGTTTGTGGAGGCCAAGTGAAAGTCGCCAAATTGCAAAGTCTGGACAGGTGCTTCTGACCGCTGCTGGGGCTTCTTGGTTTCTAGAGCTGGAGAGATGCAGAGCTGATAATGGTGCGGAAAAGCCTGCAATATCGGAATCTGGAATAAATGCTAAGTGAGTGATCAACGTCTTCGGCGACGACGGTGAGTAGATGGGAAGGGTCAACAGGTTGAAGGCAATCTGGAAGGGTAATGATTGGAATTGATCACTTTTATAAATTAGGTTAACAACATCTGTATACATCGCGAACAAGATCCATAAACTCTTTTTTGCTGGGTAATTTGGAAAGTAGGATGCAGTCATTAAAATTTAAGCACGTAGAAAACTACTGACATAGTTTATGCATTAAGATGCAGTGAACACGAATGCGCGTTTTAATCGTGTCATGTCACGTATTTCTCTTGGTAGAAGATGCAAATACTGCTGTCCGTAACATTTAGCATCTCTAAGCTTTGCGCTTTCTTGCTGCCATAGAAGTTTTAATAAAGTATATAAAATGAAAGAAGACGATCATTTCGTATATTTTCAAAACACAAGTATTTCAGAGTACTACTTCATGAAATGCTTTTGAAAATTGGTCGTTTATTTGCTTACATACTATGCTTAATCAACATAATTTTCAGAAGAGTGTAATCAGTTTCGTACCTTTTAATTCCGCCCTAATTGCTTATCCTTTGACAGATACGCGTATTTCGACCACCACTTGTAATCTTCCTCAATGTCAGTTATCCACTCTGTGGTGGATAACTAATGTCGAATTCGTTTTTGAACCTGGGTTGGAACTGGATCGGCGGAAAATGTGTAAACAAACATCGTCAAACAAACTTTAGTACAAGCGAAACCGAAGTCGGGTTGGGGTTGAAACTGTGATCTGATCCAGTTCCAACCCAGGTTGGAACTGAATCAAAAACGAAAACGACATAACACTGAGGAAGATTACAAAGAGTAGTCGAAATACGCGTATCTGTAAAAGGATAAGCAATTAAAAGGTACACACTAAGATTCAGAAGTTCCAGCTCAGTAATTTTTTCACTGAATTCAGTAATTTTTCAATCTTTTTACTGAGTTTTCAACGGCAGATTTATCTCGGTACACTCGGTAATCGTATTTACCGTTCACCAGTAACGATATTTACCGTGCTTCAGTAACTTTTGACAGTTTCTTAGCTGAGCTTGGTAATTCATGTACAGAATATCCGCAAAATAAACAACCGAGCGAACCGAGTCAAATCTGCTGTTGAGAACTCAGTAAAAAGATGGAAAAAATACCGAGCTGATCTTAGTGTGTACGAAACTGATTACACTCATTCGAAGAGGGTAATCTGCTTAGAGGGCTGGAAAAGTCGGTACAAGATAATTTTCAGTCTAATCAGTCCACTGCAGTTTGAATGTTTGTTTGTTTGCCCCAGAAATCCCTCTATGGACTCTTTAAAAATTCCTAAGGAGAGATTTCTCCGACAATTCTTCCTTAAAATTTCTCCTAAAGATAATTCCAGAAGTTTTTTTTAAGAACTCTCATACAAATTTCTATGATTTCTCCAGGTATTCTACTCAAGAAAACTTCTACGATTTCTTCGTAAAAGTTCTTTCAGAACATCCTCAATGAATTGCTTCCTACAGATGATCTTGCAGTAACTTATCAAAGAACTCCTCTGCGAAAACTTCCATGCATTTCCTCAGAAATTTCTCCATAGTTTCTTTTAGAAATCCGTTAGAGAAGTCTTTTAGGAAATCATCCATGGATTTATTCAGAAATGTTTTCGGTGATTTCTTCAGAAAATCAAAAGTTCAGAATTCTTCCAAAAATTTCTCCAAGGATATCTTGTGAAAATCATTCACAATTTTTCCAAAGTTCCCTTCACAAATTCTTCCAGGGCTTACAAATTTCTCTGGGGGTTGCTTCAGAAACTCTTTATGAGATTCTTCCATAAGTGTGTCCAATGATTTCTTGAGGAAATCTGCTATGAAATCCTTCCAAAATTGGTCCATGGATTGCTACACAAATTACACCGCTTAGTTCGACCCGGAACTCTACTAAGATTTGTTTTTTTTTCAGAAACTACTCCCTCGGCTTTTCAAAACAATATTCCAGGAGTTTTTTTTTGGTAAATATGCATGTGCTTTTGCTGGAACTTCACCGGGGATTGTTTAAGAAATTTTTCTAGGGATTCATTTAGAAAATCCAACGGAAGTTTCTTTAGGGAATCCTTCAGAGATTTTTAACAGAAATTCTTTCAATTTTTTTGTGATTTATTCTAGTGATTCCTTTAGAAAAGAAATTCGGAGATTTCTTAAGAAATTCTTACATCTACTTTCATAAGAAGCCCACCATTCAGGAATTGCTTTCTAGATGGCATTGAAAATTCCCGCAGGAATACACTACCCGCCAATAATGGAATCGTTGCCATACTCAGTATTGCAAGTTTTGCATATTCTATTCTATTCTATTATATACTAGTGCTTGCACAATCAGTATTGAAAAGCATCCTGGAAACATCTTTTTTTTTGTTATTTTCTTGTCAGCATTATTGTTTGCAGCATGTCAGAGACGTGACACAAATAATAAAATGGTCAGGCCGACTGTGCAGACTAATGGGTCGGTAGAAAATTCAAAAAAATAAGGCAATCAGGTCATTTACTTATGAATATGTAACATGATTGACGAACCTTTTTGAATTGAATAAAGGAAGAAACGAAACGGGGACAACCGTACCAACCGTTTCGTTTTAGGGGAATGGTGTTTGAACATAAAATCGAAGGGAGTGGGCACCACCCAAAAAGTTTTGCATCACACAAAATATGGAGGGAAAACGGTGTAAACCTAGAACCAATTAGTATGTGGGTACAAGTACAGGTAGGTCGGATCTAGATGCACGTGGGTACGAGTTACATTTACAAAGAGAATTAGGCGGGTCATAAGTGATATGTGCCTCATAGCCCTGAAATAATTACATTTTAGGGTGATGCAAAACCTTTTAGGGTGCTGCTATATTCAGTATGAATGTTGCCATATGCGATTCCATATTCATGCCGGGTAGTATATATCCAGGAATTTCTTCGTTGATTCTAGTCTAGTCTTCACATACATATTCATTCATTGAAAAAATCCTGGAAAATGAGAGAATCGACTACTCCTATCATTTTTCTTGTCGTTATTAGTACTTATTGTACATCGGAGATGTATTACAAGCATTATAGCGGCCAGGCCTACTGTGCAGCGATACGAAACGTTGCTGTGGAAACCAATGCTGGTTCCACATTTAAGTCACAGAACAGGGACATCTCGAAGCAACCGTTCCGTTTATTTGATACCAAAATACAAGTGAATCGGTGGGAGTGACTTTGCTAAGACGGTTAAAGTCACTCCTTGGTCCTCAGCTTCCAGGGATGGGACACTGGCATTTATCCCATCTGCCCTGGCCTTAATGCCTATGCTTAAGCGCCATTACTAGCTCTCTGAAACGAAACAAGCATATTATTTGACCTTTCCCTCCCTCTATTTATGTTATCGACGATGCACCACAGCTTTCTATTGTAATGACTATTAAAACAAAACAATATTTAAAAAAATCGTTAGGGTAGGCACGATGTACGATGATGTCTTATTAATACAGTTGTGACCATTCAGGTAAAAAATAAAACATTAAGTTCACATTACCGTTTAGACGCGACTAGTAGAAATCGGAACGAACTTACCGAACTTCAGTTCAGTTCAGCTGAACCTGTAGGATGTATCAGCCATTTGTTCCAGGCCCAAAACGCAGTTGAGAAACATCAGCAAATGATCACAAGAGACCCAGTGATATGGATTACTGCCCGAATTTATATTGGCCTGCTCACTCTCACACGAAATTTGACGTTTGAGAGGTGTCGGCACCGCTCATACATCAAATTTTCTGTGAAAGTAAGTTGGCTAGCATAAATTTTTGCAGTGGACCATTGAATTACGCTCAACTGATACACTGAATTCGACGGTGGATTACCGAATAACCTAACCTTTCATCAACACAACTTTTAGTAAATTATTTCAATAATTAGATTGTTGTTCACTAAGCCACTCATACATTCCTACACCAGTTTGGACTGGCATATGAAGGACATTAACGCATTCAAAGCCGCTTGACTATCTGAAAATATGCATATTCGTGTATGCCTGTATCCTCGTTTTAGACATACAGATGCAGATTTTAAAATAGCATATATTTCTGCAAGGAAAACAGTTCTGGAGTTCGATTTGAATAGGTCGAATCTGCATAGGAATCACAGCAAACATACGACCTATTCAAATCAAACGCCAGAGTTGTCCATTTCCACATTGGTATTGAACTATTAAGCCCTGGGCCTGTAATTCCAGCTCCAGTGCCTTCATTCATTTTTGATCCATCTGTATAGAATATAACCGATCCTGGTGAGATATTACCCCCTGATTCCCATACTTAGCGGTGAGTATCAACCACTTCGAACGGTATATCTAAGTTCAGCTTTTTATCCATCCAGTCTTCGTTCATCACTAGTAATGGATTGATTGGAAAAATTTTCAGTATACTTAGATGCCCGAAAAGATTACCTTCTAATAAGATAGTGGTTCTCCTTATCCTAAGTGCACTCTTTCCAGCTTCCATTTGAACATATTGATGCAGTGGAAGCTTATTAAGAGCCGCCTCTAAGGCTTTTGACGGTGTATTATGCATTGCTCCTGTTATAGCTATACAAGCCAAACGTTGTAATTTCCTAAGCTTTTTTTGTGCACTAAGCTGTTTAGTTTTCGGCCACCATACAAATGACGCATAAACTATCCTAGGTTTAACTATAACTGTATACATCCAATGTATCATTTTTGGTTTAAGTCCCCATTTTCTTCCAAAAGTTTTCTTACTTATCCACAGAGCAGCTGTGGCTTTGTTAATTACCTTCTCTAAGTGTAAGTTCCAATTTAGTTTGTCATCTAGAATTACTCCTAGAAATTTTACATTCGACGAATATTGTAAGACAATTCCGTTTATTGTTAAAGCTTTCATAGTGATTTTTCTTTTGCGAGTGAACGGTATTAAAACTGTTTTTGAAGGCTGATGTTTAACCCCTCGTTTTAACATTCTATCTGTGATGATGTTATCGAATTTTCCACGAACTATTATAACTAGGTCATCTGCAAAGCCGATAACTTCGAAGCCTTTTTCCACTAATTTATTGAGAAGATCATCTACAAGCGACCATATCAAGGGTGAAAGTACACCTCCTTGAGGACAACCCCTTGTGATCTTCACTGTAATAGATGATTCTCCTAATTCAGCAGATACTTGTCGGCTATTAAGCATTTCCATAACCCATTCTTTGACCCAAGGCTCGAAATTTCTCTTTACCATTGAGTTTTCAATAGAATTGTATGATGCATTATCAAAAGCACCCTCAATATCATGAAATGCTACAAGAGCTATTTCTTTTCTGTCAAGTGTGCTTTCAATTTTTGTAACTAGCTCATGAAGAGCTGTCACCGTTGATTTGTTGGGTTGATAAGCAAATTGATTTCTGTTGAGAGGATTGTTTGGTAGATATTTTGATTTTATGTATTCGTCTAATATCTTTTCCATAATTTTAAGTATGGTCGCTGTGAGACTAATAGGCCTAAAAGATTTTGGATTTGTTTTGTCTCTTTTTCCTGCTTTAGGAATAAATACAAAAAAATTTGTGGGTTTTGGACCGATGATTATTTAAGGACACGTACAAGAGATGAAAGTAGAAAACGATTAGCGAAATCAAGAAAACAATTGGACCCAGAATTTAACATACGGGGTTCGATTGATTCGTTGAAAATAAAACAAACATACGACAACTGACTTAACGAGGAGAAATACATATTGAATGGAACCATACCACAAAATCAAGCAAGAAAACAAACACAAATTGTGTGACCATAACACTACATACGCAAATCCTGACTGACTGACCAAAAGAAAACTTTCCAATCTTCTACCGTAACTTTTTAAGTCAGTTTATAACAGTGTCTTAATGGATATCATTTTCCGCGTACGGCTGGCAAACTGCTTCTGAAAGATTACGTACTCTTTTCTATCTTCGGGTCTAGTGTAGAGGTTTCAACTCTATTCAGAGTGCAGCTAGAAATCTAGCAATAAAAAAAACACTTTTCAAACGTTCAATAAGATTTTTATTCGACTTGCAGTAATTGCTTTACAAAATAGTTTAGCAAGACCTTTCTGCTTGTTAAGTTCATTTAAAAATTAGCACATGTATCTGTGTAATGTGTTTTTCACAAGTCAAATAAAGGCTTTCATTTCATCATGCTTCGACTCAGAGTACGGAATGAACAAACGGGTTTTTAACTGAACAGCAGCTCAATTAATGAGTTGTTCAATTGTTAATTATAATGTTCTGTGCTAATTCACCACTGCTGAATGGGAGTCGACGTGTGATCATTATTAAACCACGAGAAGTTTATATTTTGATTTGAGCGCTTCAATTCATCATCGCAAGGTTGGCACAGATAGGAAGGCATGTGGCTGGCAATCGACAGGTCTCGAGTTTGAATCTTGATTTAGGTAACTTTATGAGTAGTTATTATTTTACAATAGTGTTCACTGCATAAGTGCCAATCGTAAATTCTCGTGGAAATTGAAAAAAAAAAATGCATTTTGTTTATTTTTAATCATTTTGGTAAAACTGAATAATAGCTTTAATATATAGTTATAAAATGATTGACCAACAAATAGTTCAGTTGGTACACAACACTATACTTTATAGTTTCTCCAAATTTGTGTGAACAAAACCTGAACAAAGGTTGTGGCGACAGCATCGTGTTGAATTAATTCATCGTAAAAGTGCTTGTAAAATAAGTGGTTGTTTGTTGGGGCGATCATTACAGACGCTTACGCAAACGTATCTCCAAGAATTCATTCTGAAATATGTACACAGAACGTTCCAAGAATTTTATCAACTGAATTTTTCCTCAATAGACATTTCAAGGAATTCCACCAGGGGGTTTCTCGAGAAATTTCTCCAAATTTGTCATCAGGAAGTTTTTCAGAAATTCCTTCTGGAATTCCTTGAAAAATTTCCGCAGAACTTCTTCAGTCATTCCCCTAGTGATTCATACTGTTGTCGTACAATCGTAAAGGCAACAAAAATATCTATAAAAGCATGCCTAAAGATTTGAAATTGTTTGAACGATTGAAAAGTTATCGGACCCTAAAGGTATTAAAAAAACTAAATCATTAAAAACTTTTTTGAATTAGGTTCGACTGTAGAATGAACTGTTTTCGAGGGCTAAAATATAAACGACTCATAAGAAAGTGATCATTCGTCATAAATAATTCCTAAAGTCCCAGTGAAGAAGCAGGGGTGTAATCAGTAATAAATAACAAAAGTTCCATAAACAAATAGAAAAATGCATAAATAAATCAAAAGTTTCCATAAATAATTGATTTTTGAGCAATTAAAAACGTCAAAAATGCAATGAATAATTCAACTGTTGCAATAAAAAAAGCCAATTTTCCCACCAAAAAACTTCGAATTTTCCATAAATAAATCCGATTTTTCCATAATAAATTAGAAAAATCGCAATAAAAAATATCTAAAAAGCAATAAATAATTCAAAAAGTGCAATAAACGGAAAACTAAATTATCAATAAATGTCAAAAAACGAGCAATAAACGTAAATGCATTTTAAGCCAAAAAACACATAGACTATGCGGCGAAGCCGCATAGAGGATTGAGGAACTGTGGCGGCAGAAGGCCGCCGAAGTTTCCGATATCCGATGCACCGCAACTGCATCGTTTCGGTTCTAGGCAAACCACAGATCCAAGAATTTGCCCGGTATAATGCAAACATAGATGTTATCCTTTTTTTAGGTCCGACGAGCGATAGCGAGTTCGGACAGCAAGCAATTGCTCGATAAATTGCAATCATAGTTACGCAAGCTTTTCAGTCGTTTCAGTCATATAAGTGCGATTCAGCATTTCACTGTCTCTTACTTTCCTGCATTTGTTTTTCATGGGTAATTTCGTCATTTTTTATTGCATTTTTTTAATTTTTTATTGCTTTTTCGATATTTTTTTATTGTGAATTTTCTAATTTATTATGGAAAAATCGGATTTATTTATGGAAAATTCGAAGTTATTTGGTGGGAAAATTGGCTTTTTTTATTGCAACAGTTGATTTATTCATTGCATTTTTGACGTTTTTAATTGCTCAAAAATCAATTATTTATGGAAAGTTTTGATTTATTTATGCATTTTTCTATTTGTTTATGGAACTTTTGTTATTTATTACTGCTTTCACCCCTGTTTCTTCACTGGGACTTTTGGAATTATTTATGGGAAATTTTGTGTTTATTATGGAACGTTTAATTGTCTGCCGTTTTCGAGTGGCTTTTCAGTCTAGCGTAACATCAAGACAAGTGCTACTTGTTTAATTCTGACGTTTCGGCCATTGGACTCGATGTTTCTCTGGGGATATAAAGTTGCACCGCCCCTCGTATGCTGCTAAAAGCTTTGCGCTGAATTGTCCTATGTTTTTACAAAGTTCTTTTCCTGGACACCGCATTTGGTTTGGTTTCGTGGTTGCGTTGGTGGATAGTCGTACGAAACATACGAAAACTAGTTGCAAGTTTATATCCCCTGAGGAAGGCCGAGTCCAATGGCCGAAACGTCGGAATTAAACAAATAGTCCTTGTATTAATTTTACGCTACACTGAAAAGATACCCGAAAACAATAAAAAACCCAAATTTTACGTGACTTTGGAAAAAAATAAAAATTAAACACTTCAAAAATTGAAGTTTAAGGCTTCCATATGATTATTTAGAATAAATTTTTCGCTTTTATCCCGAAACTAAGCATGAAAACAATTACAATTTTGCCAAAATTCTGATTTTTCTAATAAAATACGTGTTTTTGAACGGTTTTTTTGGTATTTATCCATTTTGAAACGATTTTTAAAAGTACAGTTTATTCACAGAACTCTTAGACAACAAAAATATCTTTAAAAGCACGCTTAAAAAACGAAATTGGTCAAACGATTAAAAAGTTATTGGACTCTAAAGTTGTTTTTTTTTGTAAAAAGAAGAAAACAATAAATAAAATCTGTAAAAACTCATATTTTGCGTGACTTTGCAAAAAATTAATGTTGAATGGGTATTTTTGAAAATTTATTTATGAGAGATTCATAAAAATTATTGAAATTCGGTTGAAAACTTAGAGAGTTATGGCGCTTGAAGTGAAAACACTTTTTTATTACTCGAAAATTCAACTCTGAGGCGATTGCGCCATCTCTAAATCTAAATATTTTTGGCTCAAACTCAGAGGTTACTGTCATTTGAATCCAAAAGAGCTTACGAATTCCAGGTTTCAAAAACTTTTGAAGAATAAGCCGCAGCCTATTATACACCCGAAGCAGTAAACATACGGGTACTCAACAGGGAAGCATACCAGAAATTCCCTTTGGGGATTCTACCAAGACTTTGAGAATTTCCTCAGAAGTTGCTTCTGAGAATTCCTCTTATAGTTCTTCCTGTATAGGAATTTCTATGAGGTAGAATCGATAACAAAAGTTCCAAGAGAAATCGCTTGAATGAGCTTCAAGAGGAATGTAAAAAAAACTCTAGGAATAACCCCTAGCAGGAATTTCTGGAAGAATCCCCAGACCGAATATCTAAAGTCATCCATAAACGAAGTCTTGGAAGAATCCCAAGAATACAGTCCAACAGAAATCTTTGAAAAGATCTCTTGAGGCAATACCCATACAACATTTTTGAAGAAATCTTCCGAGGGAACTCCCAAAAAGGAAATCCTGGGAAACCAAATAGGGAACTGTTGCAGAAATCACGACAAAAAAACACATGGAGGACTACCCAGGTGGAAAAAATTCTAGAAGAAGCTTCAGAAGGAATCCGCAAGTGACTACCCTGGGGAATCCTTAAAACAACCGTTTGAAGAAATTTGAAGGAATTTCTGCAGATCTTCTTCCAGGAACACCTGGAGGAACTAGTATAGAATTAGCTATAGTTAAGTACACAAAATAAAAATTTAAAAAAAAACCTGGAGAAACTCTCTGAACAAACTGCTGGGAAATTCCCGGTAGGAATTTTCTAGAAGAATTCTCAGAAAGATCTGCTGCCAGAGGGAACCCCAGGAGGAATCTCCTGGAAGAACCCTCCTAGAGAAAACCTCAGGAGAAACTACTGGAGGAACCTCCAGAGGAAATCAAGAAATTTCAAGAAGGAACTCCTGGAGGACACCTTAGAGGGAGCTCCTGAAAAAAAAAAACCCTATGGGAACTTCCATTGAAATTCCTGAAGTAAATTCTAGAAAGAATAATCCTGCAGAAATGTACAGAACTCCTGAAGGAATTCCCAAAACAAACAAACCTTAAAGAATCCCCAAAGAGATTTCCTGGACAAACTTTATGAAGAAACTTCCAATGAAATTACCAGAATGAACTTCTGCAAAATATCCTGAGAAAACTCTTGGATAAATTACGGAAGGAAGTCCTGGAGAAATCCCCAGAAGGATCATCCATTGAAATCTTCAGAATCAATTCCCGGAGGAATCCCCAGAAGTTTTCTCTGGGAATTCCTCCAGGAGTTCCCTCTGAGGATTGCTCCAGTAGATCTCCCTTAGAATCCATCCAGGAGTTCCCACTGGGAATTTCTTTAGAAATTCCTCTAGTGGATTCCCTGGATGCTTTCGACTGCTGGGAGTTTGTACCGGGAAACTTTTTCAGCTTTCAGTCTTTGGACAACTCAGAACTATAGCATGTGCCCACCGATTCGATTTTCAACGTAGATTCATCCATTCTCTTGGGATTCTTCCAGGGGTTTCCTCCGGGGATTGCTTCAGTAGTTCCCTCTGAGAATTTATCAGTAGATCTCTTTCGGGATTTCTTAAAAAGTTCCTTTCGGGGATCCCGGGGATGTTTCGGCCAATTTTAGATAACCTTATCGATTATTCACAATTTCAAAAAAAAAATCAGGCTTTCTTAGATCTTTTTTTTGGAAAAAAATTGGAAAACTTTCAAAAAATTCTTAAGAAAAATAATGCAAAAAATTTAAAAAGAAACTTTTGAAAAAAAGTTGCCGAGTTGTGGATTGCTTATATGAGTTCTTACCAAGGGCGCTACGGCTCTGCACATAATGGGTTCTCATTAACCTTCCGTAACTCGCGCGGTTGACTACCTGCGTCAGCACCACGCTTATGCTGAGTACAAAAAGCGAGATTTTTTCAACGTGTTGTACAGAATACAACAGCGCGATCGCTCGTGGGTTAACAGAGTTGCTATCTGTCACTATCAATGCAGCCATTCCATAGAAAAACGATATAGTGCATCTCCGATTCTCGTGAAACTTGGTGGGCTTGTAGTTCTTCGGAAATAATTAGACCCGTATTTTTTTTTTATTTCGGCATTAGGGTGACAAATTTTCATATAGGGTGGTCCAAAAAATCAAGGTTTTTCAAAACTAAAAATTTTCAAAAAATCGTAACTTTTGAACCATTTGACCGATTTCAAATTTCTTTTTTTTTTGTTTGAAAGCTATTGAATTGTAGATTTCAGGAAAAATACGTTAAAGGGGCTAAAATGTAAAGAGTACTATAAAATATGCAAATATATTAGTTTTTTTCACGTTTTCATGGACTCGGGATTAAAGAGGTACCCTGGTTTTATATTTTTACCAGAAAATTCAGGAAATTTGGCGTAACATATGTATCAAAACACCAGAAATGTATGTTGTTCTGTTTTGTACCTCTTTGGTCCCGAGACCATGAAAACGTGAAAATACTAATATATTTGCATATTTTATTAAACTCTTTACATTTTTAACGTATTTTTCCTGAAAACTACAATTCAATAGCTTTCAAACAAAAAAAAAGAAGTTTAAAATCGGTCAAATGGTTCAAAAGTTTCGATTTTTTAAAAATTTTTAGTTTTGAAAAACCTTGATTTTTTGGACCACCCTATATGAAAATTGGTCACCCTAATGACGAAATAAAAAAAAATACGGGTCTAATTATTTCCGAAGAACTACAAGCCCACCAAGTTTCACGACAATCGGAGATGCACTACATACATATATCGTTTTTCTATGGAATGGCTGAATGGTAGGCAAACTGCCGATTTTGACAGGCTGACTGCGATCCAAGTCAGCGTGTGCTCTGTTGAGTCACCGCGTCACCGTCACTTTTCTTTTCCCATCACAACTGGACTGATTGCGATGGCGGGTAGATATCATTGATAGACCATCTTTAAAATTCGTTTAAAAATCAAAATAAACACTTAAAGTGATGAAATTTAAATATGTGGTACAGAATAAAAAGTTTCGTATGATGGTCACAAAACATTTTGAGTTTTGGTTAAAACCACAAAAATATCAGTTCAGTTGCTATGATAGTGCTCTGGAGTGTGGGTCAGTATCAAGTCGTTGCCGGTCACTATCGTTTTGATATTGATCGGACTACAGTGATAGTGACGATGCACATTGGAGTAAATCATGGCAAAACCTGATCATAAGTAGAAAAACTCAAAATGAAGTAGTTGGGTTTTCCGTTGTGTTTTTGCCAAGTGTAGTTATCGTGTAATCGTTTGACAGCTAAGCAGTGTCCAAATGTTTTGTTTACCCTTATCAGAAGAGGTTTAGTAAAGCTGAATTTCAGCCGTTTTCTTTGATATATCTCACAGCGCGTGCAAGTTTTGACCGTACAAAGTGAATAAAATTGATAGTTAATCAATTCAACGATGCAGTTTGTTAAAGAAGGTTAATGTTGTTGTTCTGTTAATTTGAAACCCAAACAAATTGACGATAAGTTTACATACAATATATGGAAATATTGTAAAAAAAAAACATTGATGGAATCCTTTACCGTACATTCAAAATGAAATAAGTTGATTTTCCGGCTGTTTCCGTGAAATCTTCTTTTAGTGTATGATAAAACTATTGTTCCTCTTTCAAATGCAGAAAGAAAACCTTCCGGATGTTTCCGGTTTCAAAAGTTGCAATACTTTGAAAAAATCGTGATAATTATATTATTATATGATATTGTTTGCCTAAAAACACTATTTGGCCATCTGAACATATTTTTGCTGAAAACTAGAATTCAACAGCTTTCAAGCTAAAAAAAGAAGTTTAAAATCGGTCAACTGGTTCAAAAGCTGTGATTTTACGAAAAAGTTTTGGCTTCGAAAAATTATGATTTTTACAATCTTAAAATTGGTCACCCTAATGACGAAATAAAAAAAATACGGGTCTAATTATTTTCGATAAACAACAAAACCACCAAGTATCACGATGATTGGAGACACTATATCGATTTTCTATGGAATGGTTGTATTACATATTAAAAAAAATCTTGTTGAAGTGGGTTAGATTGGTTGTTACTTACTGCTAGGTGAATTTATTGTTATAAAATTCATTGAAAACTATGAAATACGTTTCATTACTAATTTGGATTGTATTTGGGTGGCGAAAATACGTTAAAATAATTTTGATCAGTTTTGATGTACAGTGACCCCACAATTTATGAATCGGCAAAAATGACCACAGTTTATGGATCACTCATTTGATCAACATGGTGATTCATTAATAGTGTACAAAATTGAGGTGATTCATCGGTGTGGGGTCACTGTACTAGGTGCTCCACTGTGCGATGGTGCAAAATCAGTAGTCAACTGACATGACTGATATTTGGCAGCTCTGCTCATTAATTGAAGTGTTTTTGGAAATCAAACAAGTGTTGTTAACGAAATCCGCTCAGTATTTTTTCTGTGCTCAGGAAGAAATACTTCTGTGATTTTTTAGAAGCTAACTGGTGGTGCAGTGATGTAAAAATGATGACGCATCATAAGAATCGATATTAAATATATAGGTTAATTTCACTTTCAACTAACATTCCATTAATTAGATAATTCGCTTTCTTTTGACGCAACTCAATATGAAAACAATTGATCTCTCACAAGCTAATATAAATATAAAATCGCTCAATTCCCGGTATTCCCTTTTGGTCTACCATTCATAGAAATCATTCAGTAGCAAAGCTGAATCAATTCTACGTTTATCTCATGGTATTCAACTGGCCTTCCTTGCTGATTCAAATCGAACCGATTTGCCAATGCTATTGAAAATTTAATTCGTCAATTATTGCCCACTGTTCGCTCAACTACTTACTTGCAGCTTTGCACGGTAATTTCGCTATCCACTTGTACCGTCGAGCAACTTCGAACGTACCTAGCCACGTGATAACATCAATCAGCTGAGCCAGACGAACGACGGCCGGCCGCCTCATCCGTGGACCGTGTCATGGCGGATGCTGGTCTCTTGATTCTTTGCTGATGCTGGGCTCACCATTCACCTGGGATTTTAATTCATGTTGATGATAACAAATATGTCCATGCTCGCCCATGCGGATTCAATAGATGCCTGTTTTTCAATTACGTACCATTTACAACAAATTACAACCGTTGAACAGCAAAAGATACATGGAAAGATACTTGGCGCGGAACCGGAAGGTTAGTAGGTAGTAAGCACAACGTCATTGACTTATGATAACGGCCTTTTGATTGCGTCGCTGATGTGGTCATTGTGGGGGCCTTTGTTTCGGACTACAGTAGCGCAATTTCCCACACAACACCACCAGTGCCAGCGGTCGGTCCTGCTGTTTTGTTATTTGGATAGGTGAACATTGCAAATTGAAAGTGAAATGGGCCGTGAAAGACACGGACGGAAGCTAGAGTAAAAAAATGTGTAGGTAAGCTTTGCCAATATCTACTGAAAGGGGTTTCCTTTGTGTGTGATGATGATTATGATGAGATGTTATTCAATAGGTCATTGCGACAAAGTAACAGCGATGTAGTCTTTAAAACAGCTTTACAGTGCTCCTCAAATATGTAGACAAAGTAATAAACAGGTGTATATGTACATAGTGTAGGAACAACCTGGGGCTTTGACGCTTAATTTATTTAACCAACAAACAATAATATTCATGTTCAATGAAGCAGGTTAAACATGCTCGATCTTTCTCCATACTGCTCTTACCAATTTGTTGACAAATGGGTAAGTACATGACAAAGTAACTTTGAGCATGTTTAACCTATTGCTTCTATTTATTTTTCTTCTTCTTGTTATTTTTATTCTTTTCATTCTTCTTCTTTTCTTTTTTCTTCTTTTTCTTCTTTTTGGTTTTACGTCCTAACTGGGACAAGGCCTGCTTCTCAGCTTGTAACTGTATCAGTAACTGAGTGCATTATTTGGCAATGACTATTTTACACTTGGATATTGCGTGGCAGACACAAATATACTACATATATATGCCAGAGGAAGTCAAGCAAATTTTCATAACGACAAGTTTCTTTCCGACTGTCGCCTACCAACGTCTACTTCGATCTCTGACATAAAGTCTCTACTGGGACAAAACCTGCCCCTATGCTGAGTGAGAGGCCAGAGTAATCGGGTTTCCCGCTATAGCCCACTAGCCTCGACAAAATGATCTGATCCAACAGTTTCCCGGCGGTATTCAGAGGGCAGGTAGGTCTGTATGCCGACGGGTCGCCAGGTAGCTTCCCGGGTATGGGCAGTAGAACCAATCTTTGCCTTTTTCACCTCTCCGGAAATACGCCTCTGTCTAGGCACATTTGCATGGCCATTCTGAACATGTCTGGGCTAGTCACGATGACCGTCTTGATGGCTACTGTCGGGATACCATCCGGACCCGGAGCCTTCTTCAACTTGAGCGACGGCGCTATTGCGATGAGTTCGTCGTTCGTTACCAGGGCGACCTAACTTTGGTCGATTTGGCCATAGGGGACGGAGGACCGTGTATCATGGCGCGGAAACAACGTTTCCATAATCTTTTGCAACATCTCGGGGGAACGTTCTGGCGGTACTGAGGCGCCTTTCGTTTTGGCCATGATTACTCTGTAGGCATCACCCCGAGAGGTCGTGTTAGCTGCCGGGCAGAGATTTTCAAAGCACGCTCGCTCACGCACCTTAATCTCTTTTTGGAAATATTCGACTGGGATTTTTGATAGCTAAGGAGTTTTTTGGCTTTCAGCCACGGGAAAAGCATTGATAATTTTATATCATTGCCTCAGGGGTCCTCAGGGAGAAGATCCAACCCAAGGATCGAAACGTTGGCATAATATAAAATTATCAACGCTCTTTCCCGTGACTGAAATCCGAAATACTTAATCTCTTTGTTTAACGCCATTTTAACCGCCCCTTAATTTCGCTCCATTTTCCCTCATCGGTGCGAGCTTTTTGCATCCTCCTTCTAGCTCCGTGGTTTTCAACCCATTCCCCCCTAGAGCTGCAGGTATACGTCCATTTCTGGGTAGTGGTCGCCTTGGCATTGCGGCGTCACACGCATGGCTTTTAGTACTGACTAGGCTTATCGAAACGCGAGGTCAGTCATCCCCGATGACGGTCGATGACCTTCGGATGTGGCCGTCTTTCTCCGTGTTCCACCCTGTACTGAATCGCCAGATGGTCACTGTGCATGTATCCATCGTCGAACCTCTAGTCCGAGCTACGGTTTAGACCTGGGCAACAGAAGGTCACATGAATTTCGGACTCTGCATCGTTCATACTGTAGTTTTTTGTCGCCTACGTTCGCGACTTCCACAATCAGTCTAGTAGAGTAGAGCCCAGCCACTCGCATTAGGCGAGCGGCTACCCCACACAATTGCCCAGGCGTTGAAGTCTCTACCGATGACCACGGGACTCAATCCCACTAGTGCGCTTGATAGTGAATCCAGCATAGACGAGAACTCGTCTATTGGCCACCTGGCCACCTGGTGGGAGCGTAACAACTGCTATGGCGAAGCCCTCGAGCGACGTGGAAATTATTTCCTTGACCGGAAAATTACCGCTTCTACCTAAATCCTTATCCTGGGTAGCCTTATCCGCTACCCAGAGGGACGATACCTGTACTTGACTCCGAGATTGACTGCCACAGTGGTTCAGGTTTAGCTGTATGACCTGTGTTACCGTCAGTTGGTTCGACCTTCTCGCGTACCTGGGAATTTAGGCCCACTCGTCGTGCGACCCTTATACGCCGTGCAAATAAGGTATTTTAGTGCCAAGTTGTAATGGAAAACGATGTGGCATTCCACTCCGCACTTTCAGCAGAATTTGCTCCTGTCGGGGCCTTTACACGGCTACGGCTTGTGTCCTTACTCGAAGCACTTGAAGCACGCCTCGGCCGACTGCAGTCGCCTTGTTCACCTCTCCTACCGGGAGCTTGATCGTGGCGATCTGCGTGCCTGCTGGATCCTCTCGCAGGTGAATCGATAAACTAGGTGCATCCAACACGCACTGCTGATTAAGTGCGGCTGCGAGATCTTCTGCGTCAGTGATCTCGTTCAGGTTAAGTCGCCTCCGTCGCGTCGTTAGGGCCCAGACCTGTACTTTTTCGCCCAATATCTCCTGAGCTATTGCCTTGTAGGTGCTGCCTTTCTTGACCGCCTCCTTCTTCACTGGCATCATCTCTCCTGTCCTGATGCACCGGATGCTTTTTACATCCGCGCCGTGCGGTGAGAGACGATTTTTGTCTCGCATGGCTCTCAGCACCTCGGTATTTGTGCCTTAGTTTTTAAGACCAGTGCGTCACTCCATTCGCGCTTGCGGGCTAGTTTTACTTTTCTCAACTCGGGGTTCTCCTTTCCTTGGTCCGGTTGGCCCCTATTTCTCTTAGGGTTGGTCTCTTGGTGCTTGGTTTCCCTGCCCATGCGCGTTTCGCAACCGACTTGGGAGCCTGGTTGCTCGCGCTGGTCGCCGTTTCTTTTTTCCGGCTTTCCGCCCGTCTCTGCCGGATGTATCTTGCCCCCCCGCGGGCCACGTCTTCTCGGCAGATTTCGGTCATCCATCCTTGCTGATATTTGTCCGCCCGCTCGTGAAGCCGATCAGCTCGTCTAGTTGTTCGGTAACTACCAACTTATTTGGTAGCCCGCTCCTGTTTCAGTTCAGCGCCCGCGTGTGGTCCGTGCCGGTCATCTGCGCTTCCTCGGCCGGCACTGCGCTGCCTCGTTCTTCTCCTGTTAAACCTCCTGCAGCTTGCTCGCTGGAAGGACACCACACGCTATGTCCAAAGGGAAGTATTATGAAAAGTGAATGTACCTCAAACTTTATTCGCTAGAACCGTATTTTTGGACCTATTAATAAGTGCGATTTAAAACAATCCATCTTGGGTTTTTCCGATACATTTTTATATGGGATGTAATTTCCCTTAAAATGACTTTTTTCGTCATTTGTATGGGAAAATAGGAAAAAAAAAACGAAAAACCCTAGATGAAATATTTTAAACCGCACAGACTCTGAAACTATGTAGAGGTCCAAACCTACGATCCTATGGAATAACGGAAATGGTTGCTTTCGACTGTGGGATCTTTAGCTGGGAAACGTGATATTCTCGGCCTTTGCAGTAGGCGATAAAACAGTGCGATTATAGCATAGAGCGCGAGCCAAAAAGCTAGATTTTTATAGCAAAAAGCCTCCCACGATACAGTAGCTCGCAAAAAATTCGCGACACATGCACCGCAACGGGCGCCATCTCGAAAACCATGTACCTAGACTATCCGATGTAGAGCATTACTATACATGTACAAGAGAACGTAACCTCTAATCCTTCAAAAAGGTAAAATATATTACCGAAACCGTCGGATATAGAGAGATTATCGTTTCTCGCTGCTCTTTAAGACTGCAAAGGCCGAGAATATCACGTTTCCCAGCTATGGAGAACATTTGAGGTACATTCGATTTTCATAATACTTCCCTTTGGACATAGCGTGCACCAGCCCTTTTTAATGACGATCTCGCATATCCCTCTCGCGCGAATGGGTTCAACGCCATTCCCTCTGTCGTTTCGTTTCCGGATTAAGTTGGATTTGGGATAAAGTATTCATTGCTTTTGAGTCCCCTTAGAGCCGCTCACTTCCAATAAAGTAGTCGCCAATGATCCTGATGGTTATCTACGCAAGCAGGGAAACCACCCGATGGATGGTTGGCACAGGCCCTCATGGAAGCTGAGCTCAGATCTGGATCAGCGCTGATCACGAGTGTTCATCTGAACCTACTTCCTACCAGTTTGTTACCTGAGCTGAGTACAGGTCAAGAACACATGGCCACGCCATGGTTTTATGGGACGAACGACGGCGCTAGCATTAGCCCCTCCTAGGCTTACTCTGATAAAGCAACCCGTATTCCCCGGTGCACGGTCGCCTCCCGGTGCCAAAGGTAGTAAGTCCACACTGGTGTGTCGACATGGTTCGCTTAGAAAAGAATCCTAGGCTCCCACCGGACTCACAGAAAGGGGGGGGTCTTCAAGCCCTTGAAGTTCCGTCCCTGCTTCCCCGAACGAGACAAGTTAATGTCTGAGGCATCCAAGATGATATGCTGAATACTAGCATGACTGCCATCAATTATCGGAAGGTCTTCTGATGTGCGGTATGTGATGACATAATTGAAAGCATCTATAGGGAATGGTCCATCATGTGATAAATAAGCCTGTATGACGTATTTTCTGTTGAGGTTTCAAATAGATACATCAATTGAAATAGTACATACATACATACATTTATTTGTTCAACATCATTAAGACAAGACATAATCAACAATAGTACGCCACAATACTCGGTTTGTGGCTGCCGCTCTCCATCCTTGGTCGCGCCTAATGCTCGCCAAGTCACGCTCCACCTGGTCCGCCCATCGTGCTCTCTGCGCTCCACGCCTTCTTGTGCCAACCGGATCCGTTGCAAACACCATCTTTGCAGGGTTGTTGTCCGGCATTCTTGCAACATGCCCACCATATCCTTCCGGCTTTGACCACCTTCTGGATGCTGGGTTGCCCGTAAAGTGCAGCGAGCTCTTAGTTCATCCATCTCCGCCACACACCGTTCTCCTGCACACCGCCGAAGATCGTTCTTAGCACGCGTCGCTCGAAAACTCCGAGTGCTTGTAGGTCCTCCTCGAGCATGGTCCATGTCTCGTGCCCGTAGAGGACCACCGGTCTTATTGGCGTTTTGTACATGGTGCATTTGGTGCGTGGGTGAATCTTTTTCGACCGCAGTTTCTTCTGGAGCCCGTAATAGGCCCGACTTCCGCTGATGATGCACCTTCGAATTTCACGGCTTACGTTGTTGTCAGCCGTCAGTAAGGATCCGAGGTAGACGAATTCCTCCACCACCTCGAAAGTATCCCCGTCTATCGTAACATTACTACCAAGACGGATCCGGTCGTGTTCGGTTCCGCCTACCAGCATGTACTTTGTTTTTGAGGCATTCACCACCAGTCCGACCTTTGCTGCTTCGCGTTTCAGGCGGGTGTACAGCTCTGCCACCGTTCCAAATGTTCTAGCGATAATGTCCATGTCGTCCGCAAAGCACACAAATTGACCGGATTTTGTGAAAATCGTTCCCCGGCTGTTGAGCCCGGCTGGTCGCATCACACCTTCCAGGGCGATGTTGAAGAGTAGGCATAAGAGTCCGTCACCTTGTCGCAGTCCCCGTTGAGATTCGAATGAACTGGATAGTTCACCCGAAACCCTTACGCAGTTTTACACACCGCCCATCGTTGCTTTAATCAGTCTAGTCAGCTTCCCAGGAAAGCCGTTTTCGTCCATGATTCTCCATAGCTTTGCGCGGTCGATACTGTCGTATGCCGCTTTGAAGTCGATGAACAGGTGATGCGTTGGGACCTGGTATTCACGGCATTTTTGGAGGATTTGCCGTACGGTACCCAAGCAACACGACTTGTTTCAAAGCCAGTACCAGCAACATCAGTGCAATTTATTCACTGTTCAAATTAAGGACAACAGAACACAATTGCTTCTTCTTTGAAACGCAAAAAGCGCAAATTTTAAATCGTTGTGCAACTTAAGCTAGAGGGGGAATGATAAAAAAAATAAAAAAATATATTCAGACTCGAACCATGGATACCAGGAGTATTAACCACTCACCTTACACACTACACCAGAAGCTCTGTGAAAGATTTGCTGCTCAATGCACCATAAAAACTACTGAAGTTACTGGTTACTTCATTGTACCGTCTTTGCCACAAGTTAGAAAGCTGTCAAAATGAAAAGACGCGCAAGTTTTCCGCAACACATTTGGAACCTAATCTGAACAAACAAACCAGAGTAAGATGTTTCATGTGTGTTACATAGCACATTTAATGCAAGCTGACTGTATTGCCACTTGTGAGGAATATGTAAGCTCCGCCTCCATAAATCGATGTTAAATGCGATGTTATTTGTAATTCCTATGAAACAAAGCTGCAACTTAACGATATTCGGAGTTTAAATGCAACTCAACTGACAAGATGGAAGTTGTGTGCGCTTTTATTGCAACTCTTTTAGACCAAAGCATAGAAAACCACATTTCGGATGATGTTGCAGGTGCTGCTTGGGTAAAGATCTGGTCTGTTGTCGACCAGCCGTCGATAAAGCCAGCCTGGTAACTTCCCACGAACTCATTCGTTTTAGGTGACAGACGACGGAAGATTATCCAGGATAGCACTTTGTAGGCAGCATTCAAAATAGTGATCGCCCTGAAGTTCTCACATTCCAAATGGTCTCCTTTCTTGTGAATGGGGCAGATAACACCTTCCTTCCACTCCTCCGGTAGCTGTTCGGATTCCCAGATCCTGACTATTAGCCGATGCAGACAGGTGGCCAACTTTTCTGGGCCCATCTTTTTTTTTCCTTCTAAACCATAGGGGGATAATCTGCTCAACAGACACCCTAACAATAAGGTTAGGGTAGTGTAGGACTGAGGCCGTCTTCTACAACAAAAGTAAAAGCCAGGACTACTCTCTCCTCGTACCCACTAAACCATTCCTATGGTCGCCAAACCCTACGTCTCTCCGGAACCACCAAGAAGGTATTGCTCCAGAGAGGGGCTAGTGCACATCGCACCCTCAAGGTTAGCTGCGTAGCCTAGCAGCAACGAACTTCGATGACTCGCTCTGGAGAGTCCATCACGGTAACATGCTGGCGTTTAGCCAGTTTCCCGAGTGGTCCTCGCCACTCCCTTTGTCCTCGGAAGGCGGCCGGATCAACCCCGCCCGCGCCCAACTGTTTTGCAGACATCAAGAACTGATGCCCACGTGCAACCCGATCTGACCTGCTGAAGGCAAGGGTATCACTACCCTTCAGGCCCTATCAGCTGCACCAGAAGGTTGCTGACAGCAGGGTCTCCACCTGTCCCGACCCTTGCCGGGGACCCCTTTCCAACCGCGGGCTCGGATCTAACCCAGTAGACCGACGCCACGACAGGACCGCTACCGGGACTTCCTCTCCGCGGCCACTTAATCGCTGTAAGGGTCGATCTCGACCGCAGGGCACCGGTATGACCTACGAAGCCGACTCCGAACCCCTGGACCACCTCTTGTACTGCATATGGACTAGCCACTCTCCGAGTCCACGCGCCACCTCCTCTGTAGCTCCCAGACGATATGGGCGATTCCAGCCAAACTCATCCCTACACATCCTCTGGACCAAGTTGTCCGGGTTTGTGTCCTCCCCGCATGTGGCAAGCATGCGGTCACGCATTGTGCGAAAACGCGGACACACGAACAAAACGTGTTCCGCCGTTTCCTTTAAACCATTGCACACTGGGCATTCGGGAGAATCCGTATGCCCGAAACGGTGTAGATACTGTCGGAAGCAACCATGACCTGTAAGGACCTGTGTCAGGTGGAATGTAACTTCCCCATGGCGCCTATTAATCCAACTACCTACCCTCGGTATCAACCTATGGGTCCACCTTCCTTTGGTGGAACTGTTCCACGCGCGCTGCCATTTGACTATAGAGGCCGGTACGCGCTCGCAACCCTCAGGCACATAAGCCTGTAAGTACTTTCCAGCTTCCGTCGGTAGCATTTGGTACTTAGCGCGATGCCCCACGCCGGGCCGCCATACCTTAGTATGGACGTAGCAACACTAGCCAGAAGCTTGCGCTTACTGGTGTACACCGCAGAGCTATTGGACATCATCCGGGACAGTGCCGCAATAGCTGTGGAGGCTCTTTTACAGGCATAATCGACGTGGCTACCGAAGGTAAGCTTATCGTCGATCATCACGCCCAAGTGTTTGACGGAGCGCTTTGACAGGATAGTGCACTCTCCTACACTGATCTCCGTCTGCTGCTCCGACTTCCGGTTGTTAACAACCGTCACCTCTGTCTTGTGGTGAGCCAGCTCCAGTTTCCTTGATCGAGTGGTCGGTAGTCAACTTCACCTCCTCGATCGTTTCACCGTAGACTTCGAGCGTAATGTCGTCGGCAAATCCGACTATCTCCACTCCCACTGGGTACTCTAACCTCAACACCTCGTCGTACATGACATTCCATAACACCGGACCCAGGATGGAACCTTGCGGGACTCCTGAGGTTATGTGAAAGCACTTCCGACCCACCTCCGTGTCGTAGACTAGTACACGATTCTGAAAGTAACTTCCGAGAATCTTGTACAGGTACTCCAGTATCCCCAGACGCAAGAGCGCATCAGCAATAGCAGACCAGCTGGCGCTATTAAACGCATTTCTTACATCCAGAGTCACTACCGCGCAAAAGCGAATTCCCCTCCTCTTAGGCTCGAGTGCTTTCTCGGCGGTTTTTGTAACCAACAAGATAGCGTCTACGGTGGACCTCTCCTTCCTGAAGCCGTACTGGTTGCTCGAAAGACCATTTTCGCCCTCGGTGAACCTCAACATTCTATTGAGGATGATATTTCCGAGCACCTTCCCCGCCGTGTCAATCAAGCATATTGGTCTATATGCCGACGGGTCTCCGGGTGGTTTCCCCGCCTTTGGCAATACCCGAGTAGAGGAAAAGAGCTCAATAATAGCATACTCTGATATGGAGATCATAAAGTGATATGGGTTTGATTGACATAAGAGATAAAAGATCTAAAAAAAAAATCAACAATTTACTCCTGGAACATCATCATCAAATCATTTTTAGATTTTGTAAGATCTAACCAATAGCAGCGAGCTTTTCGTATGATCTTGAAATATCAAATTTTGATATTGTTCAGATGTTCCAGGAACATTTTCCAGATATTATTTTCAAATCTTTTATCTCTTATATCAATCAAACCAATATCATTTTTTGATCGTCAGTATTTTACCTCTACCTGGGTAGTACCTCCGTCCGGACCTGGGGCCTTACCTACGCTAAGGGACTTAGCTGTCCCCACAAGTTCCACATCGGTGACCCTCTCCTCATCGCCAGCCCCAGTCCCCGGCTGTCCTACGAAAGGAGGCCAAGGACTAGGATCATGACGCGGAAAAAGTCCTCCAATGATCTGGGCCCATCTTGATGAGTTCAGCTGCGATACTGTTGTTTCTAACAACGAATAAAGTCGAGCTCCGTAGTTTTGCAATATGCTTATTGAGAAGACAGTATTAAAAACTTCCTGAAATACAGAATTTACTAGGTCACCCATTTTCTTCAGGTTATGTTGTAACTACTTACGTTTATGGGTTTCTAGCATTCGAATCCCGGGCGACTTCTTTGGGGGTAAACAACTTTAAGACCCTATTAGTAACAGTATAATTATTAGTATAATTGATTGATAATTCAGTTTCTGATAAATACAGTTACCTTCAGAAATTAGCTTATTCGGGTGACTTCGCTGGCTGCTCTTAATATCTCGCTATAACCTTCAATCATTAAGTCCTACAGATTACGGACTTTATAAATTCAAATAATTTGTAATTCTTACCATGACAACAAATCAGTACAGGATTGTATATAAATTCACTTGAATAATATATCAACTAATTACACTAGTTTACAGCATTTTTGAACTCGGTAAGCTGATGATCATTTTTTGTGTAGAATCATGCCCTGAGTTCGAAAACGAGAAGGAAAAAAATTACAGTAGAGCGGAAATTTTTTCGACTTTCCATACAAGGTTGATGATTTGAAATCGATGTTTGTTCTATGTTTAAGCAAAGTCGCTCACTTCAACCATCTCATTCTTCGTAATCAATGCTCCGATTGAGCTGAAATTTTTACTGTAACTCGCCTACATATGATGTGTCAAATACACGTCGAGAAAGAATTTTTAAATTGTTTTTTTTCTTATTAAAAAAAATACATTTCTTTGAAAAATTTTGGGAATTTTGCTAAAATTTAAGGAGATCGTCCCTAAAACTCGCCAATATCTTGAAATTCATCAATCTGACGCAAAACCTGTATTCAGATGATCAAATGGTATTGTATTCAGCTTTTAATTTATGGATAAAGATTTAAAATTGGTTGAACAAAACGCAATATATTTGAATTTTAATAAATTACATATTTTGAAAAGTTGTAAAGCTCGATATTGAGCTATAACTCAAAAACTGTTCTACTTAAAATTTTTTGAAGGTCGGTTTCGAAATCAGCGCTAAATTGTGCTTCAAAAATTTTGGTCGTTGACAGAAGTTCACGACTTTCGTTTTATTTTGTAAACTAGTGTTACCGTCGTTGGGGGTGAGAATGGGTCAAAAAAGGATACTCAAAGATTGTTTGTTAAATAACAAATGCAATTGAAGTCGGAATAACTTTTTATTTGGTATGTATACTCTCCTATGTGGTAATGATAGTTTAGCAAGAATGTATCACGTTATATGAATTGCTTACTAAACTACAAATGATTGAAAATTGACCCAATCTCACCCCTTAGAGGGGGTGAGAATGGGTCAAAGTATTCGAAATCACCTGTCTATGAATATAAGTTAATTTTATTGATCATATCTAGTAAACATACTTAAAACATAATGTTATCATGAAGAATAAAAACTTAGGTAATTTTAAAAGATGATTAATCCACCTAAAAGGGCTAATACAACCGAAAAAATGATTGAAATTTGATACAATAATGTTTGTATACTGTATCACCATTTTTAGCCATCATAATTATCCTAATTAAGAGTTTCAACCTCCATGAGAGGAGGAGAGATTACAATGATGGAGGAGCGCATTGAAAGATTGATTGTAAAAAAAACATGATAGATTTAGTATACTGCATAAGAAATGTTTAACCAAACTCTCCGTTATAAACTCTTATGTACATGATCATTGGCCTCTATATTGCTAAAGCAAATCACTCCATCTCAAGATAGAGGGTCGTTCAAATATTATGTTAAGTCTATTTTATGAGCTTACGATATTGCAGTACACTAAGGATTAGCTGATGATTAGAGGAGCTGTCCAAACGCATGGGTGTATTGTTATAAATGATTTTAGGCACTAAACGTATTAATACACTCGTTTGACACTTCTCGACATATTTTTGAAAGAAAGCGTGCTTTTATGAAGATACGGTGAACATGGCACCACTGTCACGTCAAATGGGGACTGGATAACAAGTTGAATTTTTAGCTAAGGTTATGTGCACTCGATAACTTGCTTGACCCAATCTCTTCTTAATATTTAGACATAGGGTCGAAAATATTGAGTTTTTAAATAAAAAAAGCAATGACAGCCCGCTTTTTTTATTACATCAATCAGGTAATACCTACAGCTAACCACTTATAAGAAAATTTATGGTTAGGTACTTGTGTTAAACATTACGAAGGAGAAATTTTTTCAGAGTGATTTACTAGTAGTTTCATCATATAAGTTCAGCCACAAATTTAACAAAAAACGATTATTGCAAAACATCTTATTCTGCATGATGACGTGTAAAAACATCTCCTCTTTGAAATAATATAAAGTTTTCAATATAAATTAACGATAGTTGATGAGCTATTTCAAATTTTATGTTTCTCCGTTTTGACCCAATCTCACCCCCCAGACCCATTGTCACCCCCATCGACGGTACTTATAAAAAGAAATGCTAAACTGTCTGTTCACGTTCTACGTATTTTGCCCATCACTTTTCTCAAACAATGTCCCCACAATTATTGGCCTGTCGATGTCAGCATGACAGCTCGGATCAACGTAACGATGATGGAAGGTGCGAAAGCGCACAATGGGCGCGATCAACTGATACCATCCTTACCAGCTGCTTTGTTGGTTTTGAGCTGGTGAATGGCATCCTTAACTTCCCTCACCCTCAGTGGGAGTTGGTTCATTTCCGTCCTCCGCTGCACTGGCGTCGTCGTTTCTTCTATTGCCGTGGGCTCCCGTGCCTACGTTCTCCACGCCGTTCAGGTGCTGATTGAAGTGCTGCTTCCACTTTTGGATCACCTCCATCCGTCCGTCAAGAGGCCTCCGTCTTTATCCCTGCATATTTCGGCTCGCGGCACGAAGCCGTTGCGGGATGCGTTGAGCTTCTGATAGAACTTCCGTATTTCTTGGGAACGGCACAGCAGTTCCATTCCTTCACACTCCGCTTCTTCCAGGCGGCGCTTTTTCTCCCGAAAGAGACGGGTCTGCTGTTTCCGCTTCTGTTTGTAACTTTCCACGTTCTGTCGAGTCCCTTGCTGCAGCATTACCGCCCTCGCAGCGTTCTTCTGCTCCAAAACCGTTCTGTACTCTTCGTCGAACCATTGATTCGTTCCGTCGATTCTGTTCCACGTACCCGATGGTGCTCTCTGCTGCGTCGTTGATGGCTGCTTTCACTGTACTCCAGCAGTCCTCTAGAGAGGCCTCATCGAGCTCGCCCTCGTTTGGCAACGCGGCTTCGAGATTCTGCGACATCCGATTGCTTCAGTCGCTCTAGGTTGTACCGTGGCGATCGCCGGTCCCGTACATTGTTGATGACGGAGAGTTTTGGGCGCAGTTTGACCATCACCAGATAGTGGTCGGAGTCGATGTTGGCGCCACGATAGGTCCTGACGCCGATAATGTCGGAGAAGTGCCGTCCGTCAATCAAAACGTGGTCGATTTGAGATTCCGTCTGCTGTGGTGAGCTCCAGGTGTAACGATAAGGGAGGCTGTGTTGGAAAAAGGTGCTACGTATCGGCCCTTGATTCTCAACCTGCACATTCTTTCGTCGATCGGCCACCAACCGATCACGCGCCTCTGCATATCACCCATCACGATGAAAGCTGTTCCCAGCTCGCATGTGTTGCCGCAGCTCTGGTAGATGGTATGATTACCTCTAAGCGTTCGCACCATGAATCCTGTCCAACACACCTCCTGCAGCGCTACGATGCCGAACCCGCGGTCCTTCAGTAGATCGGCGAGTGCGGGTGCTCCCAATGAAGTTGAGAGATCGGCAGTTCCACGTACCGAGTTTCCAATCGCAAGTCCTTTTTATTCGCTGTTGCTGATTTTCCGCTACAATGGTTTTTTACGGCTGACTCGTAGAACCTGACACCAACCCCCTACTTTCCGGAGGACCATAGTGCACAGTTGAGCTTAGAGTCCTTCCCTGGCACTCGGACGTAGATCAGCCGCCCCTAACATGGGGATCAGACGCTGTTGTGAGCCGCTCCTCCTGGAGAACAGACGCTTAGGTTTGCCGAAGCAAACCCCCCCCCCCTCCTCTTCCTTGTCAGCCTACGACCAAAGTTCCCACCGGGGTTGGTTACCCGATCTTCCCTAAGGTTGCTCATAGTTTCCGGCCGGTACCGCGTGGAGGTAGGGATAGGAGTTGCTGGGCAGAGGCTAGTGGAGCACAATGGGATCTGAATTGCGCAGTATTATCGTGCCATAGTATATACATCTCTGGTGGTTAGTTCAGAGATGCGTGTAGCAACGATTGCATTTTTGGCAAGCACGCATGCTCGTGGCATGATATGCGAGTTTGTCAATTCATTTTTGATGAAAATAGCAATCACCGAACTCACAAGATTTCCTAGATAAAAAAAATCCTATTACTAAAGAAAGATTCTTGTACTAAAGCCACTTGGGCTGAGCATATAGCCGCGCACCTTGAATCTCTAATGGACTGAAACGTTGAAGCGGAAACATTGTGTAACAAGATACTTACGGGGCAGACCAACCGAAACGTCAAAACTAAACGATACGATACGGAACCTTATATTTCAGTACGCCTGTGCCGTAGGTATCCTGATCACCGGGTTCGATAGCAGAAGTGAAGCGGTTCTCAGCTTTCAGACGAAATGGAACTCAACTTACCGAGGACTGCTCTTCTGTAACGGACAAGATTGACCAATACCCAAAGAGATGGAAGTAACAAATTCGCTTTAGCGCCAACACGCTTTACAGCGTGATGCGGAAATGCTTGTTTCAAGGATGCCCAGCTAACTCCCCAGGACGGGTCTACCGATCGCGGGAGCAAACTCAAAAATCTCAAAATATCAAACTGACGTCACCAAAGCTTTACAGTACTTCACTTATTACAATAGGTTGTATGGTTTGCAAAATGGTTGGATAGTATAATTTTTCCAGAATATTGGCGTTAGGAGGTTGGTAGTGTGTGTACAATGGTTTTAGATTACAAGCTAAGAGGTCTGACTTTGATCTTCAACTCAGAAGGTTTGGTGATGCTGGAGAACGACTTGACGATCGTCGACGATGAAGGCGTGGCGAATGATCGAGGATTCGGGTTGGCTAGCCGAAGGATGATGAACGTGCACGTGAACTGGAGGTCTGGCGGCGACGGCGCTCAAAGAAGAACACAATTGCGCAGCGGGCTTCAGTTGCTCAAGGCGTTTGCACGGGCCCTTACGAAGGACGCGCTCCACTCATGATGATCCGAGTGGGTATTGTTCTTCAACAATAGGCGTTTACCAACAAGCACGGGGGTAGAAAATTCTCATTTTTAGCGTGACGTACTAAATGGATGCTCCCTTAACGTTATAGTTATATGAATAACCGATAATTAAAAAGCCTCTGTTGAAAACAACATGTTTGATGTTTGCTATTTTGGGTCTGTCCTTTAGCTTATTTAGCACAGACTGTTTAAATTTTATGGTGCATTGGAAGAAGTCAGTAGGGTCCATCACAGAAACTTGTGGTTTCAGCTCACTTCCGGTATTTTGCACACATTTGACGAAATCAGGAAAGTTGTGAATTTCACCGCGGGGTACATGTTTCATAGTACGCTCGACAGCCGAATGGAATGAATCCGGTGACATATAAGTGTGGCCTGGTTTCAGATATTTAAAATTGATCGATTGGTTTCAATTGACTACCCGCTTGGCGCACACCCATACAGTTGATCAGCAGGAGTAAATCCATTTTATTTTGTATGGTGAAAAGCATCTAAACTTGAATTACTTGAAATAGAAAGCTTTTACTGAAAAAAATATTTGGTAGGCTTAATAGTAGTCACCATTGTGCACAACCACTACCAAATATTTTTTCGAATAATGTATTCCACTTCGATAAATTTGCCTTTAGATGCTATTTGCCATACAATATTTTTGCGATTTAGGGTAGTGGAGGTATTTTGGACCGGGCAGGTATTTTGGCCCACCTAGGGAGTTTTATGATATTTATCACATAATCTCTACTAAATCTTGGTATTTTTTTTATTGGAACACGAAAAGTATTCAACTATGTGATGACCTTTATTTTGGATGTCAGTTAAATATGCTGTTCAGTATCAAAAATAGAGAAAATGTTTTCACTTCCAATGAAACGCACGGAAAAGCACCAAAAACAAAGAAGGTGACAAATTTGTAGTCGGATTTGAAGAGGTATTAAATTTTACAAATAAATATTTATTTCATGTGAATGTAGTTAGGGCCTTGTAAGAACTCAAAACAAACTGTTCTTAACCTCGGTAGAGCGATAATATTTACTAAAATGGTGGTTTGAGGTATAGCCAAAATATGTTCAGCATAATCAGATGTGGTCATATTTTGGACCACCTGTCAGATCCATCTCTCCAGTTCCTTCTAAAGGGAGAAAATATTCATGCCAATGTTATGTACTGTAAAAACAGATAAATAGAATAAGTTGGGACCTTCCGTGATCTGGGTTGTTATACGTTAATTTTACAATGAGATTGTTGTGGGTTCGATTTGTTTTAACAACTTTTCGCCAAGTTAAAAATTTTGATTCGATATGTGTCCTAACAACTTTTCGACGGGTTGAAATTTTCAGGTGTTCAGTCAACCAGTTTAGAAAAGTTGTCCTTCTCGACAATCAGTTGATGACTGAGACAATGTGTTATCTAATGTATGTTTGATAATTTACGTACCATTCAAATTACTTTATTTTTAATGACCTTTCCACTCATTATAATATGTGTGGAACGCCTTTATATTTAGCAAAATCACTAGACTTTCACACTTCTATGAAGCGTTACGTAATTTATGCATGGTGACTGACGTCATTCAATAGTTAATAAATACACGTTTTGCGTAACATTTTTTTTATGAAACATCATACTACAATGCGTAAAAACTGGCAATTGCAACAAAATTTCATCTTTTTTTTATCATTACGTAATTTTTAAACGTTCCCTGCCTCAAAAAATGAATTGAAAAGATGTAAACTTCACGTAGTTTTAACTATGTTTAAATTTTTGCTGAGGTGGCATTCATTTCATCAATCAATTGAAGTTTAATTTGGTGGGCCAAAATATGTGCACTTGGTGGTCCAAAATAAAATCAGGTGGTCCAAAATAGCAGCCCAAGATCCTTCAGGAGTTTTGATATTTCTTGTATTTTCTACAACAATTTTAAGTTCTGGTTGGCCTTTTTCGATAGAAAACATGTTGCTCTACGTAATGCCTACTGAAATTATCCATATTTTGAAGTAGAAACTTTCTCTTTTCGCTTAATTGTTCATCCGCTTCCTAAAGGGGTCCAAAATACCTCCCTTACCCTACTTTTAGCAGCTTTTAGCGATTTTTCGCGCATAGAAGCTAGCGCCACATTGGTCGATGCGGAGAGTAGGAAAACAGCCGATGTAATTAATTCATTGCCGGCGAGTTGATAACTAATACAGGCAAAACGAATAAATCCCTATTTTTGTTCTGCGCGGTACAATGAATTAAACGCTTTGGCTGTTTTACTACTCTCCGTATCAACCAATGTGGCGCCAGCTTCTATGCGCGAAAAATCGCTAAAAGTATTGCCCGTTGTGAAGATTTGTAGATTCCAACGCAAATAAATGATTAGGCTCATTTTCAGCGTAGGTGCGTTATAAATGTTTGTTTACAAAGCAAAACTATCACCAAGTTTGTACTTAAGAACACAGCGTAAAATATTCACCAGGACGCGGTCTGTTTTTATATCTGTGGGCCCACGCAAGAAAAATCCACGCAACTAATTTTCGCGCAGGAGTCTCCGCAATAAATCGCGCAGGTGGAATCTCCGCAATAAATCGCAAAAATATTGTATGGCGAATAGCATCTGAAGGCGTATTTCTCGAAGTGGAACACATTATTCGAAAAAGTATTTGGTAGCGGTTGTGCGCAATGATGACCGGTTTGGTGCCTACCAAATATTTTTTCGGGTAAAGTTTTTCATTTCGAGAAATTCGACTTTAGATGCTTTTCGCCATACAAAATAAAATTATTTTACTCCTGCTGACCAACATTGAACGCACTCCCTGCAGGTAATCTATTGTCAAGCCACAATTTAATGATCCACTTTTTGCCAAGAGCAGAGGAAAATTTATAGAACACACTGTGTCCCGATTATTGCGGATTATATTGTAATATTTGTTATAACAAAATCACATTCTCTCTCCTATCATAGTTTTTTCAATACAATATTCTCCTGGTCCTGTGTGTGGGAACGGAGGAGGGGTCTTCCAACCCCTCATTCACGGCAAGTACAACGCATCAACGAACAGTCCAGCTTCTGATCCAGCTTCTGGTTTTAGTGTCATTCTACACGACCTCCAACCTCTCTCCTATCGGATACCGGGACGCAACTATGACAGCTCCATGGAAGCCCCAACTCCCCCTACCACAGTCGAGCCTTTCCCGCCAGCGTTCAACAGCCGTCCTGGTCCTGTGTGTGGGAACGGAGGAGGGGTCTTCCAACCCCCCATTCACGGCAAGTACAATGCATCAACAATGAACAGTGCAGCTTCTGATCCGCCTTCCAGTTTCAGCGGAAATTTATGCAGATTTCAGCCGTCTCTCGGTGAGGTACCAGAATGCTACGAAGTCAGCTTTACTGCAGCCTCGAATGCTTCCCCAGTTGAACGATTGGAGAAAGAGTCTTCCAATCATGACAACGCTTTCCTCTCCATATACTACCAGAACGTTCGTGGATTACGCACCAAGACAACAGACTTGAAACTGCGCATGACTTCTTCCGATTACGACGTTTTCATCTTCACAGAAACGTGGCTTCGGCCGGACATCTATGACTCGGAACTAACGTCTGAATATTCAATTTTCCGCTGCGATCGCAGTGCAGCTACAAGCGACAAGTCGAGAGGTGGAGGAGTTCTCGTCGCAGTGAAATGTGGACTGCAATGCTTAGCTGTGTCTCTGGTCGACTGTGAGCACCTAGAGCAAGTTGCTGTTCGTGTGAAATTGCCTAGTAGATCCTTATACGTTTGCAACATTTATTTGCGTCCAAATTCCGAGGCAGCACTTTACTCTGCACACGCTATGGCTGCACAAAGCATTGCCGATCACGCTGCAGAAAACGACGTAATATTGATTCTGGGAGACTACAACCTTCCCCGCCTGAAATGGTGTTTCGATGACGACATCAACGGATACCTGACCTTGAATGCTTCCAGTGAACCGGAACTAATTCTTGTGGATTCCATGTCAACATGTGGTCTAGTGCAACTGAATCCTTTTGTCAACTCTAGCGGAAATTTGCTCGATCTGGTTTTCTCCAATTCACCTAACGATTTCGAAGTACTGCAGCCGCCGCATCCGATTTTACCTTCCGACGATTTTCACCCACCACTCGTCCTGCAGCTAGACACTCGTAGCTCTGTGTTTGCCCAGGTCGTTTCGGATTCCCACACTCCTGAACTTGACTTCAAGCGCTGCAACTTCGATGAACTCAATACCACCCTGGCATCTGTAGACTGGGAACACTTTCTCAATGGAAATTCGGTGGATGCAAACGTGGTCATATTTTACGACAAGCTTTCCGAGATTCTCGCTGCACATGTGCCTCGTCGTCGATCTCTCGATGCATTGAAAAAATATCCTTGGTGGACGGCTGAATTGCGTAATCTACGGAATCGACTGAGAAAGATGCGCCATCGTTTCTTTTCCGATAAAACTAATGAAAACAGAGACATGCTCCGCTCTGTTGAGTCTGCGTATAATGAACTGCTCACATCATCCTACCAAAGACACGTAAGTCGATTGGAATCCAACCTGAAACGAAACCCAACGAATTTCTGGAATTATGTCAAGTCTCAACGATCTGGTAATCGTGTTCCGGTCAATGTGACATACGGCGAAGTCACGGCCAACACACCCGAGGAAGCCGCAAATCTGTTCTCCAGTTTTTTCCAAACCGTGTACAGTTCGACGCCCCCGCGACTTTATTCAGGGTGCTTTAGTCAAGTGCCGTCTTATAATGTTCATCTACCGCCTTTTAATTTCTCCCATGACGAAGTACTGCGAGCATTGACAATGTTGGACGCTTCAAAAGGTGCTGGCGTTGACGGTCTGCCCCCGTTACTGTTGAAAAACTGTGCCATATCGTTGGTGGTGCCTGTAACGATGTTATTCAACCGTTCTTTAGAAGAAAAAACCTTTCCAAGCCTATGGAAAACTGCCTTCATGATACCCATTCACAAAACCGGAACATTCAGTCATGTTGAAAACTACCGTGGCATCTCGATTCTTTGTAGCCTTGGGAAAATTTTTGAATCTCTAGTTCACGGTATGTTGCTTAACGCTGCTAAACCGCTTATTTCGGAGTTCCAGCATGGTTTTGTACCGCATCGTTCTACCACGACAAACCTGTTATGCTACACTTCCGCACTATTTAAAGAAATAGAACACCGAAAGCAGGTAGACTCAATCTACATAGATTTTTCAAAGGCATTCGATACTGTTCCCCATGAGTACGCTGTTGAAAAACTCAAGCACATTGGTTTTCCTGATTGGTTTACTGAATGGCTGATGTCGTATCTTTCTGGTCGCAAAGCATTTGTTAAAGTAAATTCTGCAACCTCGAGTTCATTTGACATACCATCTGGCGTTCCTAGGCCCCCTCATCTTCGTGCTGTTTATCAATGATTTGTGCACTCGGATCTCCTCAGAAAAACTGCTGTACGCGGATGACATGAAAATTTTCAGAATCATTGCCACACTTTTAGATTGCCTTGCACTCCAGATGGACATAGATGAGCTGCTGCGCTGGTGTCACGAAAATGGTATGAACGTGAATATTAAAAAATGCAAGGCTATAACGTTTAGCCGTAAACGCAGTCCGATGATGCACCAATACCAGATGGGAGCGATCCAGCTAGAACGTGTACAGTCAATTCGCGATCTGGGGGTGACGATCGACTGCCAACTTCGTTTCAACGAGCATGTGTCGGTAACAACTGCGAAAGCTTTATCCGTACTAGGCTTCATTCGCCGTAACGCAACGCATTTCACCGATCCGTACACACTTAAGGCACTTTACTGTGCTCTGGTGCGTAGCATCCTAGAATATGCAGCCCCGGTTTGGAACCCGTACCACGTTTCGCAGATCATACGCATTGAACGTGTCCAGAGGCGATTCGTACGCTTTGCGCTTCGCAACCTACCATGGAATGATCCCGAACGCCTCCCTGACTATCCTGCTCGCTGCCGCCTGATTGATCTGGAGCTGCTTTCTGACCGGCGCAAAAAGCTTCAGCAGTTAGTCGTGTTTGACATTTTGCAGAACAACATTGACAGCCCTGATCTCCTGTTGGAACTCTCGTTGAATGCACCGCTTCGTCAGCTACGTCACACCGATTTTCTCTTTGTTCCGGGACATAGAACAGGCTACGGCCATAACAATCCTCTAAGCTCCTGCATAAGGGTTTTCAACGAAGCCAGTAACATTTTTGAATTTGGTATGACGAAGCAGAATTTTAGAAATAAGCTATAAGTTAATATTAAGTATCAGTCTGTACGATTTATATCGAAGACAAAGAAATAATAATAATAATAATAATAATAATATTAGTATAAAGCGTTGACTTCGGTTACACCGCGCTTTTCTCATACAATTATATGTGGTTTATGAACAGATTTTTTCGACCTTTGTTTATGACAATCAGTAGAAGTTTATGACCCGCTTCACTAAAGCTATTGTTGGTCATTATACTGTCTGTATAGGACCTTGTATCACTTGTCACTAACTAAGTCGACGAACATCTTCCTTGCATCGCGTAATCCCAATGAGACCCTGTGACGTTCACCATTCACCATCATCGACGTCCCCCGACTGTTTGGCCGGTGACGGGCAACAGCAGTGAATAGAATGCTTTGTCTGAGGTTGAGGGCAACCGACAGCAGCGGCGAGTAGCGAAAGCGTATGCGGTAATAATATGATGCGATCATGTTGGGCTACCACCGCTCGACCGGAGAAAGGGTTTTGACTGGCTTTGTCTGGGATTTGCTTTAATTTGTTCAAATGAACACGATTACAATGTTGACGCGAAAGTTTTGCACGCGTGTAAATTGGAGTTGGACAAAGCGTAGGCGGGTGATCGCAGACAATTTAAACTGCCGTGGCTAATACAAATGCGTCAATACAATTATGAATAGGATGGAACCTATGGTCGATGGCGGCAATTCACTGAGGTCTAGGTAAGATGACCGAACCTGCAGATAGGTTTCGAACACATCGATGACGCAATTTTTTTTTTTTTTGAAGGTCCATATAGCGCACGAATATTTAGCAAGACCAGGTCGAGGGTGACGGCGTGACTCGTTCGATTTCGTTTCTTTTCGTTGATGATATTTGCTTGACTAAGAATATGTATATTATACATACATATGTATATTATATCAAAAATCATCAGAATTCTGAGAACCTTTGTACCAATTTGTACGAAAATAAAAAAAATCCCCAAATATGTTATTCCTTTAATTCAAATAGGCTCGAGTCTCGTCCTGTCGAGTCATGTTACGGTCGCCATATGGACGTTCTTTTACGATAACACCGAAATACACAGTTTGGTAGTTAACTAATAATATTGTAGGTATAGTTCGATTCTTAATCTACAGTTTACGGGAGGCACTTGAAGTCGGTATCGATGTGTAAGTATTGATGCGTGATGGAGAAGGCAAAATTTGGTGCGCCCTGGTAACAAAACGTACTGTATAAAAGCAACTGTTTTATTGGTTGGGACTCTTTATTCGATTTGCACATCTTCCGGAGTTGGATTAAAGTGTAATAAAATCTATCTAAGTAATTGCACAGCACAGAAATCGATAGCTGTAAAGTATTTGTGTAGTAGCCATATATCCCGCTTCAAGATTGTTTTGACAACAATGTTTACATCCGACAAGCCGTGTTGTTGGTATACCAACAGTTTCTTTATTACAGCATCGAGCTGTAATGATACCGCACAACGGCCTTCAAAGCGCTGCTGGTTTGTGGATTTGTCAATATTACGAATTGTACTGTATATTAGCAGCTGTTTTGTTAGTGGGAACTCCTATTCGATTTGTTCAAGTTCTCTCATCTTGCGGGAAAAAAAAACCCGGAGTTGAAATAGAGTACAGTAAAGGCAGCCCCAGTGACAAATGATTGATTTCGGAAAACCGAGTTTGGTAGCTGTATGGTAAGGTACCCCGGGGCAAGTGGGACCTAAAAAAATGCTAGTTTGGTTTTGTCAAGCCAAAAAATTCTAAACATAAATAATTTTATAATTCCAATGGTTCTGAAAGACATTGTTGGTATATTTCTTCTTATTAGCGGGCATTGGAACTGTTTCAAAATTTTTAAATTTTGTATATTATGCATATGATGAAAAGTGAATCAGATCTTCATTTACACCGTATCACGGGGCAAGTGGGACCTATTCGGAATTTTTGTACAAATGGCTTAATAAAGTTGCTGTATATATGTAATGTAGCATAAATTATAGATATACTAGCTGTCCCGGCAAACTTTGTCTTGCCAATCTTGTGGTGGTTTGACAGATTTGAGCTCATTTAAGCACCGCACTCTAGATTGATTTCATTTCGATCGTGTTGATTTTCCTTCCCGGTCATAAAAAATCAGTGTTTCCTAAATTTCTTTGCTTTTTTAGTTGATTTTCGTAACTTTTTGTACATATAAACACAGCCACCAAGAATACGAATCAAACCATGCAAGAGTCATCCTGATCGATTCATCCGTTCGTGAGTTTTGTTGCCTCAAAGGGATTTCGAACTCATTTTTATATATATAGATTATGCGAATAACTATGTTTAGCGATTTATGTTGGAAAGGTTTGTGGTATCGTGCATAAATTACGTAACACATACACTCCCGTTCAAAAGTTTGGGGTCACCCCCTCAAAAACATGTCATTTTTTAAGACCCATATCTCCGCCAATTTGCGTCCGATTTCAAAACCCTAGGTTTCATTCAAAAGGTAATAAGTCAAAGAAACTTTGAACATGATTTAAAAGAAACTTTTTCAAAAAATTTTGTATGTAAACTTAACCCAAAGTTGCCAAATTTTCTAAAAAATGAATATAAACTTACGGCAGTGTCGCTGGAAGTTGGGTCGACCAAATTTTAAGATGAGAGTGGTAATATGACCCATTTTCTATTAGCTTTCAACTGCTTTTTACAGAACTTAGCTAAAAAATCTAGAAAAAAAGTTATTAAGTAAATTAATACTTGATGTCATCGACCAAAAGTTTGGGGTCACCCCTCAATATGATGTATCGGCCAAAAGTTTGGGGTCACTTTCGTAAAACATGGAAAAGTGATTTGTTGATATCTTTGTCATCTTTCATTCAATTTTAATTCTTCTTGGCTTATTTGAAACAAAATGAATGATACTTATTGCATAGACATTGAACCACACATATTTGTTGAAATTTACATACTAACACTTAACGTAAAGTTGCCTCATTTTTTGAAGCGTGGTAAAATGAGCTAACTTTACATAACATTTTTATATACAAAAATCGTTAAATACGTTAAGTTGAAGACATCAAACGTAAATTTAGTTAATTATCTTTGAAATGAGCCAAAAATAATTAAAATTGAACTATAGATGACGAAGATACCACCAAATCACTTTTCCATGTTTTACGAAAGTGACCCCAAACTTTTGGCCGATACATCATATTGAGGGGTGACCCCAAACTTTTGGTCGATGACATCAAGGATTAATTTACTTAATAACTTTTTATCTAGATTTTTTAGCTAAGTTCTGTAAAAAGCAGTTGAAAGCTTATAGAAAATAGGTCATATTACCGCTCTCATCTTAAAATTTGGTCGACCCAACTTCCAGCGACACTGCCGTAAGTTTATATTCATTTTTTAGAAAATTTGGCAACTTTGGGTTAAGTTTACATACAAATTTTTTTGAAAAAGTTTCTTTTAAATCATGTTCAAAGTTTCTTTGACTTATTATCTTTTGAATAAAACCTAGGGTTTTGAAATCGGACGCAAATTGGCGGAGATGTGGGCCTAAAAAAATGACATGTTTTTGAGGGGGTGACCCCAAACTTTTGAACGGGAGTGTATAATAACGAACCACTGGGAAAAAAATGATTAAACTCTACCAGCTCGTGCAAATCAAATTGTTTTTATTTATACAAAAAGTGCCCTAAGGTTAAATGCCGAAAGATTTCCAAACTTGCTTTTCATATTACGTAGTTGATGAAACTTGCCAAAAGATTTTTCATGATTAACAGATGTTATGTTTACCCTAACATAATTTTACGATCATTAAAGAAATATTTTTAAATCGTTAGCTTTGAATAAGTCGTTTTCCATTTTTTTCATACTCTATGACCGGTTTCTTAATATTCAGAAAAAACTCATTATGCAGCAAAGAACGACAAAAATAATAGAATTTGAAAAAGTATGAAAAATAGATGTTTTCGGTTCTACCCAAGACTTCACCATTTTAAACAATAGCTTCATCATCAGAATAGAAGTAATTAAGTGTACTTCAACGATTGTTTACTTAAGACGCAGATATTTACACTTTTGTGTAAATTTCGACTTAGGCTGAAGACAGCGAGATCAAACTATGAAGTTGTGTTTGTTTACTCTCATAGGTCTCACTTGCCCCAGATGCTGAAATACACTGGGGCAAGTTAGAGCAGTTAACCAAAGGTAATAAATGAAAATAAATTACAGCTTTTTCGCTTAAAATAATTTGCAAGCACTCCAAAGATTATCCTGAAACCGAAAAAGTTTTACTTTATTTGTTATTTTATTTTTAAACGACGAATGTAGTAGAGTACGTTAATCCAGTGCCGGATTTAGGCTTCGGGGGGCCCGGGGCAAACCGTATAAGGAGGGCCCCCAAAAACAAGCTTTTGAATATGTGAACCGTACATTAACTTTTTCTTTTCAATATTGCTTATTATTCGTTTTTTTGCTGATTTTTGTGGCTTAGAAAGAAACTATGTCACTTAACTGTTTTGTTCATTCGAATGATGAATGTTTCATTTATTTTTCAATTTTTTATCATGAAATATTGAATACCTTCAATTGCAATTCTCCAAAATATCGACCGATGATTTAAATAAATGACAAAAATGTTACGAAGAAGCATTCTAATATTTATGCTAAAATGTCAAGACTCCGCATACAGGATTACAGCGTAAATGTAATCTTAATCAGATCGTACATATATTTTAAACTTTCATCCGGATTTAAAAGATTCATGAAAATTTTACAAATTAGCGTTCTCGAATTGCAAAATTCTTCGAGTGAACAATGTCAGGATTGTAGGGGGTAACTGTAGCAATAACACTGTAAAAACATTGTTCTGAGATGTTTTTGAAAACTAGGTTTCCAAAACTTCCCCGAATTTCTCGAATATCTCCAGGAATCGTTATCTACTCTTTCCCATGATAACATCTGTCCTCAACGAACTGATGCAGATGGATATTAAGTAGTTATTTGATAGAGACGCTTTTTTGTTGTAATGTTAAGTCCTAAAACAGTTTTTCAATTAAATTCAACAAGAGCTCCATGGGGTTTTATAGAAACTCGCGTAGAACAAAATTTAAAAAAATACTTCATTTTACCTGATTATTGAACAACTGTTATACCTGTCTAGATATGAGTTTGCTGCAACCAAGCATTAAAACCGATCCCTCAAATAAGTTATTCTGGGAAATACACTTCAATTCTACGGTTGAATTGCTTAGCTAGCAAATAAAATAATGGTTTTTTAACTTAATCGAAATAGCAACATATGGCACCAAAAAATACGAAACTAAGGATTTTGATGTGAAGATATCAAAATTTGAAATAATCTGGATAGGGCGAAGAATTCAATTACAACAACACTAGGACATGTATAAAATAAATCGTCTCTTGGAGGGCATTTTATGTTTTGATGAAGAAAATATATAGTGCTTCAGGATTCTTGGGGGGCCCCCCTGAACGGGGGGCCCGGGGCACTTGCCCCCTTTGCCCCCCCTTAAATCCGGGCCTGCGTTAATCTCACCTAGTGAATTGAAAATTACATATGATCAACAATAACATGTATGGACTCTTTATGGTGAGAACAATGGTAATTTTTGAATTCAAAGTATCCGTTGGTGTGGTACCTATGTTTTCTATGAAGAATGTTTGCCTTAAAACTAAAAAATAAAAAAAATATAGCTGTAGGTCTCACTTGCCCCGAATTCTCACTTGCCCCGGGGTACCTTACATGTGTTGCAGCCGTGTATTAGCTCGTGGTTTATATTCGACTAGCTTCCCTTTTATTCAGCGTTGACTGCTTCAATTCGATTGTTACACAACAGAAAGCAAATGACTGAAGCTTAGCGCTGAAAATGTTAGTTGGGGACTCCCAGTGCAATAGAAACATCCTATCCCTATGAAAAAAATCAGTGGCCGGCTCAACAAACAGCGTTTTTACACGTTATATGTTTTCAATGATGTATGAAAATCAATTTGGTAATACAAGCATGATAGAATACCTTACGACATCTACGAAAAATTGTTAATTGAGAGAAACTGTGAAATAGTTTTCTAGGGTTCGACTTTTTGAGGCAATGTTTTGATGTGTCATCAACTAAACCCCCATATTTTAACCCTCGAGACACCAAGTTTACACTGTGTACCACAAGTGTTCTTTTTTCATGGTGCGTGTACTGTACTCAGTATACGACGAGACCGCTCCCGGGTTAATTGGTATCCAAAAAGAAGTAACTGGTCAAAATGTTAACCAAATCCCTAGGAATTAAAAGGTGCATCAAATCAATTTTGTGCTTTGCGACTATTTTTCAAACTTCAAAAATTCATACCTGCACTAAAACTTTTTGAAATTTAATTCTTTTGGAACAAATTGATAGATATACCCAGGGCCGGATCTAAGGGGGGGCCAGGGGGGGCCGGGCCCCGGGCCCCCACATTTTAGGGGCCCCCACAAAAACATTTTTTGGTTGCTAACATTAACTTTATTTTTCATATTGCTCAAGTACTGTTCGAAAATAAGGAAAAACATTTTTGGTTATCTCTCCGAGGGGCCTCCACATCCGCTCGGGCCCCGGGCCCCCACAATCCTTAATCCGGGCCTGGATATACCTGATTGCTATAAGTTTTCTAAACATCGTATGTCAATAAAATTGAAGGAAAAATGTGTAATTATTGCATTTGTAATCCGAAAAACCTTAAGAAGTTGAATTTTTGATAGAATTTCCAGCTTTTAGGGGTAATCATGCTTTGGTGCGCAAAAAGTTGAATCACGTCAGCAAACTACAATGAAGCAAAACTACTACGTTCAGTACAATTTCGCGCCACAGCGTGATTGCTTCCGAAATGATAGTTTGGCTTTCACAAATTGTAATAATTTTTGCTCAGTACCTACATCATTAATGTCAAAGCAGCAAATAACCAAAAACTTTAAAAAATCTGATATCGTTTCAAAATGTACAAACTAATACGTATATTAGGGAGTTCCAGAAAAAAAATGTATCAAAAATTCAACTTCTTAAAACTTTTGAATTACAAATGAAATAATTACATATTTTTCCTTCAATTTTATTATACGTTGTTCGGAGAACGTGGAGCAATCAGGTACATATATATTTTAATTTGTGCTAAAAGAAATAAATTTCGTCAAGTTTTACTGCTAGCCCAGTGGATAAGGCTATGGATCGCCAATCCGGAGACGGCGGGTTCGATCCCCGTTCCAGTTGGGGAAATTTCTCGACTCCCTGGGCATAGTGTATCATTGTCCTTGCTTCGCCCAAGGCTGAAAGTCTCTAAAATAAAGCGAATTGAATTGAATTGAATTGTTCTTGCTTCACAATATTCAAATTCATGCATATGTGGTAGAAGAAGAAGAATAAGTTTAACTGCCCTGAACCGCATATCAGTCCCATTTGCAAAAAAAAAAACACCATGTCTAGAAAACAACGATAAAAGGTTGACACAATCAATCTTATGATACAAAGTTTGTATACACTCAAACCTCTATTTAGGTAATGAGTCGGGACTGCCTAAATAGAGTTTTTACCTAAATGGAGTACAAGGTTGCAAAGAAGTTTAAGAATAGTGACTAAAAGATTTAAAGGGGGTCATGCGGAGTTTCAAAGGGCTTTCAAGGAAGTTTCAGGAGAGTAGGGGCTTTAGTGGCGACCCGTTCAGCCAACGTTCAGCATACCTGACCATATTCTTCATTACACGGTTTTGACAATATACAGGCATTGACAGTTGACAGTTCTGCATAAGTAAGACTAAGACGGCCATGATTACGCGTTATCTGCCAAAATGACCTGTGATCTGTCAAAATTTTCGTTCATGCGATGAAGAATTCTGGCTTTGTTCATGATTGTCGTTTGACAGCAATCATTAGAGAAGAGATTGTTGATGTAGTCGATGAATTCGGGAAATATTAGAATGTAGAACTGTTCGCACTTTTTCGTCGTCATTTTACTTGCTTACCATCTGATGTTAAGCTTTTATCATGCCTTTAGTTTTGCTACCAAGCATTCATTCAAATTATGCGGTGCTACATTATATACCTAGTCACCTTTAAATGTACCATTGCAAAAAGAAATAATGCAATGCATCATTATATTAACCCTAGTGTGGCCGGCAGGGTACCCGTGTACCTTTTTTCGATTTCAATTCTCGACATTTCAATGGTTTTTGATAGTAGGAAATTTAAACTTTGTTAGATCTAAGAACTTGTGAATATATGTCTACTGGTGGGATTGACCGAAATTTGAAGTGAGGAAGGTCGGGGGGAGGGGATGCTGATTTTTATTTTATTACGTGGAATCCCGGCAGGGTACCCACGAAATTTAAATGATTATATCTCCGTCAATTTTTCACCGATTCAATTTTTTTTTTTGCTCATTCAAATTAGAAACTCTTTATCTATCAGGAAAATATTTGATTAGACCGGACCGATCATCGTAGGTTTAGGAAAATCAGGATTTTCAGAATGATGTTCTTATACAATACTGATATCCACATTATTGGGGTTAGGATACCCTAAACTGTTTATTGCCAGTCATTGGCCCACGGGAATCCTGTTCCTAAGTGACGGAGTAAACAGCTTTTATAATTCGAGACTGGTAAGATACTTTCTGCTGGGGCAGGTTTAGGATGATTGATGCTCATATTGCTGCTGGCTCACCTAAAATGCCATGCATTCTATTGCATAAAAACATGTGCCCGGAAATCCGGATTTTCCGGCACCCAGGGTCATCGGACCTGTCCAACCGAATACTCTCCTGATAAAGTATGAGTTCCTGAGTTGAAGGAGCAAAAAAAACGATGGATAATTGACGGAGATACTAACATTTCAATTTCGTGGGTACGCGGGTACCCTGCCGGCATTCTACGGGTGTTAGTTTTGCTGGCCACAGTACGGTTAATAATACCAAACCTATGCATTATTGCATGACAGTGGTAGAAATACTGCACTATGCATTTCCAAGAATGATATTCAGTGTTATTAGTGCACAGATGAAAATAATGAGATGTACACGTCATGTAAACTTCATTTTAGTCATGTAAATTTAGTGTTATGATGGTTTGCATGATAAATCATGTAAATTTGTGTTTAATGTCATGTAAACACTCATAGTCATGCTGAACTACATGACATATAAGGATGTTTATGCCATGCAAACTTCTGTGATATACCACGCTTCAATTATGTGCATTGTCACAGAACTTTACGCTCTTTTTTCGATCTGTGTGCAATGATATAATGCATGTGGTTACTTGAGTACTTGCTAGGTCAATATTTTGATTGAATATCTGAAAACTTAAGAACTGACCATTGTTAAACACTTGTTGGAAAATTCTCCGACAAAGTACTGTAAAATTCTGAAATTCCATGGATTATTTCAGAAAAATAAATCTAGTTGAGAAAGCTGACTAGGTGTAGCTTATGTAAAAAAAAACTGCTTCGCGAAAGTTAGAAACATGTATTTTAAGCAAGTGTAAAACAATATTTATGAATATTGAGCAACAAGACTACCGTCATATTTTTGCATGAAAAAGATTGTTTTTTTCCGCTTAAAACAAAGTATTGATCGAATCGAATCATGACTTAAATTAATACACCCCTACCCGGGCAGAGGTCAAGTACTGACGATCAAAACGTGCTATTGATTTGATTGATATAAGAGGTGAAAGTACTGAAAATGATAGCAAAAAAATGTTCCTAGGACATCTGATCAATAGCAAAATTTGCTATTTGAAGATCAACCGAATAGCTCGCTGCTATTGGTTAGCTCTCCAAAGAGCTAAATTTGTTATAATGATGTTGGTCGAGGAGTAAATTTTAGCTATTATTTCCAGCACTTTTACCTCTTATATCAAACAAACCAATATCACTTTTTGATTCCCATATCAAAATATGCTTTTATTGAGTTTTTTCTTCTGCTCGGGTATGGTTTAAATTTACCTTCTGGTTGACTGCGTTCAATGTGGTGAAATAGTTTGTAAAGATAAGAATCTAATGATAATCAACATAAGGTTGCAGTAATAAACAAAATAGGGTACTTGAATATTTTTATAATAGATCAAATAGCAAGCTTTTAAAATTGCATAAAACTTTAGTCCCATCTTTTGATCAATTTGATAAGACAAATATCCGGCACCGGTAGCTACTTAAGCACTTTCTTTCTACACACAAAAACAGACTCGGCAACATCAAATTTATTCACTAGATAATGATCATCTTACACTCTTTAACTGCAAAAGATCGAGCAGAGCCACGTTAACTCGATTATCGGTTGTCTGGGCGGTCTCATACACCAGTAGTACACTCATCAGTAAGTAATGGTAGCAAGGTGGAAACACAAAAACTGAATTTTAATGTGGGAGTTTGCTTCTGTAAACAAAACGTAACCAAGCACGCAAATATGTGCCTACCTACCAAATGCAAAGCTCGTAAAAACTACGTGAAATAGTGCACTCGACACCGCGTTGAAAATGCGCGAAGAATGGATAAGGTATGCGCACAGCAAAATCTGGCCAAAGAAAATCAAGCAGTAATAATGCATTCCAACTTGTTCCCAAACCAAAAGCAATTCATCGTAAAAAAGCATTAATTTACTTTAAATCAACATCAATACATTGCTGATTTGACTTGTTATATCCGTCATCTCGAGTTTTGAGCTTGAGCCCTTCCGTAAAGTTTTGCACAGTACCTTCGACCGCATGCCAAGAAATTTTTACCACCTTTGTGTCAAAATCAATCTTATTTTTCGATGGAAGCTGTCGTTCTTGACATTTTTTGAAGGATCCGATTCACGGTCACTCAATATTTTTCAATTGGGTTGAGTTTTGAAGTGTATGAGATTTTACGTTTTTTGGAAAAATGCAGTACAATTTCTACATAGTTTTCTGCATACAAACGCAAGCATTCTCCGCCAAAAACAGGGGACAAAAATCAATTCAAATCAATACACAATATCTAAGCTTTTGAATAAGGGGTGCCAACCATTTTTCCCGACATTTCCCGTAGTGAAAAAGATGATTTGCTGTACATGTATTTCTAAAAGTTCGGTTTTTCAAACCACAAATTCATATTGTTGACCAAACTATGTATTTCTTGCCAAACTTCGATTTTTTCTTGCTCTTAAGTTGATCTGCAACCTTTCCAGGTTGTAATGATGTATAGAACCGAATACTTGAAAGCTAACTTAGGTCTGCGGGGACGGTCGCTTTAATGTACATTGTCAGATTTTCAGCACGTTTGTGCAAAAACTTTTCGAGGACTTCTTGTTCCCTTGACTCTATTTTAAACACAATGTCAAAATATATCCCGAAGTAAATATTTTTCGATTCCTTACACAATAAGCTTTCATTTGCGCCAGAGATTGCCACGATTCGTTGAAAATAGAGAAATTTCTATCCAAAATGCGGTGGCTAGATTTTGCTGTGTGCATACCTTAAGCAAAGGCGGCACAAGAAGCATAATCAAATGCCAATCTTCATCGTTTGGCCGCCACCGAAGTCGCGTTTGCGTTGCTTCGGGCTGAACTTGAAAGACAGGACAGGGAACCGGACGTCGGCGTGCGCCGCGCCGCTTTGATGAGATTTGGACAAGTGTGCGATTTCGACCGTGCTTGAGTTTTGCATAGTTTTGCTGTGAAAGACAAACATATGATTGAGACAGCAGCTACAGGTAACACTTAGGCACAGAGTACATTTCAATTATCTTCGAAATATACGCTGTGGCATTAGAGACCGTTTATGCACAACGTGAACCAATTATGGATATCTCAGAATCCCCCCTCCCTTTCCCTTCGTTGACTTTTGTTCACACACAAGGTTGAATTTTTGTATTTGTAGATTTTGGTCAGAAGCCTCCGCCTGGGGCCTGTAGCATAATGAAAATTTTACTAATAATATTAGTCTTGTAGCTTGTAATTTATAATTTTCTGTTACATAAAAATACTACAAGTACAAGTTACAAGTCTAATACTACAAGTCGGTTGGACTAATATTATTAGTAGAATTTACAAGTGTATGTTGCATAAACAAACTACAAGTAAAAAATATTAGCTATGACTTGTACTTTTGATTACAAGTCTCAAAAAAAAACTAGTGTAATCCATTTATTTATCATTTGATAATTTACAATAAAACATAAATTCATCGTATTATCTAAACACATACAAACAAATTCATCTTCTTCGAACATTAATAAATCTTATTGTCTAAATCGTTCTTTAATCCACCTCACACAATTTCTCTTGAATTTAGGAACACTTCTCATAGTTCTTATTTCAATTGGCAATTCATTAAATATTCTTATTCCACTAAAATAAATTGATTTTTGCGTACTTGTCATAGTAAATGGCACAACACGTAAATCATCACTTCGTCTAGTTGAATAATTATGTATGTTTCGTCCACGCAAAATAATATTTGTCAAGTATTCCGGCAAGAGGTTATTAGTCAATTTAAAGATTATTGTCAATACATTAAAAACTATTCGTTCTTTGACTGACAGCCATTGTAATGTGTCCAACATAACTCTTATGGGTGTATACCTGTTGCAGCTCAGAATAAACCTCATAAACTTGTTTTGCAATCTTTGCAATCTTTTCTGATGTATATCACTAGCTAAAAATATCACTGAGGAACAATAATCAATATGTGGTGCCACCAAAGTTTTATACACAAATATTTTACTCCAAAACGTCATTTGACTACTCAATCGAACTAGCATGCCGTACTTTTTCACTATCTTTTTAATCACATTGTCGATGTGTGCTTTGAATGTCAATTTTTGGTCAATTAGGACCCCGAGGTACTTAAAGACCTCTACTCTCTCAATTTCAATTCCTTCAATATAAATTTTCAAATCTGCATAATTTAGCTGCTTCTTATTACTTATAATCATTGTCTTAGTTTTCTGAACATTTAATTTAAGTTTTTTCACTTTTAACCATGTATCCAATAATTTAATATCTTCTCTCAATTTTCTGCTAGCTGCCTCTGCATTTTTTTTCTGCAACAAAAATCACTGTATCGTCAGCAAATAAATTAACATCACAATGTTTAATGGCCTTCTTCATGTCATTTATGTACAAAATAAATAGGAGAGGTCCTAACACGCTACCCTGTGGAACACCAAGTGGTACTAATTTCGGCAACGAAGTGGAATTTCCATACTGACAAATTTGCGTGCGATCAGATAAATAAGACTGAAACCACCTGAGAACGTTTCCTCCCATGCCATATTTACTCAAAGTATTCAGCATTTCCGGGCGAGAGATAGTTTCAAACGCACGTTTAAGATCTAAAAACAGAACAACAATCGTTTTCTTCTCTTCAATCATTCGTTTCCATTTATACAACAATAAATTAAGGGCAGATTCACATGAATGATGTTGTCTAAACCCTGATTGTTCATCTATTAAAAATTTTTCCTCATTTAAGTACTCAAGTAACTGGTCTTTTACTATAATTTCCAACACTTTCTCATATATAGGTAGCATATTAATAGGTCTATATTCTTCGGCTTTTATTGTACCGGATACTTTAGGTATCAGAATTACAGTTGATTGCTTCCAACTCCTAGGAAATTTTCCCTGCTCAAGTGAGTCATTAATTATTCCAAGTAAGTGTTCTCCAGTGATTTCTAGCGAATCTTTTAGCACCTGTAGATTTACATTGTCAAGACCAGACGAACTACCAATTTTATCAATGGCTTTACGCATAGTGTCATATGATACTCGATTAAAGATATTCCAACTGCGGATGACATGGTTATTTTCTTCTTCAAACGTATGTTGCACATTCTCAATGCTATCGTTAATTTGCTGAACGCTGTCAATAAAATAACTATTAAACTTGTCACAAATGAGATCCTCGTTATCTATAAGCTCTCCATCAAAACTTATTTGACTTGATGCTTTTTCTTTACTTTTCCACAGTGACTTGAGTGTTTTCCAAAGTTGTTTACTATTTCCTCTATTTTGTTCTATTTTTCTTTGCGTGTACTCTGCTTTTGTTATTTTAATTGAGCATGTGTACTCATTCCTTAACACTTTGTACTGTAGCCAATCAGCCTCCTCCCAACTCATACTAGCTCTTTTATAAGCTTCATCTCTCATTTTTTGTAAGTTTTTCAACTCTAACGTGTACCATCTTTTCCTGTTCCTACATCTTATGTTTTTGACAACAACAAGTTGGTTAACGTTCTCTTTCAGCACAGTACACAGAACATCTGCCTTCTCATCTAATTGTCTTTCACTGTCATTAGGCATATTTCTTCTCAGCAAAGAAATAAGTGCGCTCTTCGAATATTTTTTCCAGCATTTAATTGTGATATTACTCTGTAAAGGCTCTGAGATTTTTTTAAATTGAATTTGGATTGTTTCGTGATCCGAAATCTTATTGTCCTGATCTATAGTGACGCTCAACTCATTAAAATTACAGAAGACCAAATCAATGATGGTTTTTGATCTACTAGTATTTCTCGTAATGTTTGTTACTTTTTGATCTAAATTAAAACACTGCATCAAGCAGCGAAGATGTTTACTATCTTTGTTATTCTTCCAATCTATATTAAAATCACCCGCAATGAGGTTCATTCCTTTGTCATCAATTATTTTATCAAGCCAGGTTTGTTCCAAATGTGTCAAAAAATCTCGATCATTCACGCTGGGTGAATGATACAGCAAGCCATATACACCAGCAGTAAGTCCTTTAACTACCTTTACAGCAATGAACCAATTCAGTCCACAAGTTGAATTATCAACTACATTGAATTTCACGGATTCATGAACATACATCATAACGCCACCAGTGTGTCTGGAAACCGAATAGCAACATAGCATCCTATAGTTTTCAATATTGTACTCACTTCGGTCAATGTCTAAAGTCAAATGAGTTTCCGTTAACATGATAATTTTAGGTTTTTTCCTGCTCACCAAAATTTCCAACTCAGCAAAGTGCGATGTAATGCCAGCAATATTCAAAAGAACGACATCCACCGCTTTTCTTAATTGCTATGCGTCATAATTGATGTTACTTTTTGAAATATTAACTTTTCTCTGGTAAATAGGGCACTCGGTACTCCATGATGAATGGTTAACATCAAAATGTGTTTTTCTCTCTCTGTTAGAAATAATGCAATTAATGCATAATTCCCGCTCAGATGAACAATCTTTTACGTCATGTCTTTCAGAACATTTAGCGCAGTGAAGAGTATTTTTACATTCGCTTGATTTATGGCCATATCCACAACATTTGAAGCATCGGAATAACTCAATGCTTTCAAAAACTCGGCATTTTTCAAAATCAATATTGAGCTTACCTTTACGAATCACTTTCTCGAATGTGTTGGCATCGATTTCGCATATTAGAGAATATTCATACTCCGGGTTTTTCTTCGATGGTATGCTTTTCAACACTTTTAAATACTGGATATCTTCAATTCCATTTTGTTCTCTCAGAATGTCACTCAATTCATTTGAATTATAAATACCATCCTGGACCAACTTGGTCTCTTAGGTTGCTCAATATCAACTGAGTAGCCTTCACTTAACTTCTCATTAACCATCTTCATAAACCCTTTGGCTTCTTTCTCATTGATACATTCAACAAATATTGAACCATTCAGTCCATTTCTCACGTTTTTTATGCCCATTTGTGTTGGATTAATTTGACTTCTAAGTTCCCTTTTCGTTTGATGGTTTGATTGTGTCGCAAAAGGTTTGACCCGCACTGTACAGCCAAATTTCTTATTGGAACTACTTCCACTTTCATTCACTTCTCCCGCTCTTGAATTTCTGATTTGCTGTGCCCTTGCACTCACGTTTCTATTCTCACTCGAATCCGGTGTAGCAACACTCTTGTTTCGAATACGTCCAGAGCGCAAAACAGAATCGCTTTCACGAGCCCCCCTTCTCCTACGAACCACTTCAACAAAACTGCCAGCAGAAGGATAGCTATCACCGCCCGTCGGGCCATTGCCCATAGCAGGACTACAATTCGCAATTTGCGTTTCCAAATTTTTTAGTTGTTCTCCGTGCAACTTTGCTGATTCTTCTACCACCAGTTTTACGTTTTGTTCGCACTGTTTTACAGCTTCATCACAACCGTTTCTTTCAAACTTTGCTTCGATCTTTTCTAAACGATTGTTAATTTCGTTTATCGCAACAAGAATTTTATCGCACATGCCCATCACTTCATTAAGATTCTTTTGTCTTTTTCTACAATCATGACAAATGTACTCGATTGATAGATTTTCACGCAAGGCAGTTTCTCCAGCAGCGGATAAGTCGGCACATTTTGGATGCAGCACCTGACCGCAGCCACCGAAACAAAACAATCTCTCCTTAGTCACATTTATTGCTTTGGAGCAAACATCGCACTGCACAGACATTGTTGCCGCTACTTTTTTATTGCCTTTGATGCGGCCGTAGGCCGCTTTGTTGGCTGATTGTTTGCACTGTTGGTTTGTCGATTCTCACAATATCAGAAAACGAAAAATTAGTGTAGTTTAAAAACAATTCAACGTTCGAAAACTCTTTATACACCGTTAAACTGGAAATTCTATTCCGCATTCACTGATGCATTTATTGTCGCGATTAAAATAGATTTTCACAGTATTTAATCCATATATTACGGGACCGATATTAACACCTTGTGCACGCATAAAAATCCGATAAGAACTGGTCTTGTAAAATAATTTACAAGTTAGATTTTAAGTATTGCAGAAGTCATATTTAGTTTTGAATATATCGATTTACCATTTTGATGAACTCAAAAGATATTATTTATCTAACACATCAACCTTAATTCCAGTTTTCGACGATTAAATTTGGCAGTTTGTATTCGAAACTCATTGAAGAGAAAATTGCGTTGATGTACACTTTGTATCCAAAATATAATTTCTGCTGAGTCTCTCAAGTTCCAAAGTTTCTACAATACCCATCTTTGATTGGAGGTTCTTGGTAAAGTTATATATTATGGTCACTGCATAAGCACAGGTAAAGTTGCAGATGTGAAATAAGTTTGAATCAATTGCTTGTATTGCGCATCATTAAGCTAATCAAGAGCTACAATATACATGCACTAACTCGAATCGAGTTGCGACATATAAAAGTAGGTAAAAGCTCAATTTTTGCATCCCAGATCACTTAGGATTTTAACAAGAAGCATAATACATGTTGCTAAATCTTTATACATTGTTTTTCAACCAGTACTATTAAATCTTTGGGACATTTTACTAAAAATCTAGGTACTTGCAGTGCCATACTTTGTAAAAAAATATTTCGCCAGAGCGACCGAAAATTATCCAAACAGCACATGCTTTTCTTCACCTATCGTATAAAGAATGCAAAACTTCGAAATAAATGAAGTTATTTGCGGATTTTACGTGGAAAATGCAGAATATAAACAAACATCAACTGCCATTTCAAATTAATAGTGAACTGTCGGATGAATTTTGACAGGTAAATGAACCAAAACAACTTGTATTTTCATGGTCACTAATATTACAAGTGCTAATAATATTAGTGGAAAATTGAGCCTTTATGCAACACAAACTATTAGCACTTATAATATTAGTACTTGTAACTTGTAACTTGTAGCTAATATTATTAGCCTGATTATGCTACAGGGCCCTGGTCTTCACTATCCCACCAAAAAGTCGACGTGATTTATGAATGGCTTCTATTATTCAGATAACGATAGGTAACAAGAATAGAGTGGTGTTATTTTGACAATATCAGACCAAAGGTAATCTTTTCCACATGAGCTGGATTTTCCGACGGTTTCAACTTGCTCGCAGGTTTTAAGGTGAATTACTTTTTGGTATGAAGACGGCTTACATTACCATTTATTGCAGATTTAAGGTGTCCTGATGCATCATCAAGTTTTCAAACGAATCATTGATTTTTTGCTTTTCAATGATTGTTTGCCTCGCGTTTTTTAAGTGATAAAAAACTGCCAGTTCGGCAGCAACGCAGCTGAAAAAGTATCATCATAATCAGTCCGAGTGAGCATATAGGATGATACTTTTTCACACGAATATTCGCTTTGGTTGCAGAAAATTATCACTTTGAAATTTCGAGCCACATTTCCAACATGGCTGCCGATGCTGATGATGAAGAGCCTTAACTAAAAGCTTGACTATCACACTATGGGATAAGCGCACCTTCCTCAACCCGAGCATGAACGAATAACTGACACATAACTGCAATGCAACATACCAAAGTCAGGTATCATACCGAGACAAGGTATTGGTCAGTTACCCACGTATTGAAAATAACTTATTTTGTAGGTATTAATAAAATACCCCAACGAGTTATTGACACATTCCAGCGTAACGGGACACCGCGAGGAACTAACTTTCGTGAACAAATGACGTCTGCAATCAAATATAATGTTCATGACCATATGGTTTAACAGGTTTTATAACAAGCTTATTAGATGTACTTCCTGATGCAATACTTGTTCTACGGGGTTTTGGTTCCAATTTACTTTATATAACATGTTACATTTCGTAACGGGACACCATCGTAGAAATCTTCTTTTTAAAATTTTCAAACTAAAATGCGTATATTAGCTCTGTTATGAGGTTTTGAGTAATGGAGTCTTCTAGACATTTCTTCTTTGGATTGATGTGAACAAGATTGCAGAAGTGAGTTTTACTGAGAAATGTATAGTTTAGGAAATATTCTTGATTTAGTTTTGGGAGCGCAGCGTTACGCTCGCGTGAAAACAGTGTTTTGCAAATGGTGTCCCGTTACGGCTAAAGACATCTAGTTGTAGATCAAATGCTTTGCTAGATAGAATGTTAGTGTATTCGGCAATGTTTTTCAGACAGATGGTAGCTGTCCTGCAGGACACAAATAGGCTTTTAAACCCGCTCTGGCCCTATGGTGGCCATCGGAATGGGCCCTGGGGAACCTGTTTCGAGGTTTATTTAACTTTCACGTATCCGACCCCCGACAACTCATTTTCAAAATAATGGCACTTCGTCAATTTTTATCTGATATTTTTGAAGTCGCCCTTAATTGATCGTAAATTGGTGCCAGTTTATTATACTGAAGTGGCCATGCAATATCCGGAACCATTCCGGAGATATTACGGATTGTGCTGGGGTCAGGGGGTTGTCAAAATGGCTAAAAGTGATTATTTCGTGTGTTGTTGTGTTTGAACCATCGATTTTCAGCGAAATTTCTGTTGCGAACAGTGAAACACAACTGCTTTAACCAGATTTGTATAAGTTGACCCATCCGGATCCCCGTGACAGGTTCCGCGGAGCCTCATTGGGAACACTTCTGGTTTTATACCTAAACATGCCGTGTGACATATCAATCTTCATGATTTCGAATGGATGAGTCAGAATCGATAGAATGAAGTATGTATCAACTAATATGGCCACCCCGGAACATATAGCACAGGTTCCACGGGGGTGTCATCAAGAACATTTACGGTTTGCAACCAAAACATGCCAAGTGACGTATCAATCTTCATGATTTCGAAAGAATGGGATAGAAAAAAAATGACTTGAGTATGTATCAACTGATTTGGCTGCTCCGTAACACCTGGAGCAGGTTCCGCGGGGACCTCTAAAACACAACGCACAAATAATCACTTTTAGCTATTTGGCAAAACAGAGCCGTTCCCCACCCCCTGACCACAGTACAATCCGGAATATCTCCGGAATGGTTTCGCTTACTACATGGCCATTTGAGTGTAATTTATGATGTCTAATTTATGATCGATCGAGGGCGACTTAAGAAAATCAAATGAAATTTGACGAAATGCCAGCATTTTGAAAATGAAGTATCGTGAAGTTTAATTGTTTTAATAAAGACAAATCAATCAATCAATCAAGTTTAATTGTATCTCTAAAACTATGGTTGTGCGACGTATCTATCTTAGCGGTTTTTCCACATTCTACATTATAATGATCCGAAGAAGATTCAATGATATCTATCGTACATTCTTCCAACACAGTCTTTTCAAACATATCGGTGAATCAGTGATTTTTCTTAAGGGCCAACTGACTTGATCGATTTCTCTTCGTCGACTCTCTCTTTCGTTAATAAGTTGATCAAAACAATCAATGATGATGATCAACAATCGATGAAGAGAAATCGAAAATGTCAGTTAGGCCCTAATGAAGAATCAGTGTCGATATGTCGCATGTTGCTTTAATCCGCCTTGGGAATAGAGGAGCCAATTTCATTTGAAATAAATTTTACATTTTTAGAGGATTTTTCTACTATACTATGTTAGTTTTTAAGAATCGTCAAACTCGCCGTTTGGTCTAGATTAGAGAGAACAATGTTTTTTTTTGGAAGGGATGGGATTATGGGGCTTTCCGTTAATATTTAGCTAACCACAACCAGTAACGATACAAACAAACGGAGAAGATAAAAAAGGTTGACAATCAAAACGGCAAGAGGGAGGTTGCTAGATTTTTAATCAATGGTTACTAATTTGTGTAGTCACAAAAAGTAATACAACGCCATTTTCGTGATGCATTTTACATTTTTTTTTCAATAAGAACGTAAGCTTCAAAATATGTTTGTCGTCATAAAAGTAAATTATACGGTGATTAATGGGATAAAGAAGGAATGCCAACCATCTCTTCTGGATCTTCAAGTTTTGAACGTTGTGTGATTCCATAAACCTTTTATACAAAGTGGTAATTTATAAGATACTAGCTGTACCCGGCAAACTTTGTCTTGCCTACTGCGTTTTTTGACGTTTCAAGTTTCTAGCCAAGCCCAAGTCCCCGGTGGAAGAGGTATAGAAAATCGATTTTCGAAAACTCTCAATTTGTCCATGTTTTAGGCCTCATAAACCTTCCTTGGGTGAAAACTAACAGAACAAAACTAAGACGACCAAAATCGGACCTTCCGTTCGCAAGTTATGCGCGGTCCCACGTATGCCACTGCATTTTTATATATATATAGATGTCAAAAAGGTTAAAGCATTTAAAGAGTATGCTGTCACCACAAAACTAAATAAAATATCACTTTTTATACTGATCCACCAGAATACCTGCCCTTTGTTTACGTAGTTTTTGGTAGAGCTGATAAGTGGGGTTTGTTCCAGTAGGGGCGTTACACCAAGCAGGATAATGAAATTATTTGGAAATTATATACACCCTATAATATCATTTCATCATGGTTACAGATTTTTGGTTAAATATTTGATCAAACCAAACTTATTTATCCGCTTATGAATGTCTTTAAAATTTCCGTAACGGGACACCATTTCTACGTACCCATTGTAACGCCTAAGATAACGCGTCGATCAAGGTAACCCATATGTTGGAAGAAAGGTCTCCACGAGTACTAAGAGAATCCTGAAAATTATTTTTCTAAAGTTCGTAATAAATTCGTTATTACAACAAATGTGCCGTTTTCGTAACGGGACACCATCAAATTGCGGCTATTGCAAAATGTGCTTAAAACATATCAAAACCCGTTTTCATGAAAAGTTTTCTTTCGGTGTATAAAATATACATTATTATACTTCATTAACAAAAAATAGGTGTAATGTTTGCGAACTTTTACATGCAAGCAAGCATATTTGACAATTAACAATAAAAAAAATCATTTTTCTTACATAAAATGCTTTTATTTCATCTAGCTGTTTAAATACGTTACCAGTCAAATTTTAAGTAAAACAATTAGTTTTCCTAAGATTCAATCTACCCTTTTTCATATGCTGGAAAGTTTGGGGCAAAACAATCACTTTGAAATTTCACACCCTTGGCGTAGAAGTGCGTGGAATGTGTCTATTGGTTTGGTGTTGAGGACTGCTTGAGGTATTATTCACTTATGGAAAAATTGCTATTTATATGGAAAAATCGTCCATTACTATTTAGGTATTGCCATACCTGATGTCATTATTGACGTGATGTGCGTAGAGTACAAACCAGTTGTTATTTTTGGTATTTTACCTCTTATGCAGGGCTTCTTAATACCTCATTCAGGTTGTAGGTATTCGGTTTTCCACACCTGAGTTTGATATTCTTCAGCTATTTTCTCCTGATCGGGAATGTACACGTTCCGAGAGCTCAAACTTTATTGGGTCAATAACGGCGCTGGCCACGTCCTTACGGTCAATCGGGAAAGGGAAGAAATGTTAGTTTGACAACCGTTGCTACTAGAGGTTGTATGTACTACTGGACCCTGCACATTTGTCACGGGAAGGAGTTTTTGCTAGTTGGCGGGATCAATAGTTACATAAATAAGGATTCGTTTTGGTAAGCGATGTAATGACACATTCTACGGGCCCCGTATCATCAATACCAATTTTTCAAAGTTGAGTAATGACATATTTGACATTTTTATCACATTCTACATTACTTTTGTCATCCAAAAATGTATTCGACATGATATTAGTATGACAATAAATATAAATTGAACGACGATTAAGATTAACATTAAAATCGTGATTTTAAGTCTTTTAGGCACACTTTTCATACAAACTATCGTATTTTAAACACCAACACACTGATTTTTCAAAAGTATTCCATCATTTGTAGATAAATGTATGTAGATATTTTAGCAAAAAAAGATTTTTAATCGGAAGACTTTACAGCTTTGAAATATGGCTGATCATAGTATGGGTTTTTATTGTCACGAAAAATCAACATTTTTAAATTTTATTCAAATACGGAAAACGTTACAAATATGAAATTTTGTATGCTCTTTGTACTCGAAAAGATCTTTCAAATGAGCTAAAAAAAAAGAAAATCGGTTCACGGAAGCCTGAGTTTCACCTGGTTGAAGTTTGCGTTGTAACGTCACGAAAAAAAGTTCTGTGGAAAAGACCAAATCATTCTGGCTTGGACGGCTTCTGAATTGGACAAACGTAGTTCTATATTCAAAACAGTTTCGTTCTCGTTGTGTATGAGCTCTTTTTCGAGATATCGTTTATGAATTGCGTACCATTGCCGGCTAATAAACTACGTAGATTTTTGAAGGACGGGGGAGATGGTGTTTGGCCAAAATCTACGATGTAATTGTACTGCAATATTGTAAACATTTTTAATCGTCATCTAATACCACTCAAACCGAAAATTTCTGTGATATGAGTGGCCAATAGGCGAAACACTGACGAAATTACAAAGTTATTGAGTTGGTCAAAGACTTACAGTTGATGGACAGTTTGATTTAAAGTTCCACCAACAGGCGGCGCTAGAGAACTTACAAATTTTAAATTTCATACATCTCAGGATCCCTTTTACATAAAAATACGATTTCTTCGGTAACGTTGTTTGGTAAGTAAAGGACTTGCAGTTGATTTACCAATAGATGTGAGATTTTGCCATTAGAAGACGTTAGTTTCCATTTTGCAAAAGCAGGCAAGGGGCTAGAATTTCTTGAAAAGTATTCTACAAGCTGGAACTTTTTTCACTTTGGACATATTGTATTCAAATCAAATTGTAATCAAAGATCAATATATAATTCTTAACTCTCAAAATTTAATTTGATTTGATTCACGTATTCCTTAGATATAAGAGTTAATAGAACACAGTCAAAAATATGATTCTGCTTAAAGCGCTCCATCTTTGTGTAGAGCTAACCAATCAAGTCCAAAATTATAGAAATTACAGATAACAAGATGAGGAACTATCAGTCAAAATTTGAGAATTTTTGATATATTTTATAAAAAGTTACGGCTTGTTGAATGTGTTTTGGGTAATTATTAAAAGTGACATGCCTTTGAAAATTTCCAACTGCTACCACTGTGTGGCAGAAATTAATACCATGCGGCTATTAAACTGAAAGTCTAGTGATCTACCAAACAACTTTAATGAAGCAACCATCTTTCCAATTAATCACGATCCTAAGATAAGTAAAACTAATAGTGTGTATGCCCTCTAGCGCCTCCTAATCATACGACCCATCAATTGAAAGTTCTTGGCCAGCCAAACAATTTTGTCGAGGACACCAACTGTCTAAATAGTTAGGATCTTTAAATATATGGGATGGATATTACGTCAGTGTTACATCTATTTTTGATATAACATGAATCACCGACAAGCAGACGTAACACCTACGAAATTGAAACTCATATATCTCGGGACTCTAATTACTTAGACTTTAGACTTTTAGAATGTTGATGTCTTTGGAAAAGTTGTTTATCTTGTCAAGAATTTTCAGTTTAAAGGCCGTTTGGTTCAAGTTTCTAACTGACTAGTGGTAGTTGAAATTTAGAAAAATAACGCACTTTATATTTATTCAAAAAATATTTAACATGTAACTTCTTATAATGTGCCCAAAGATTTTGCCAAAAAATAGTTGCTCAACTAATCAAAATTTGTTGAAAACTTTTTGGAAAATTTTAAACTATTGTAAATTTTTAATAAGCGTCGCCCAGTGTGTCTGAATCTCACATCAAATAGTAGATCAGATGTAAGTTTTTGACTTATCAAACAACTTTGCCAAAGACACTAACTCTCTAAGTAATTATGACTCTGACATATATAGGACGGATTTTTTTGTCAGAATTAGGTCTATTTGTCTCTGGATCACAGAAATTGATGCCCCTAAGTGGTATGCAGATCCTCAGGTATGTCTTTGGTTCAATAACTGCTCGCACATCTTAAAGCGTTTTTAATTGAATCAATGACATTGCATAAATTATTGAAAAAATGTTTAATTCGACGGCGTGATTAGTTTTATGCTGCAAAATCTAAATATCTGGCGGTGCGAAGTAATGAATATCAACGGTTTAGTCTTTGAAACAATATTAGATTAATATGGGTGGTACTAGGCCGAAGATGGGTACCATTAACCTTCATGAAGGAGTTTTCATACTGCTGATAGCAATAACTTGGCCCTCCGAGCCATTTATCACAAAACGGATTTTTAATAGAATAAAGTTGCTCTTGGAGCAGTAAAAATAATGCAATAATATATTCACAAATTCGGACAATTTTGTCTGATTATTCTGATTCAAAAATGATGTGCATTTTCGTGACGTTACAACGCGAGCAGAACCCTGTTTGAAACTGAACGGGCGTTGTAACCTCACGAAATGTAAAAGTCGATTATCCAAAAACGAATCCGAAATGTATATGTTTTATTTCACTGCATTGAAGAACAAACCAATAAATTTTAATGGTGGGAGAAATTTTCAGTTTAAAATAAAAATCCGAGCAAATTTTTCAAAATGTTGGTTGCGCGGTAGAGGGGGTCGAATTCTAGCGCGTTGTAACGTCACGCTACAAATACGCATTTTAAACAAGATTTTCTAATGAAAACTAAATGTTAAATAGGTCAAACGTATCGGAAATTTTACAAGGAATCTGAATATGATAAAATATTTTGAGGTTTACAGTCGTTTTTATGAATTATAGTGAAAAGTCTGACTACGAATGCGTAGAAACGTTGTAACGTCACGGTAGAATGTGCCTTATCTCAACGGCGTGATGAGTTATACGCTGAAAAATTTAAATATCTGGCGGTGCGAAAGCGCGTTAGTCTTTGGAACAAAACTAGAAGAATATGGGTGATACTAAACCAAAGATGGGTGCCGGTGTCATTAACCATCATAAAGGAGTATTCATACTATTGATAGCAATAACTTAACCCTCCGAGCCATTTATCACAAAACGGATTTTCAATAGAATAAAGTTCCCCTTGCAGCAGTGAAGATAATGCAATGATATATTCACAAATTCGGGTAAATTTGGCTGATTATGCTGATTCTAACATGATGTGCATTTTCGTGACGTTACAACGCGTGCAGAACCCTGTTTGAAACTGAACGGGCGTTGTAACGTCACGAAATGTAAAAGTCGATTATCCAAGAACAAATCCGAAATTTAAATGTTTTATTCCATTGAATTGAAGAACAAACCAATAAATTTCAATGGTGGAAAAAAAATTCAGAATATCATAAAAATCCGAGCAGACTTTTTAAGATGTGGGTAGCGCGTTAGAGAGGGTCGGATTCCAGCGCGTTGTAACGTCACGCTACAAATACGCATTTTGAACAAGTTTTTTAAATGAAAACTAAATGTTCAATAGGTCAAATATATCAGAAATTTTACAAGGAATCCGAATATGAAAAAATATTTTGCGGTTTACGCTCGTTTTCATGAGTTATAGAGGAAAATCTGACTACGAATGCGTCAAAACGTTGTAACGTCACGGTAGAATGTGTCTAATACATGTAATCGTGAGCATACAGCAAACTCATATACAAAGAGTTGTGACACCTCACAGTTAGGAAGAATGGTGACTCCTTGAAAATTCTGAGTAGCAATCTAGAGAATGTTTTGTGAAACGGAAGAGATCATGCGTCACCTCGCAATCTAGAGAACTGGTGAACCAATACGCAGTGTTAGTTGCCTCTGATACCATGGACTCGATACATTTAAACAAAACTCTGTGCCGACACCATCAGTCACGGACCGCACAATTCAAGGGAAATGCTGAAACATAAAGCCTGTATCCGCAATAATCGGGGCACAGAAATACGGCTGTGGTTCTGTAATGAATCGGTTAAATAGGCCAAAAAATTTGCTGAGAACTCTTGGATGTATGTTTATTATTTGTGCCAAACTTCATAAAAATCGATGCATTCTTTTAATTGTGGATGAAAAACAAACAGACGTGGATTTATGCATATTGTACAATCATGACGCCACAGTTCAAAGTTCTGCGATGATAATTATTTTTTTTTTTATTTATTCAAGACCTTTTAACTATGTTGTCATTCAGGTCTGTTAGCTTGGTGGTAACCTTTTATAAACAGTTGTATATATTAATATTCTTAAGAAACTTTATGACTGTTTCGATTCGTTCACTGTCATCTGCCAAAATCTCCCTCATACTTATACACAATCCCACTTTTCTTCTCTCTTCTTCCAACCCTAAGCATTGCACTAAAATGTGTTTTACTGTAAGTTGTTGGTTACACCATTGACAAGTTGGTTCAACTACTCTTTCGAAAAGGTACTTATGGGTCAAAACAGTATGTTCAATACGTATTCTAGTGAGAACTCCATTTTCTCTTCTAGGCTTGCATTTAATTTTGAAAGGAATTATTGTGTTTTTACTTCCTTCAATTTGTTTTCTCTCACTCTTTCCCATTCCTTTTTGCCAGCGGTTCAAGATCTGATTTACTATGTTTTTTATCATTTCCCTGTGATCCAAATGGCAGCCTATTTATTGCACCCATAAACAAATAGAAACGCTCCATAGAAAATCAAAAAGCGCTCCATAAAGAATGAACATATGTTCCATGAAAATGTGTAATGTTACCCATAAATAATTGAAAACGTTCCATACTTTATAAAAACTGTACCGGTAAAACATAAAGTTTTCTCATTAAAAGTGGAATTTTGCACCTATAAATAACACTGAAATGCTCCATATTAAAATACAAATGCTCCATAGAAAAATTAAAAGTGTACCCATAGAAAATTAAATATTGCTCCATAGAAAAACTAAATTGTACCATAAAAAATTGAAATTGCACCATAGAAAATAGACAAATGCTCCATAAGTATTATTGAACTGCACCAAAGAAAATATGAATTGCTCCATGAAAGTCAAGTATCCATGCAATGGTTGAGAGACATTTTGCCTGCGTGGAAGAGATTGCGTTGAGCATCGATGCTGGTGATAAAATGGCGATCTTTGGGGATTACAATTTGCCTGGTCTACGGTAGGTATGGTCTGACCGTTTAGCATGTGCCGTTGATAGCTCGAATGCATGCCTATCTCGTTCCTGTACTACGTTTCTGGACGGCATGTATTCAAATGGCCTCGCGCAAGTTAACAATGCAAAGAATCACGCTGGTAATACTCTCGATCTTGTCCTCGTTAGTGAGTCGTTTGTTGGAGAATGCGATCTTGATGAAGCTGTTGATTCACTGATTGCTGTTGATCCAGCTCATCCTTCTCATGTCCTGACGGTGCACGACAGCATTGATACCTTTGATTTGGGCGACACTTACGATCTTTCAGCATTTAATTTCAAAAGAGCCAACTATGATGTATTGAGCTCAGGGACGAGTGTTTTACGATGGACTAAAGGATGTGTGTTTTCTATGTCGAGCGGTAGGTCACCGCAAGGATTCCTGCCCTCAACGCGAAACCCGGAAACAGCCAAGGAAACAACAACAGAAGGACCAGGAACCTCGTTCGTATGCCGCTGTTGTTTCGAGGGAAGGCACGGCTGCTACCAATCAGAAATCATCGGAGATCGAAATTATTGAAGTTCTGGAAGACACGGATCAGCTATCGAGCGTAATAGAAGAAGAAGTGGAACAACATGTCGTTTGCGAATCCGGAGCAGGCTCTGAAGACGAATGGCGTCCGATGACCCAGATGGAGAAATTGGAGGAAGTGGCGAAGGCGATAAAGGGAGTAATGGAAAATCCGACTGCCGATCAACGCAGGGCTCAATTTGCGGCATCTGGATCGAGCTCAGGATCCGGCCCTCGCGTGAAAAAGAAATGCGCGCGCAGAACTCTTTATTAGTTTTCAAATTGATTGTAGAATAAGAAATTGATTAAAAAGAATATCGGCTCCGTAAAGTTTTTTGTTAAACACATGAGCCTTAAATAAACAATTTGGAAAAAAAAAAAAAAAAGATGTATTGAGCCACCGGCTGATGGAAATTGACTGGTCCGTGGTTTGCCGTTCCCCTGATGTTGATGATTGCGTAAACAAGTTCACGCAGACCCTGCGTCATGTTTTCACGGAGTGTGTGCCACTACAGCGCCCTCCTGTAAAACCACCGTGGTCGAGTCGGGAGCTTCGAAGTTTTAAACGAGAAAGAAACGCCGCACGTCGAACGCACCGTAGAAACAGAACATCGTGGAGTAAAGCATCTTATAAGTACTACAGCCAGCCGACTCTATCGGCGTTACGCGAGAAAAACTGAACGTGACCTGAAGCGCAACCCTAAGCAGTTTTGGAGTTTCGTGAACTCGAAAAGAAAGGATTCGGGGCTGCCTTCCGCTATGCACCTAGATCACCACAAAGCGAACACAGCACAAGAAAAATCTACATTGTTCGCACAATTCTTTGAATCAGTCTTTATCGAACCGCAAAATGATCGTAATATTCGTGGCGCACTTTCGTACGTTCCTGCTGATGTTATCGATGCTGGCACTTTTACGGTTACTGCTGAAGTCTTAACGAAAGCGCTGTCCAAGCTAAAAATGTCATACAAAGCTGGACCTGACGGAATCCCTGCCTGTGTCCTTAAAAAATGCTTCCAGTGTTTGATAGTTCCCTTAATCCACTTGTACAATTTGTCAATGCAACAATGTCGCTTTCCTACTCTATGGAAGGCCTCATTCATGTTTCCAGTTCATAAAAAGGACTCGAAAAATGACATCAGAAATTATAGAGGGATAACGTCTTTGTGCGCGTGCTCGAAGTTGTTTGAAATTGTAGTTTCTACCTACCTGTTGTCGTGCGCAAAAAGCTACATCAGTCCAAAGCAACATGGGTTTTATCCTGGGCGGAGCGTAACGACTAACTTGGTTAAATTTTCGTCGCTATGTGTACGCACTATTGCGCGTGGTAAGCAGCTGGATGCTGTGTACACCGATTTGAAAGCTGCCTTCGACCGCGTCAGCCATTCGATCCTTCTGGCTAAACTGGAAAAGCTCGGGGTTACTGCTCAGCTCGTTGATTGGCTAAGATCGTACCTATGCAATAGAAAACTTGCGGTGAAAATTGGCTCGTCTGTCTCTGATTGGTTCACGAACAGCTCTGGTGTCCCTCAAGGAAGCAACTTGGGTCCTCTTCTGTTCTCGCTCTTTTTCAATGACGTTGTCCTTGAAATCGGCGAAGGGTTCTGCATTTTATACGCTGACGATATGAAAATATTCATGATGATTGAGGATATGTGCGACTGCATGCGTTTACAAAGCCTGATTGACCGGCTTGTCGTCTGGTGCCGGGCGAACAACATGACGCTTAGTGTGCCTAAGTGCTCCGTCATAAGTTTTCAACGAAACTGCATGAATATGCCATTGATGACGAACCACTCCTGCGCGTGGAATCTGTACGTGACCTCGGAGTTACACTAGAAGGCAAAATTACGTTCAAAATGCACTATGAGGAAATACTTGGAAAAGCTCGTCGCCAGCTAGGATTTGTGTCCAAGATCACAAAAGATTTCCGTGACCCGTATACACTGAAGGCTTTGCACGTTTCACTAGTTCGACCCATACTGGAAACCTTTTCGGTTGTGTGGGACCCGTATCATGCCACAATTATCGACCGCTTGGAAGCTGTTCAGCGAAAGTTTGTAAGATTTGCTCTACGCATTCTTCCCACCGTATGAAGCGAGATGCAGGCTGATAAACATCGAGACATTGGAACATCGTAGGAAAGCTGCTAAGGCAGTGTTTGTCTTTAAAATCCTGGCCGGTAAAATAGATGCTCCCTTTCTGCTGGCGTCGTTGGATATAAATGTGCCCGCTTATACGCTTCGCTCAAACGACCTCTTTCGCCTTATTCGTCCTTTTTATAACTATGATGTTAATGAGCCCATTCGCTCAATGATGAGTATTGTTAATGAAGCGTATCCTAATTTTGACTTCGGAATGAATGTAAATAGTTTTAGAAATAGTATATAAGATTCATTAAGACTAATAACTATTGTCAGATGAATTAACTTACAAATAAATGAATAAAAAAAATAAATAAACCCTTATTCCAGCATTGTGTATCACTTTTATTTTCCACAGAATGTCCTTGGACGCGGATGAGATCAGAGGTGCTGCATACAACATTTTCTTCAGTATTGTAGCTTTGTACAGTTTAGTTAATGTTTCACGATCTCCACCCCACGAACTGCCAGCAACGCACTTTAGGATTTTCATTCTTTGTTGGCATCATGTTTTAAAACATTCAATATGTTCTCTAAACTATACTGCCGGTGGACGCATAAATGTCCCATGTGCAAAAACAGACAATCGAGAAAATCGCGTCCAAAGTTCGAAAAAAGTAAATTGTCTCAACTATGAAGTATAAGTGCTGAATCGTATTCTAACATTAACCAATCTTTAATTTGAGCACTATTTTTAGTTTTAGAGCGATTTCATAGTTCCATAGAGTTTCCAATGAAACGTGACGCTTATGCGTCCACTTTTAAGAATGTTACAAATCGGCCATGCATTTTTTCGACATTTTTCGGAACAAACTACCTATTTTTATTTCCCTATATGATAGTACCCCACGATACATGGTCATGTGCTGCAAAATCTCAATATTGCCAAAAATGCACATGGGACAATTATGCTTCCACCGGCAGTATAATCCTTGATCTAACAGTACCCCTAAACACTTGTATACCTATTCTCTCGGTATTATCACTCCATTTATTGTAAGAGTACTCCGTTGAGTAACTTTCCTCGATTTTGTTGTTTTTAAAAATCACTGTTGCACATTTTTCCGGATGATAATTATGGAATTTCGTTAACAGTTCTGATACTTATAGAGACACTTTCTTGCAAAATTTCATCAACATTTATCAATTGGTTTGAAAGCTACTGGTGTTGATAGGGGTGAGTGCTAGTGAAAATTATTCGCGTTTTTTATGTGCGATATTTGCCTATTCATAAACTTTGCCAATTTTCATGAAATTTTGACAGTTAGAAGGTACACTCATTGCACAATTATGGGTCACACACAATTATTAGTCACTTTCCACTTTAATAGATAAATACTAATTAATTGCAAGCTTTAGTTAGCTATTATTATTTTTCGCACATAAGTTGATTTGTTTTGTGTCACTATACGTATCGCACACGGGCTTATACATCAAAACATACATATTTTCAATATTTTTTTGGTCGGCGCAAAACTAGCTGTCAAAGTAACGCTTCGATTGTGAATATCGGACAGTGCATGCGCTGCTTTCGTAAGCTCTGTAAAAGCGAGCTTCAGTGATTTTCATGTGCGAAATGGTATCGTCACCAGAACAAAGGTATAATTAACGTTCTAAATGTAGAAATTCATGTGACTGCAGCCAATTAAAGCTTATTTCTGGCAAAATTTAAGTGACTCATTATTGTGCCAAGGAACACCGAAAATCACACAATTATGGGTCACTTTTTGTGCAGCATTATATTGACAGTTCTGCGTACATGAGCATTGCATACTTTTAGGCGTTTATCGGTGGTTGTTTTGGAGATTTTGATCCAATTTTGAAAAATTGATTCCAAATCGTGAAAACACGCTTCGTTAAGAGGTTTGAGACCAGTTTTAGATTCTACTATAGTTGATCTATCGAGAATAAGTGATCATTCATTGAAAAAATAGACAAAACATTATTTTTGAGCCGATTTCTTTTAAGTGACCCATAATAGGCAACAAATTAACCCATAATTGTTACACAGCCAATTTTGACCCATTATTGTGGTTTTCATTATTCACCAACATTTTAGTAATTTTCACCGCCTAAAGTGAATTTTACAAGCAGATTTTTATTTAAAACAATAAAGAGGGGTTTCAATGATGAGAATATAAAATAAAAATAATGAATGTGTTATTTTTGTATGAAAAACGATTCATATTATGAAATGGTTGTTCCTTGAGTGACCCATAATTGTGCAATGAGTGTAGTTAATTTTGTGTTTATTATGCCTTCAAAATTTGATGATTATTGGTATAGTACTTTCAGCAGTACAATCGAAACAATAAAGGGTGCTGACTAATTGCTGTCTGAGGGGCTAAAATCACGTTCAGTCCCAATACATGTTTCGGCTATAAAATTGTTGATAGTGCATCGATTTTTTTTGAAACTTTGCCCATGCATCAGATGTAGATTGAGAGGTTTGTGTTCAAAATTTCAGCCATTTCCTTTGCCAAATTTAGAAGTTACAGCGCTGACAAGCAAAACTAGGGGCTGTACAAAATTCAATGGCGCACATTCTACTCTTTCATTGTTACAACAAAAAGTACTGCACCGATTCACATGAAATTTTGTAGTCGAAATGAACAGTTTTTATTAGGCTAAACTTGAGCAATTTTAATGTATCTATTGCATAGTTACAGCTGTATTTCGGTGTCCCGATTATTGCGGATACAGGCTTTATGGTAACACAAAATAGTGTGGCCAGCACCTTGAAGTGGTGGACTGTACAATAATATAGGGAAATTTCATTGAAAAAATGTGAATAGCGAGAATTTTGGCCGACACTTGAAGTGACGAACTTTACTGTGCTTGCCGCGTAAATTCTCGAAAGATTGGTAATAGTAATATATACAAACAGAAATAGGTAGTGCAAGATGCAATCTTGGATATTGACAAAAACAAAACACATGTCGACACTCATGATGATGAACTATACAAATTCGATGAAAGAATATTGAAAAGATACATACACACATACCCTAAAATTAGACACAAGCTATTATCTATAATGAATCATGAAGTTAATGAAAATAGAGGAAATATAGAGGAGAGAAACAACAAGGAACAAGCTCACCGGATTACCCCCTGCAGTACGCCAGAAAGTCCCTCACGCTATTACGCATGTTCACTCGTTCAAGCCACTCGCTCGATCTTCTACCATGTTACCGTGTACTTGATAACGCGCGACGCGAACGTCGCGAACGTCGCGAACTCAATACCAAAATACAAAACAAAAAAAAAACTGTTCCCCCAATTATCTTAACGACCACGCGCGACCCGAACTCGATGCCGACTGCCGAGCTTGACTATCACACTATGTTTAGAATACTAAGGTTATTTTAGGGGCCGTCCATGAATGACGTAGCTTTTTTGGGGGGAGGGGGGTGTTTGTGATTTTGTGACGAAGTGTGACGATAGGGGGGAAGGGGTTTATGATATGCTGTGTAGCTTTCTACTAAGCCTATTGAAAAACGTATTTCGTAATTAATAAAATTTTTACTTGCATTAAGTATTAGTAAATTAAAGAAAAATATATTGCATGATTTCTCTTTCCATTCACATTAATGTAAATCGCTCAATGCTTCTCTCGGCCAATAGTTTCCTGCTTGCTATAAGGCACTGCACACCACTAAGGCTGCAAAGGAAAAAAATAAGTTTTTGGCATTATGGCATTATTCGAGGAGTTCCTTATATAATTTCTACAGGACTTTCTCGAAGAAATCCTACAACAATTTCTTGAGGAGCTCCTTTAGCAGCTTTGCAAGGAATTTTTCATGGTGTTATTTATCGGTTTCCCCAACAGGAAAACGATAACATTTCCACAGGGATTCTCACTAGGAATCCCAGAAAAAGAAAAATTTCTGAAAACATTTCAAATGGATTTGGAGGAATCCCTGAAGGAACTTCCAAAAGAATTTCGGAAGGAACTCTTGGAGGAATCTTGAAAAGAAGAAATCATAGACAAATTCCAAATGAAATCGCGTGAGGAGTTCCTGGAGCAGTTCTGGATGGAACTTTTAGAGAAATCTTGAACAAACTCCTGGAAGAATCTCAAAAGGAGCTATTTCTAGAGTCTCAGAAGGAACTCTTGGTTCAATTTCTGTAGAAAACACGGAAGAAATTTTTGATGGAATCCCGGAAGGAGTTTCTCAAGGAATCTTGATTTTTTGGGGAATCCTGGAAGATATCCAGATCGAACTCCTGGTGTTAGGGAAAATACAGGAGGAATTTAAGAAGGAATTATGGGAGAAATCCGTAAAGGGATTCCTTCCGGAATGCTAAGAGATCCTGGAGGAATACTGGAAGGAGTAAATGGAAGGATACCGGAAAAAAATCCTGGAGGAGTCCCGGGAAAAAAATCCTGGATGAATCCTAAAAGGAAGTTTTCGAGGAATCCCTGAAGAACCTAGGAAGGAATTTTTGAAGGAATCCGAAAAAGAATTCCTGACGGAATCCCAGAAAATAACTCCTGGAGGGGTTTTCAAAGAATGTCGGAAGAAATTCGTACAAAAATCTCGGAATGAATATCTGATTGAATTCCGGAATAAATTCCTGAAAGAAACCCAAAAAAACTCCTGGAGAAATCCAGGAAGAAACTTCCTTAGGAAACCCAAAACGAAGTTCTGATGGAATCTCGAAAGAAATTCCGGTTCAAATCCCTGAACAGATAATCGAAGAAACTGCTAGTGGAAGAGAGGAGAAGAAAACCTTAAACGAACTCCTGAAGGAAACCATGGATAAACTTAAAAAAAAACTTTAGAAAATAAAACTCCCGGAGAAATCTCAGAAGGATCTTGTGGTGGAAACTAAGAAGAAACCCCGGAAGGAATTCTTGGAGGGATCTCTGAAGGAAGTGTTGGAGAAATATAAAAGGAAGGAATTCTCAAAAATGGGTATCCCAAAAGAAGCTCCTTGAGGAATTCTAGAATGAAATGCTGAAAGAATTTTAGAAGAAACTCCTGTAGGGTCCCTCAAATATCATGGTGCATTTTATTCAAATAAAACCAATTTGCTATTCTTAACAGATTACAGTTTACATATTGCATTACAGATTAACTATATTGGGAGCTTCAACTTCGTGTTCTTCGGCATCATGCAGAACGATGGGCGGTTTATTGAGTCATTATCTTTGGTGATAATCTCCACTGGTTGCTCCTATGGTCTTGATATCGGCGATCTGAATCTGGCAGTCGGCAATGTTTTCTTTCTATTGTTTTTTTCATAATAAGATTTCGTTACACATACAAGTTGAAATTGATATCAGAACAAAGTTTCGATTTTCTTTGCGTTTTTGAGATAAAAATTTTGTTGAGGATGGGGAGGAGTGGTTTAACAAGCTACGTCATTTATAGAGAAGGGGGTGGGAATCCGAATTTGTGATGAAATGCTACGAGGGGGGAGGGGGTATTAAAAATCGCTTAAAAAAAGCTACCGTAAACCGGGGTCAAATTGATCTCCGGATCGAAATTGATCAAGTGTTGAAGTAGTTGAATAAAGCATACTTTAAATAGTTTCCTCTCAAGTATCGTTTAGTATCTGATTCCAACAGAACGATACTTGGGAGAAAACTATTTAAACTATGCTTTATCTAACTGAAAAACGCCTGATCAATTTCGACCCGGAGATCAATTTGACCCTGGTTTACGGTACGTCCTTTATTGTGTGTGAAGAATTAGCATTAAGTAAAAATTCACAAATACAAAGAAATTAAAAAAAGCTACGTCATTACTGCGTTAATGCACGTCTCTGGCGTGGTGGACCTCTTTTCCCGTGCTACTCGCGGGATCCAAAATCAAAAATCAGTGCCGGTAACGGCGAGGCTAACCCCTTCGCAAGAAAAGGGTTCGCTAGGTCTCCGTTAAGGAGAAATGAGGAGTCAGGAGCATGGAGCTGCGCACGCAGCTCCAACGTGCGAGCTCCGATTCATTCCTCGATTAGCCTGCCGGGGGAGATAGTGCACCGAAAACCAAAATAGAGATGGGCTGTTTGCAATAGAAGTGGCTGAGCAGCAGCTTCACAAGATCATCGACTTTGCGTTCACGAAGTCCAGCATAAGCAAGGACCTTAAAACGGCCCTGTTGCGACTTTGCAAGTCGATGGACGATGCCAAGCAAGACCATGTGAAACTCGTGGTAACTGCAGCAGCGGCAGAACCGGCGAAAGGAACCGCAGGAAGTCCAAACGATGTGGCCGGAAAGCTGAGAAGGGTGGGCCTGAAAAGGCTGGCCCGTCCCGAATGGAATGGAACAGGGGATTGCGACCGTTGTTAGGTCCTAACTCACCACAAAGTAGGGTGAACCAAGGGGAGGACCCCCTGAACGAAAGTTGAGCGAAACATGAATATGAAAGAACTGCTAGTTGAGAAAGTATTAGACGTACTCATACGGGTGGAATGATACTAGAGCTCAAGCGCGACAAGGAGCGAAAGGGTGCCGCCTACAAAAGTCTGGCGGAAGAGGTCCTTGGCGAAGAGGTTGAGGTAAGGGCTCTTACAGCAGAGGTGACTCAGAAGGTGAACCTGGACGAGGTCACTGAATCGGAAGAGCTCGTCACGGCGCATCGGCAATAGTGCGAAGTGCAGGCGGTCGCCGCAGCTGTTAGGTTACGCAAGGGGCCGGCAGGGACACAGGTAGCTTTGGTTCAGTTACCTGTGGTGGACGGTAATAAGTCCGTTGAAGTAGGAAGGATTAAGGTAGGGTGGGGCATATGTCATCTGACGTTCCACGAGCCACCGGGGGCTTGTTTCAGGTGTCCAAAACAAGGACACAAGTCATGAGACTGCAAAGGCCCTGACAGGAACAAACTGTGTAGGAGATGCGGCGCCGAAGGCGATAAGGCACAAGGCTGCACGAGTCCACCCATTCGTAAGACCTGTTCCGGGAAATTCGTGGACAACAGGCATCTAACGAGTGGCCCAAGGTGCCCGGTCTTCAAGATAGCTGCAGTGAACAAATAACAGTGCAGGTAACGCAGCTGAGCCTGAACCACTGTGACGCGGCTCAGCAACTGCTTTGTCAGGCGGTTTCTGATAGGAGGACGGATATCGTCATCATAGCGGACCCATACCGAGTACCGCCCGACAACGGCAATTGGGTCGCGGATGGGTCCAGTCTACTACCTATGAGGCCTTCGTGGTCGTCAAAGTAAACGGCTTCTTCTTTTGTAGCTGTTATGCGCCTCCGCGGTGGTCGATCGAACAGTTTACGCAGATTTAGGACCGCATGACGACCGTGCTAACAGGGCGAAGGCCGGTGATAATAACGGGTGACTTCAATACCTGGGCCGTGGAATAGGGAAGCGGGGTCATATCTGTTAATCTGGACATAATAGATATCGACCTGGCTAATGTCGGTACCAAGAGTACCTTTAGTCGGAACGGCACGGAGTGGATTATTGACATGACTTTTTGTAGTCCTGGCATAACAAGTAGTTCGAACAATAGCCACACTTACAGCGATCACCTGGCGGTTCGCTACAGTATCGACTACAACAACAGCAAGCAGCGGGTAGAGGAAGAGGCGGCTAGGCCAAGGCCAAGCCCTCGCAGGTGGAAGACATCATACTTCGATGAAGGGGTATTTAGGGAGGCGCTTCGCCGTGAGCGAAACTTATTTGGTTTAGACGGCGACGAGCTGGTAGTGGTGCTCTCGCGTTCGTGCGATGCGACCATGCCTAGGCGAGTCCACCCTAGAAATGGAAGGCCACCGGCTTCCCAAGCAGCACACAAGTCACAAAGGAGTGTTGACAGCGCAGTTTTTTGGTTGGACACGAGTCATTTCTAAGTTATTCTGCCTTTGAGTTAGAATTACATGAATGTAGCTCCTATACAACCAAAAACCTGCGCTGTCGACACTGCTTTGTGACTTGTGTGCTGCTTGGGTTACTGGTGGACCGATGCGATTGCGGTCCTGCGCCGCGCCTGCCTACGGGCTAGGCGGCGCATGCAGCGAGCACCATCTGAGGAAGAGTGAAACGAACGGCGTGCGGTATTCGCCGCAGCAAAAGGTGCGCTGAAGACCTAGATAATGACAGGCAAAAAAGCCTGCTTTGAGGATTGAGGCGAGAGCGTCTCTGTCAGAGTGCCAATGCGAATCCGTGATGCCTACAAACCGTGAAGACGAGAGGTGTAATGGTTCCTACAGAGCAATCACCAGAGATGTTGGAGGGGATCATCGATGGGCTTTTTTCCACGTCATGATCCTAGTCCTTGGCCGTAGGATACCCGGGCTCGCGATGAGGAGAGGGTCACCGATGTGGAACTTGCGGGAATAGCAAAGTCCTTAGAGTAGATAAGGCCCCAGGCCCGGACGGAGTTCCAAACCTGGCCTTAAAAGTAGCTATTGCAGATGCTCCTGAGATGTTCAGGTCTGCTAAGCAGAAATGCCTGGACGAGGGAGTTTTTCCAGAAGTATGGAAGAAGCAGAGCCTGGTTCTATTGCTAAAGGCGGGGAAACCACCCGGAGACCCGTCGGTATATAGACCAACATGCTCGTTCGACACGGCGGGGAAGGTGCTCGAAAAGATCATCCTTAATAAAATGCTGAGGCACACCGATGGTGTAAATGGTCTCTCGAGTAGCCAGTACAGCTTCCTGAAGGGGAGGTCGACCGTATACTCTATCCTGTCGGATACCGCCGAGATAGCGCTCCAGCGTAAGAGCCACGTTGATTATACCTGCAAGACAGTCCTCACAGCTATAGCGGTACTATTCCGGTACTCTGCGATGTATAGCAGCAAGCGTAAGCTTTTGGCTAGTGTGGCTAGTGGCTTGAGGCACTATGCTAAGTACTGATAGCTAACGTGATAAGCCGGAAAGTATTTGCTACTGTGCCTAGGAGTTGCGAGCGCGTACCGTAACGTGGCATACGATGCGCTCTGCGTCATCATACAAGTGAGTGATGCCTATCGGTGTCCTTATCGGGGAGGACTGAGGAGGAGTGCTTCGAAATGCATGGCACAAGAGGTATGCGCAGGACTGCTAGATTGGCCTCTATGGTCAAATGGCAGAATGGTGGACCCACAGGATGATCCCGAGGGTCGATAGTTGAGTTACCAGGCGCCATAGGGAAGTAAAATTCCATCTGACTCAGATCCTTCCTGACAATATCTACATCGTTTCGGTCATGCGGGTTCACCCGAATGTCCGATTTGTGTTAGTTAAGAAGAAACGGCGGAACACGTATTTTCGTGTGATTGCGTTTTTGCACAATGCGTGATAGCATCCTTGCCATATGTGGAGTGGTCATAACTCCGGACAGTCTTGTCCAAAGCATGTGTAATGATGTTTTGGGTTAAATGCCGTTTCAACGGCTATCATCCACATCGTCTTGGAGCTATAGAGGAGTGGACTCGGAGAATGGCTAGTTCAGACGCTATACAAGAGGTGGTCTAAGGGTCCGCAGTCGGCTACGTAGGTCATACCGGTGCCTTGCGGTCGAAATTGACCCTTATAGCGATTAAGTGGCTGCGGGGAAAACATCTTGGAAGTGTGGCAGTCGTGGGCTGCTTGCATCAGAGCCCGCGGTTGGGAAGGGGTCCCCGTTAAGTGTCGGGGCAGGTGGATACCCCACTACTGTCGGCAACTCCTTCTGGTGCTAGCTGATAGGGCCTGAGCCTTCACACAAGTATGAGTTCTTGATGCTTGCAGAACAGTTGGGGTGGGCGTAGTGGTTGGCCCTGTCCGCTTTTCGAGGACAAAGGGAGTGGTAAGGACCACTCGGGAAACATGGTTTAAAAAGAAGAAAAACAAAGAGAGGCGTTGAAGAGTAGGCAAGAGGTTGGATAGTTCTCCAAAATTTCTTATGCAGTTTTGCACACCGTTCATCGTTGCTTTGACCAATCGGATCTGCTTCCCAGGAATGTCCATGATTTTCCATAGTTTTGTATAGTCGATACTGTCGTATGCAGCCTTAAGTCGCTTTAGGTTGTACCGTAGCGTTCAGCTCGTACATTATCAATAACGGCGAGTTATGGACGCAGTTTGTCCATTGCCAGGTAGTATCACAATAGGTCCTGACGTCGATAATGTCGGAAAAGTGCCATTAATCAGAACGAGTTCGATTTGCGATTCCGTCTGCTTTGGTGAACACGTCAGAGATACATATATGTCGCTCGCAGTAACCTGTGGTGTGCAGTGAAAGTAGTCTCTAAAAATTATAAATTAAGTTCTTTGTAGTTAATTTCCATTAGAAGAAGCTCTACCTCACGAACTAAATTCACCAACCGCACAAGGAGAATCGGTTGACTGCTTAAAAATTCTTTGGAAAAGGTCCACTACTCGAAACGGAAATTCCGGGCTATGCGAAACTAACCATTTCAATCTTAAAAATTCAAAAGCCACAAAGTCCAACATTCTTCAAGTCGTATACCTCCCCCAAATTATTTTCTTAGTTTTTAATCTCATGATTGAAAACACAATTTCCCATCCCAACTCACACGATATTGATGCAGTGAGAATACTAATGATTCATTTTTCCACTTTGTTCCATTGACAGATACCGGCATCCGAACCATCATCATTGGCGGCATCTCTGCAGCAGTAACCCCCGACCCAAGCCCTAAACCTTCTGCCGAAATCGTGCCGAATGAAAGTGAACTTCCCGCGCGCAGTCGTTAGGAACATGCAAATATGCAAATGATTCGCATCAGCAGAGAGTCGAGCCAAAAGTAAATCGAAATGCACCGAGAGAAGCATCCATATATATGATCTTACTAAACCAGCGCTTTTCTTCTTATTTTTTTGGTAGTTAAAGTGCAGGAAGCAGGGAATACCGTTCCAACAATGGAAATAGCTTTTGGTGCTGGTTAAGCTCAGCTTCTGCAGCGGAGGATTAATAACAGCCGAATCACTTTGGATTATGTATATTAGTTAGTGCAAAACCTCTCCATCACGCTGGAAGTTGTGCTTTGAAGATAAAAGTGAAAAGATTTTTTTTCGTTGGTAGGAAGTTCGCGATGATCGGGCAACAGCGGAGGGCAAGATGTATTGTCATTTGAATATATGAGCAACGCTCCTCAGGTGCTTAGTTCCACCTAAGAAAAGTGAATTATAGTACAAAAGCAAATCGTCCGGTTGTTCCTTTAGCTGCATTCAGAGTGATCTTTTGGAGTACAAAGGCCTGCAGATCTTCGACCTTGGGGAAGGGTACACGACCATCAAACATGCAAAATGAATACAACATGTGCATGACCATTCTGCTGCTGATCGTTGGATTTGTCCGGGCGGAGCACTTGTTATTCTCTGGTAAGTTTCATTTTTCGTATAATTTTCATCAGGTCCTTTTGGCGAGTGTAAAATGTTGAACCTTTTTTTTATCTGTAACGTGTTTTGGTATTGGCTGTAATTACAAGTGCAATTATAATGTTTGAATCGTTTGAATGGATCATTGAAGCAGACTTTTCCGCTACTCACCACATCAAAACAAAAGCGCCATCGTATATGGACGGTAACACAGTGACAGCAGTCGAGTTACGTCAAACACACAAGGCTACGGTGGCGCTCTTTCATTTCATAGCGGCCGTTTTAGTTATTTGAGTGATCCATTTGTAAGTAATCTTTGCAATGCTATATCCAATGGTGACATTTTTTTTTCTCTATTTTTATAATGATCATGATTTTAGTTGATATATTTTATCACCACATTAGTATTAGCATTACCTTTAGTCGCACAACTTCGTGAAGCGGTACAGTTAAAGACAAAATAAAGACGTCCACCTCCCATACAATCCATCGATATTTTAAGGTTCATGAAGTACTTGAATCGAGACTAGATCAATAAGTCTAATACCTTACCTTGTTACCGGCGGTTAACATCTTGTCCAGTACTAAATGCCCGGAGCGCGAGAAAGTAGGGATAAATTTTGTGAAGCTAAATTTTGTTGCCCAACGGTGCATTTAAATGTCACGGTAAGTGGTCGACATTGCCGCCCGGGTGGGAATTCCACCCCTACAATCGAAGTAGCGCAAATTGGGAGGAAATGGCAAACGCGCGTTTTCCGTGGGTGGCTGAGCTCCCGACAAGCAGCCTGGATGAAGATTAAGAGTGTGGAGGGAGTAAGTTGAGTTGTGGCTACTGAAAAGACGAGAACGAAGTAAAGTTTTCTGGTGCCTTTGAGGTGCTCTACCGCGTGGAAGCGTTAAATTGGAGTGTTCTGTGCCGCAAAGTGTTTTCCAGTACCAAGAGATACCCGTTTTGGGCAGTTTAAAGTACCATCGTACGTTTTCACCGAAACACCAGTGGTGTAAGCCTTCAGCGCCTTCCAACCGACAAGGCCTTCCACGTCGGCGAATCGGTCGTCCCGGCCGAACCTCGTCCACATGCCACCTAACCACCGGCCACCCAACATCGGCCTCCCTCATCTCGGATTCTTCGACCGACACCCAATCGGTTGCCACAGTGGGCCAGGAGACGTCCGTTGTCGTTCATCATTTGCGTGTAGCCGAGCCAACTGGCCATTCAATACCGGTATCCCGCTGCCCGAATTCTTCGACCGACGTCATATCAGTCGCCCCAGTGGGCCACAAGGTACCCGTTGTAGTCGTTCGTCTACGAGTCGCCGAGCCCCTCGGCCACCCAACACCGGCATTCCCAGCTCCCCAGCCGATCCTCAGGCCGCCCACAACCGTACTCCAAAGCCAGCGTACGCCCCACCGAACGACCTCCACACTACGCCGCGAAGACTACTGACGGCCACTATCATCAACGTAAGTTGAATAAATGCACCGATTGTTTTCTCCATAATCATTCTATTCAGGTCCCTCGTGCTCCGAAAACCTCCCCACGCCAGACGCCCTGAGACCTGGGACTAAAAGAGGTTTTGGAGACCCACCCCGTAGACGACCGCGGCTTAGACCAGCTGTCTGGGGCTTAAGCCGGTACTCTTCCAGAACCGAGCAGTCCCAGGGCCCATAATTAGAGTCTTATAACCTTCATTAAGATTTATGAACAACTTTGGACTTTGCTCTGAACTGAACATCTAGACACCAAACCGATCGGACAAATCGTTTTCGAGATACAATTTTTAAAGATAGCATGTGCATTTGTAATAGGCCCTTTACATAAGTAACGCTAGATTCAAAATGGCGAACCAAGTATACAAAACGGCTTTTTTTCTTCCCCAAAGACTTGTATGCAAGGTTTCATTCACGGTAAAAAATCTGCACTGTGATATGAACGGATTGGCACTTGAATTCGCACTACTGTTTAATCAGTTTGTTATCAATTAAATATCATTCGAAAAGCAACACCCAATGCCTCTTCAATTTTAATTGAACTTCACTTCAATTCGTTGTTGACAATGTTTTGAATTCGAATATAGAATTAAAAAAAAAAGTGCTGCTAACCGCACCCAAATTCGATACCAGGACCTTGAGATTCACGATCATCTGTTTTACCACTACACTACATCACACCTGTTACAGAGGTTCGATTCGAAGCGAAACACTTTCTACCACCTGTCATCTATATTTACTTTCATACCCAAAACAGTCATTATCAAATCAACAGCTTTTCACTTTGGATCGTACTGCTTTGTACACTAGTGCAAATTGAAGTGATTTTTAGTTGATTTCTCCGGTGGGTTTGTTTTGGTTATCAAATCAACACTGACAGCATTGCGATTTCAAAGGAAAAGCCTTTCTGATCATGCTGATTGGGATGTTGAATAGTTAAGGGATTTTTCCCTTACATTGAGCGTGCAGAATTTTTACCGTGTTCAAATAAAAATATCAGGCCAAACATTTCAATAGGTCCTATCTGCATTTGAGAGGCTCTCTTTTTTAACTTACTCTTCTAATTATTGCAATGTAATGGTACACTTTTCAACTATTTTTGCAGTACAAATCAAAAGACGATTGTTTTGACCATCGTTCAACGCAAGGAGACAATCATAATACAAATAAACAGCTGAGATATTAACGAAAGAGAGGGAAACCAAAGAGAGCCTCTTTTCTGCAGATAGGACCTTTAGACATGTTTGGCCTGATATATGAAAATAACTCGTTGCTGAAATGATATGGAACCGCTCTATTGACTGTCAAATGATAAACTGCAACGATCGACGCGCCACCATTTTTCGAATAGTGGAGGGTGTAGGTACCTTCTTCGCGGTGTTGTTTACGGTTAAGCAACACCGCGAAAAGGGTACCTGTGCTCTCCAACATTCGAAAAATGGTGGCACATCGACCGTTCTGCGCTAGCGATTTTGTGGTGGGGTGATAACGTTTGGAGACGAATAGGCTTATTTTGTGGAAGCTAAGGATCACTCTTTTCTCTGGTGGTAGGGATGAGAACCCTATGAAAAAAGTGACTCCGCCAAAATTTGCCATGGCGCAGCATAGACAAAGTGCACTTTTTTCACTTTTTCTCACCAAATTCCGCATAGTAGAGAAACGAACGAGCGTCTATCGTTGCAGTTTGACAGTCAGAGTCAATTGGGTTTATAAATTATGGATAATATATTGATTTTTTTGATTTTATACAAAAGAGCACCTTTTTCTGAGTCACTATGACTTTTTTCAGATTTTTAGAACTTTGTTTTGGTACCTAAAATTAACTTCAAAGAGATTTTTTTAAATCACCTTTTGACAGCTGGGCAACTGTTTGACAGCTCCACCCAGTACAAAGTGCGACGAGGGGTGATTCGACAAATCGCTCCCATACAATCTACAAATTGATTTTAAAATAGGTTCCCGGACTCCAAAATTCATGAAAATTTGGATTTCGGCTCAGTTTGACATGCAGATTCAGAATATCGAATTATCTCAACACCGTTAAAGAAGCCAATTGGGGGCCATTCGAATTCTTCTATTAGGCTAGGTGGTGCGAATAGAAACGGTTTTATTTTTCAAGCTAGCTAACACACATCTACACACTCCCGGCACACAGCTTGTAAACACGCAAGAGCGTTCAATTTTCTTGCAACCACCACTCTCACCTAAGCTGCTAGTACACAGGGTCAAATATTTGTCCGAAAAGAAACCAATGCTCAAACATCTTGTTTGACTCGATCAAATTTTCATTAGTGTCAAACTGAAGTTGTTTCTTGAGTTCTTTCCTTGTCAAATATTTGACCCGTGTACTACTGGCCCTAGAGTCAGTCTAGTTAGAGTCTGGCGGACTGTCACTTTCGATCGGAGCCAATCGAGCATGACGTCACGGTGTAGCATTTATCGGTGAGGGAGGACACTATGACGTTATGCTCGATTGGCTCCGGTCGGAAGTGACAGTCCGCCAGACCATTGGCGTAGCTAGGGGGGGTTCCAGGGGTGCCTGGCACCCCCTAGAACAAATTTGGCACCCCCTAGAATTTTTCTTTGACAGGCACATAAAGTATTGTCCTTTACATATATTGGAAAAACAACAAAAAAGTTTATCCTCACTTTACCTAGGGTATAACTTTTTTTCACAGACGTTGGATCACTTTGCGGTCTTCGACAAAGTTGTTTGGCATATAGTCACCTACAATAACACCAAAGGGTTTATTTATTGAACGCTTACAGCGCCACCTAGCAGCAAAATTCGAAAACTTAAAATTTCTGCATACATTTGGCCAAGTTTTCCCATACAAACTTCAAGCGTTTTGAGCGCCCCCTTAGGCTCAACCGATTTTGCTCAAATTTTGAACGTAGCTTGTGGGAGTCCAAAACAACTGATTGAGGAGGTAAGACTTGGCATTTTTTGAAATTTTTGTTTTTCATATAAGTGTGGGCCACCTTAGTGAGCTCTCTAGGCCTCCTTTATGGATTCCGCCCGATATTTCTTCAATAAACTTCCCTTAGGATTCTGCTTCCTGATGAGATTGTACGTACAAGAAATTTCTGCGGATATTAATCCAGCAACTTCTGTGGTGATTCATCCAGGATTTCCTTCAGAGATTTTATTCAGAGATTCTTCCAGCAATTCCTCTTAGAACTTCCCCAAAAAGTACCTCATGTACCTTCAGGAATTCTACTAAAGATGTTCTTCTGGAAATTCTTTCGAAAAATCTCCCTGGGATTTATCCAAAAATTCCTTCGGTGACTCTTCCAGAGATTTCTTCAAGGGTTTATCCTCTAGAAATTTCACACGGGATTTCTCAAAGCACTTCTATTGGCCTTCCTTCATGAATTCTAGCTGGAATTCTTCAAGCAATTCCCTTCAGAACTCCTTCAGAAATACTTCTAGGGATTTCTCCTGGCATTCCTCCTGTGATTCCTTCAGAAATTTCTCCTGCGATTCCATTAAGGATTCCTCCAGTATATTTCTACCGATTATTTCAAGAAGAACTGTAGGTATTCCTCCAGGCATTTGTTAGAAGAACTTCTCATAGCATACCCTTACATTCCTGATCCAAGGATTTCTCTAAAAAATATTCTATTATACCTCCCGGAATTCTAGGAATTCCTCCAAATATTCTAGCTGGGATTCCTCGAGCAATTCATGGGGTTCTTCCAGCTATTCCTCCTCCAGAGATTCTAGCTGTGGTACTTCAGAAATTATACTACGGATTCTTCTAGAACTTTCTCCTGGCCTTTTTGCTGGGATCTCACCAGGTAATCTTCTTGGAATTCTTGCAGAAATTCTTTTGGTTGTTCTACCTGGGATTTCTCCAAGGACTCATCCAGGAATTCTTCTAAAGGTTTTATTTAAAGATTCCTCCTGAAATTCCTCAAGGAATTCCTTTGGAAACTCCTTTTGGTCTTCCTCCAAGAATACATCAAACAACTCCATCTGCGGTTCTTCCAGCAATTCCTCCGGAAGTTCTTGCTATGATATGTCCAGAAATTCTTCTAGTGATTCCCATATGAATTAATCCTGGCATAATGGCTGGAATTCTTCCGGGAAATCTTCCTGAAATTCCTTCAGAAATTCCTCCTGCGATTCTTTTAGGGCCTTATTTACATATTCTTCCAGAATACCTCTACCGGTTTCTGCTGAGATTTCTACAATGATGCATCCCAGAACCCTTCTAAGAATACCTCCTGAGATTTTTCTATGATTTCTTCAGAAGCTCTCCGGTGATTCCTCTAGGAATTATTATCCAAGATAAAAGGATAAAGATTCTCTCATAGTTTTCTCGTGGATTTTCTCCTGGAACTCCTCGTGGCCTTCCTCTATGAATTTAAGCTGGATTCTCAAGCTATTTCTGCTGTAATTATTCCAACAATTCCTCCTAGGACTCCTCCAGAAATTCTTACAATAAAACAATTTCTCTAAGAATTTCTCCAGGGATTCCTAAAAAACTTGCTGGGATTATTCAAGGAAATCTTCGTAGGAGCTTTGCAGAAGTACCTTCGGTATTTCATCCTGGAAATCCTATAGAGGTTTTTCCTGGGATTTCTCCAAATATTTATCAATTAATTCACCCAGGACCTCCTTTTGACTTTCATCCAGGAACTCCTCCTGGGATTCCATAAACGATTTCTGCTGCTTCTAATGTTTTAGTCATGCCTCCTAGGTCTCCTCCAGAATTTCTTACTGTGATGCCTGTAGGAATTCTTCTAGAGATTTCTCCAGGCATTCTTGCTGGGATTCTTCTAGGAAGTCTTCCTAGGATACTTCCAGAAATACCTTTGTTTTTTTTCAGGGATTTTTCTTAAGACCCATCCAAGAATTCTTCTAGAGTTTTCAACCATACTCTAGAAATTAATCATATCATTACTTCTGGAACCCCTCAAATGAAGGAATCCCAACAAAAATCGCTGTAGGAATTCCTTAACGAATTTCGAGAACAGTTGGAATTTCCAGAGAAATCCTAGGAGGTATTACTAGACAACTCCCTAGTGAAATCCTATAGAAATGAACGAGAAAAACTAATTGATTAGAAGGCACCGAATGTTGCTAATTGAAAATTTGAGAGATGAATTTGTGAAAAAAAATCGCATTCTGGTGGGATTCGAATTCACGACTCCGTATTTGCTAGACCACAGTATGGTCCTTTCTTTGAGGTCGGCATGGTTGTTTTTGTTTTTTTTTTTTAATTTCTGTGGTGGTTTTTAATCAGCAGTTTTTTTGGATTTATTTTCTATAATTTCAATAGCTATTCCTCTGAAATTATTTCAGCATTTTCTTTTTCAGTTATTTTGCAATTTCCTCAGGCAATTTTATCGTGATTACTTTTGTTATTCACTGATTTATTTATATTTATATATATTGCTTCCGAGAAAAAAAATGCTGAACTGATAATTCAGAAATTCTCAACAGAACTTGTTTAAATTAAATCATATGAAATACACGAAAAACTTCCTGACAAATTCCCAAAGCAATTGCCGAAAAAAAACCATCAAAATTACCTTAGAACTCTCAAAGTAGTTGCCAAAAGAATTCATATAAAAATTACCAGAAGAATTCCGGAAGAAAATGTTAAGGCTTCTTAAAGAAACTGGCCAAATCCAATCTCAAAATAAATTGCCGAAATATATTCTATAAAAATTTCCACAAACATTGACAAAAAATAGAAAAAATTCTCAAAGAATTTGCCGAAATCATCAAAGGAATTTCGAAAGAAAATTTAGAAGAATTTCAAAAGTAATTTTTTATCCAAATAAATTTTCGTAGGAAATCGTCAAGGAATTTGGCGAATCGATTTCCAAAGGAATAACCAAAAAAGTTCCCAAAGTAATAATCAAACTTTCCAAAATTTCCAAAGAAATTGCTGATGAAATTCCCAAATAAATTTTTCAATGCAAGTATCATCAGAATTGCCGAAGATATTCCGAATTCATCTACAGAAGGAATTCCTTACACAATTACTGAAGAAATTGTCTTAAGAATTATCATTAAAGATATAGAAGCGATTTATAAAAGAATTTCAGAAGAAGTTTACGAAGGAATTGGCGAAGGAATACTAAATAACATAGATAAGGAAAGTCCAAAAAATCGACGAAAATCCAATAAAAAGTAGTATGACTTGCCGAAGAAAATTACTGAGAGATTTTCAAAAGAAGTCTCAATTGAAATAAATTGCAAAACAATTTCCAAATAAATTTCCGTGAATATTCCCTAAGGAATTACCAAAAGAATGTTTTGCCGAGAACACAAATTTCTTGCATTATACGTATACGTATACGAATGTACAAAGCTGTAATTTTGACTGACTACTACAATGTTGGTTTTACGTAAGTCAAAATTTCAGCTTTATATACCATTCCGTTCACCAGATATATTATCACTCCAGGTGAAATTGGAATTTGGTGCGAGCATCAGAATCCCGAGGAGAAAAATCGAAGTCCGATCGCACCAAATTCCAGGTTTCAACTGGATTGATAATATGTTCGTGAAGCTTCAGAACAGAACTCAGGATAATCGAGTCCAAAATTTGGAGTTTTAAGAATAATACTCACAATTTCTCTGTAAAAGTCGCCATAAATGTTGTGATCATACCAAAAATGCACATATGTATTTATCCTGATTTTGTAATTTTAAAAATTTATAACTCTTACAATTGTTCATGGAAACTATTTTCATTAGGGTTGTTATTATGCAATAAAACAAAGAAAATGTCACGATGAATACAAGTTACACGCAAATTTGTGGATATTTTATATGTAGTTTTTAATATTTATACTATCTATACTATCTATTTATACTATCTATACTATACGATAGATCTAATAATTGCTCTGAAAATGTATTCTTACGGACCTGATTGCATTTAATCCACAAAACAAACAGATTGTCGCGATGATTGTTAAGTTCAAACTGAAAATGCAAATTCCGTGTATTATGCGCAATCAAGTTATCAAGTTTTCAAACCTCACATGCGGAGAAAGTGTTAAATTAGTACAACGGTAAAAAAAACTGTTCTTTAAAATACAGTGCGTTTAAATTTCCGGGCTAATGTTTTCCCGCGACGCGTTATATCATTATGTTAAGAAATTGAGTGTGGATCGGTATTTCCCTTTATAAAAAAAAACAACCTGGAAGCCACTGAAACTGGCACCCCCTAGGCACCCCCTATGAAAAAATCCTAGATACGCCGATGCGCCAGACTCTAACTTTAGGGACTCTACTCTCACCGCGGTCTTGACACACTTTCGCGACGCTGTTCGGAAATGGTAAACATGATCAATCCACCATTATTCCGATTTTGTTCTCGTATTCAAAGTTGATTATTTTCCATTCTCGATGGAAATTTTGATGGATAGTTGTGTGTGTGTATACAATCCATCGCCCACTGACCGGCAGTGCTTTTATGGAAGAAAAACGTCTGCGTCTATTGTTGATATATGCTGATATATATAGACGCAAATATTTTTAGTCCTGGAGATGGAAGGTGATAGCTCTACTGCACATCTAACGACCCATTTCGAGGTATGCCTTGACTCGCACGTGCATCCTGAGGTCGTCTTCTGCAACAGTAAGCCCCGCATTAATGAATCCAGGTATCAAATGGATATCTGCAATTCATTGACACTTCCTGAATCAAAAATTTGCATTTTTGTTTCTGGCACGTATTTAATGTAGTAAATTGCATATATATGAATAAAGTGATGCAAGGAAAGGTCTCACCGAATTTCGCATAGTCTGCCAGTACACTCAATTTTTCAGCAACGATGGATCCAGCAATTCCAAGGCTTGATCAGTGGTATCGGGACTCATAGGCACATTCGGAATATATAAACGGTATTGATTTTACTACACAAGAAACGACGTGGAGAGAACAATCGAGCTGGCTTTACAGTAATACGTGCATAAAACTTAATTTTTCACACGCGGAACAGATCGGGCGGCGTAGACCCGGCCATAGTAGCGGAATTGTCGAATCAAATTCACCGGATGGCATAGCACCACATATTTCGACCAAAACCCCAATGAACCCCAATGCACAAAACTGATTTAACTAAACTTCACAAACTCAAAAGCAGCGGAACATTTTTTCACTCAAATCACTTCACCAAATGTTTTTCAAAATGTTTTCAGCAATGCAAAACCTCACCGGCCATTTGAACTTTTCTTCGGCCGAATTGAATTCAATTTCACGAAGAAGCGAAAAAAACGTGACACAAAGCAACGATGCAGCGACCCGCGCGCACGACCTGCTGCGATCAACCTTCAAAACTTATTCCAATTCGGAAATTTTGATGGATAGTTGTTACAAGAATAGCTAAAATAGGCCCAAAACAATGTTTATCCTTCTCCTCGCATTCCAACGGCTCGACAGCGGCAAATGGAGATATCGTGACAACAGTTATCCGCAGCACCTAGATAACAATACTCTTCAATCAATCACACAGGTTCAACAAGGCTTAACATAACCTCCATCTTCAATGTTTGACTCCCGATGAGAGAGCATATTGAGTTAGGGAACGTTCAAAAATTACGTCCAACATTTGGGGGGGGGGAGATCTAAGAAAGTGTGACAGTACATGTATTAGGTATAGGAAAATAGCGTGACAGAGGGGGGAGGGGGGGTCTAGAAATCCCGAAAAACGATGGACGTAATAAATGAATCTTCCCTTAGTCCGCGACACTCAGCTATTAGGCTGCATCAAAAAGTCTATGACAATTTGTCGAAAGACATTTGGTCAAAAGCACATTTAATCGAACACGATTTATGGAAGATGATCCTCAGTCGAATGGAAGTTTGGTTGAATGAGGATATTTGAAGAGAAAATTAAAGATTCGGTATTACATGTAAAAACAGCTTTCACCTCCGAGGCCTTCCTACAGGCCTGAATCTTGGGACTCCTCCTGGGATCCATCCCAGGAATCCCTGGGGATCCCAGAAACCAGGGATCCCAGGGGATCCTCCATCCAGGAATTCCTCAAGAAACTACTCCAATAATTCCTCCACGAATTCATCCTGGGGTTTCTCCAGGATTTTTTCCAGGAAATTCTCCTGAGATTTCTCCAGGATTTCCTCTTAGAATTTCTCCACAAATTCCTCTAGGAATTCTTCCAATTTTGGCCCGGGATTATCTCAAAGTGTGTTCATTTCACCTGCAAAATTTCATATAAATCGGTGTTGTAGCAATGACACAGTAGAACGTGTGCAAATTAATTTAGTACAGCATCTTATTTAATTTGCGCAGATCTTTCAAACCCCATTTGAAAGATCATCAAATTTTCTATCAAATAAGACTGTTTAATCAATTCGTTTTGTCAAACTACCTAATTTTCTGGAGCGAAAAAGCTCAAAAGTAGTGTTTAGCTTTTAGATTGTGTTTGCTAATCATTTTTGTGAATTGCGTCATTTATCAATTTTACCGGAATTACCATCCCCTCCCTTGTAACCAAAATGCCCACCATCCGCCGGGGATACTCAATACAATCGTCTGTTCCCTTTTGAAACCATCTTGCGACTTCCAATATCATGCGCGATTTACAAAAACAATTCTAAACCAACATCAGGTAGGCATTCAAGCCATTCGTGCGATGCAAACAAGGCATCAACTCGAGTGGCACAGCGAGCAAAAACTGTTACCTGTGATATTCACGGCTGTAAATTACGGTTCTGTCACATTCGCCCAAAAACCATTCGCTAGAATTCCAAATGCCCGATTGACAAACGCCCAAATGTAACAAACGCCCGAAAGTCATTCGACCGAAAAGACCATTCGCCCGAAATACCTTCTTCTTCTTCTTCTTCTTTATGGCTCGACGTTCTCACTGGAACTTGGCCTGCCTCTCTTCAACGTAGTGTTCATTGAGTACTTCTACAGTTATTAATTGAAGGGCTTTCTTTGCCTGCCATTGCATGAATTTGTACATTGTGTGGCAAGTACAATGATACACAATGCAAAGGGAGTCGAGAGAATTATTCCGACCGTAGCGGGAATCGTACCCGCCGTCTCCGGATTGGCGATTCATAGCCTTAAAACCATAATAATCTTGAAAACACTTTTCTGAAATCAATTTAGGCGTCGTCCGCGCGTATAGCTGAACGACATTATCAACTAAAGTAACTGCAACCATTTTCGTCAGAGGTTTTTGCTTTCTTTGAACACAGTCTGATTTAAGACTTATACTGTTACAAACATTTTCGACAATACAGCTGTGGAAACATTTATTGGAATTGCTCCTTCTTTTGTTAATAGGATTTTCTTTCTAGTTTCACCTTCAAGGAAATTTAATTTAATTTGATGTCATTTTTTACCAGAAATTTGCCCTTCTTTCAATCATGGGCTGTTCTTTTAAGTTGTTCTGTTATGGGAAACCTTTACGTTTTATATTTTTACAACTTCTGGATTCCAAACATGCTTTCAAATGAAGTAGTCGCCAATGATCTTGGTGGTTGTCTATCCAAGCAGGGAGGCCACCCAGACCCTCATGCAGGCTGGGCTCAGAGCCCGATCAGTGTTCCAAAGTGTCACAGTCCATCTAGGAGTCCCTCGGCCCGAGGCTCGGGCACATCAGGAACGTACACTGAGTGGTGCATAATTGATCGGACCAACGCCAATTTCCATACAAAATAGACAAGTTTGGGATGATGTAACTTTGGTTTGCGTTGATGGATTGAGCTCAATTTTCGACATGGAACTACTAATACGCTGAATTTTACGTATACGGAGTACAAAATGTTTTCGTTCATAGGTTTTGGCGTGGCAAGGCGTCTAAAATGTGCAAAAGTGATCGGACAGCGGCACCCCTTTGAATTACACGCCTCGGTTATATGGGCCCTGTTAGGCGCCCTTCTATGTACTGCTATTATGGGTTGCTCAAGAGATAAGTGACATTTCAACAAACGAACACTAGCGCAACATTTTTCCTCACACAAAAGTGCACGCCGATTGAAAGGCTATTCAGATTGCATATGCAAATATTACCCAATCGAATTGGGTAAAACAATTAAATAATGATAGAACTAACGTCCGGGGCAAGAGTGCAAATATTTTCCTCGCAGTTTCACAACTACATCTACAAAAAAGGCACGCATACATTTGAACGTGATTACCTCTCTAAATGCTTTACCACGGTGCTCCATTCACCGTTATTATAAAATAAAATATACCATCAAAACCTGAAACGCCATTCTCTTTATTTATCTATCCTACACCTCTGGGCAAATTTTTAAAATCATCGTTGGGCGAAATTTTGAGTTACGCCCTTTTAAAGGGCCTAACCTCTAAAAAATCGTGTTTTCTTTAGAATAACACAACATTTCATAACAGAATCATGAATTAAAAGCATCAATAACAAAAAATATCATGAATAATGGTAGTATGCATCCATATAAATATTAGTGGAGTGCATTTTCTATCAAAATTGGTCATTACGGCATATAGAATTAGGGCATATAGAAAACAAACATTTCATCGGTGTAACCATTCAATTAAAACAACCACTTTCGGGAAGAATTGCATTTTCCCCATCCAGTAGTGGTTGTACATTGCGTCGGAGATATTAGGGTTTGGTTTCAGCAAGCAGTTTCGCCTTTTTGAAAAGTTATCACCGATTGAGTTTAAATAAGGGCGAAAGTAACATGATCGATTTCTCCTCATCGACTCTCTCTCTCTCTTCTGTTGAAGTGACAAGATGCAAATTCAATAATTTTTTTCACACTTAGACGCTAGATTGCATCGCACTCTAGCGATTTGTGACCAAAAAGTGCAAATATACTTGCATCTTGTCACTTTAATTTGAAGAAGAGAGAGTCGATGAAGAGACCTCGCTCATGTTACTTTCGCCCTTGTTTAACCCGGGGGCGGTCGCGTCGTGTTCTAAGTACACGTACCATGAAAAATGCACGCTTGTGATACACAGTGTGAACGTAGTGCCGTTGTAGGTAGTTGAAGACACGACTGCTCGAGGGTTAAACTCAATCTAGATTATACTAACATTTGAAAAGTGCGTAACAAACATTGCAAATTTCTTCTTCTGAGTGTATTTCCCATTATTCACGTAAACTCTAACCAGTAACAGGTAGAGCAGTCTCCCCTCTATCTGATAACAGGATAAATTTGCATGAATGAATTGAAACACGCCTAGGAGAGATGAAAGAAGTTGAGGCGTTCAACAGTTTTTCCGCCCTTATCACATGTTGGTCTAGAGAGCGTACACTTTTTGTATAGCATATCTGCTTTAAAAACAATAGTCAAATATGGGCAACCATAAATAAAACAAAAAATAAAAACCGCGCGATATTTTTTCTTGCAATGTGTAATAGGTCGAAAAAGTAAAATTAGTAGGAATAAAAAGTCTTACCTACATATTAAAAAATAGAGAAATTTTCATGTAGCATATTATGTTCGATTATTTGAAGCCTGTTTCGATTTTTTGCCTGTTTTGGTTTTCTATTCTTATAAGTTATAACTTAAGATATTTGGCACACAGACATATTTCTTTTTGTTTAATTTATGGTTGCCCATATTTTTGACTATTGTTTTTAAAGCAGATTTGCTGTATAAAGAGTGTAGGTTCTTAATAAATCGGTGCTAACATTTCTAAAAGGCGAAACTGCTTGCCGAATCCAAACCTTTATTTCTCTGACGCAATGTACAACCACTACTGGACGGAGAAAATGCAATTCTTTTCGATAGTGGTTGTTGGTGTCCTGGGAAAGATGAGATACGATCTACAGTTATGGGAGAAGATATTGTGTTGAAGATCAGTTACGTCCTTTTTAAATGTTGGTGCTGTATGCATGTGAATACTATCGCCTTGAATGAGAGTAATAGGAACATCTATTGACATATGGAATTACAATACAATATACTTTTAATTGAATTTGATACACCGATGAAATGTTTGTTCTTTACAGGCCTTAAGAACACCTACCGTGTATTGGCGTAATGACCAATTTTGATAGAAAATGCACTCCACCGATATTTATATGGATGCATACTACCAAATTTCAATATTATTCATGATAATTTTTGTTATTGATGACTTTAATACATGATTCTGTTATGAAATGTTGTGTTATTCTATAGGAAACACGATTTTTTATATGTTAGGCCCTTTAAAAGGGCGTAACTCAAAATTTCGCCCAACGATGATTTTAAAAATTTGCCCAGAGGTGTAGGATAGATAAATAAAAAGAATGGCGTTTCAGGTTTTGATGGTATATTTTATTTTATAATAACGGTAAATGGAGCACCGTGTTTACGGCTTGAGTAGTTTGGTTACTTGGATAGTAGGCTATGTCACCGTTCTTCAGCTTATGCCCCATGTTCATTCTAATTCAAAAACAGACAAATTTAGCACAGATCGTTGCCGTTCTTTTTGTTATTATGCGTGCTCATTCCTAACAAGGGAATCGAAGTAGGCTTCGCCGCGAACGAACGCGTTTCAATTTCGCCTGTAATTTTTTTTTACGTTCCCGTTTGGTGTTTTTTAATTATAAATTCGACTGTTGCTACTCCATCCGGAAACTGATCACGTGTGGTTATGGAGTCTGCTGGATATGAACTCCACAAAAAGAATTCAGATTTAGAATCTGGTAAAAAGTGCACCGTTTTGAAAAGTTTCTTCTGCGATTCATTGAATTTTGCCGAGCTGAAGGCTTCAGCAAAAATTTTGCTGAAATTCAGCAAAATTTTGCTGATTTGTTCAGTAAACTCTGCTGATCACCAGTAACGTTTTGCTGAAATTCAGCAAACTTTGCTGAAAGTTCAGCAAAAAATGTTGCTGGACCCTTCAGCTCGGCAAAATTCAGCAAAATATTGCTGAAAGCGTTTGGTGTGTAGTTTCGTTATGATATGAACTCTTTTCTCCAATCATGCCAATCATGTGTCTGACTTAACGTTGGTGCTCTGCCTACCGCCCACGGTTATGAGAAAAAAAGTTAGATTTATGTGAAAGATCCACATATTGATGGATTTTAATGCAACAGAGGTCGCGCGTTTTGTTACCAGAATTGTGTAATTCAGTGCCGGGTTAACATCGCTCGTCTTTGGTGAGCCGTATAGCACTACGTCGCCATAGAAACGAAGACGTCACAAATGAATCCGGCTGTCAACATAAGGCCACCAGATGGACGTCAGAAACATCATTTCTGGATCCCCACGGATGAACAAACTTAATTGGGTGAGAACGTCCCATGCTTCTATTTAATATTTCATTATTACATACCTCTATTTATACAACCATATAATTAAACAAATCTCGGAGCGTTTGGTACGGTATGTCCACGCATCCTTCCTCCCCTGTAGATTCGAGAAGTGATCCGATTTTAAACAAAAACTTAAAGAAATCGAATCATTTCAAAGAATCATCTTCGCGGTAAACGCTACGCAGTAGGCCTGGCCACTTTGACACTTGTGTCATATCTTCGATATGCTGCAAGCATCAATATTGACAAGAAAAATAATCGGGCGTAATCTAACCCAATTATTTTCCAGGATGCTTTCATGTACTGGCTGCGTAAGTTTTAGATTAGATTAGATTAGATTATGCGTGCTCATTCCTAACAAAAAATACAAAACACAAAACAAAACAAATAGAGCTAATTTGCTTAGTTTTCAATACGATGAAAATAGGAGCACTATGTTGAAGATGTGTTTCGTTCCCCTGTCTGAATTGATTACAAAACGAAATTGTAAGCGAGTTTAAACCTCGAGTGATCGCGCTGTTGTATTTTATACAACATGTTGAAAAAATATCGCTTTTTGGGCTCCGCATTAGCGTGGTGCTGGCAATAGTGGCCAACCGCGCGACTGCAAGAAGGTTAAAAGAGTGGCACTGTAATATATGGAAAATAGCCAAAAACTCAGCTAACTCAAATTTTTCCCGACAGAATATTTTCTAATTTTGCATATATACATTATAGCCGAAATTCTAACATTCTATGAAGAAAAATCAGAGGTACATGAAAGTTCGATAATAATCAAAATTTTGTCACCGTGCGCCAATGCGTAGTAGTCCCAGGTGTATGTTAATCAGCTGAAAATATCCTAACCTGATTATCGTTTGATCAATGTAATCCATCTGGTGATCCTGTTTGACGATAAACGTTTATTGCACGTCAGACAAGGTGGGCTGAGTCTTATTAATTATATCAGTCCTTTACGCTTATCCACCAACATGAAAAGCCGTAGGCTAACAGTGCAATCAAGTTTTGCTAAACATGCTGTATCATCGTAGCCCCAACAAGGGAGGAAGACCGATCAAGGCTGTTATTAACTTTCAATTTGGATGAATGTTTATTACTCTTGTGGGGGCTCTAGAGCGAACCTCATCACACACGTGGCGCACGACGCGACAGAAAGGTTTAATCGCTTCCTGTGGCTGAAGTGTGCCGTAATAGGTATTATACGGATTAAATTAACACAATCCCTACCAGGGGACGTCCGGAGGCTATCGAAAATCTCATCTGTGTGGCTTAGTTGGGCATCGTCATGTCATTTTAAGTGACTTCCAATGAGGTACAATGGAATGACCTAATCGAGGTCGTGGCACTTCTTATTATGGCTGCAAAATTGGTGGCTGACCTATGATATGGCGCTGACGGTTGATCGATTGCGTCTGCTGCTGCTTTGACCTATTATTGAGGAGGGTTTCACATTGCGTAATATGTCGGACCATCGTTACAGACTTTCACTAGTGTTTTTTTATAGTATGACGTGAGATGCTCGTTATAAACTGAAAAAAATAGGAACATATTGAAGTTTGCTTTGCACGTTAAGAGAAAGTTACTCAGAAATGAGTAATATTCACAGAAATCTGAGCTAAATTGGAACAACACCAAAAATGTGTAAATTGCATTTCTAATGCTAGCGCTGGTCTAACTCCTTAAATCAAATCAGTTTAAGCCATATAATATTCTTGACACCCTCTAAAATATTATGCGACTTAAACTAATGAAATTTTTGCATTTAGACTAGCCGTAGTGCTAGAAATGCAATTTACTCATATCACTGATAGACTTTCTTTTATTTTTTTAACCGGGGTAATATATAAAACGTAGTACAAAATGACAAGTTTTGCAAGTTGTCATTAATTTTTTTCTCTTTATCCTAGCCCTCTATCCCACCCTAAAAGCTAACATCCATTATCCACTCTAATTCTCTTGTTTTGAATCGTGGACGTAAAAACGGATTAGAAAGTCAACATTCCACAGAATCGTAGCTTGTTCTTTTTACGTCTATTTCAGACAAACTGGCCGACTGGTACAGCCGGAAAAGGAAAAAAAACATTGTCCCTCAATCTACATTCAACCGTAACCTATAGACTAAGTGGTTGATCGCCAATCCGGAAACGGCTGGTTCGATTCTCGTTCCGGTCAGGAAAATTTTCTCGTCTCGCTGGGCATAGTGTATCATTGTGCTTGTCTCCTCTCCTCCTCCTCTTCTTGGCGTAACGTCCTCACTGGGACAAAGCCTGCTTCTCAGCTTAGTGTTCTATGAGCACTTCCACAGTTATTAACTGAGAGCTTCCTCTGCCAATGACCATTTTGCATGTGTATATCGTGTGGCAGGCACGAAGATACTCTATACCCAAGGAAGTCAAGGAAATTTCCTTTACGAAAAGATCCTGGACCGACCGGGAATCGAACCCGTCACCCTCAGCATGGTCATGCTGAATACCCGTGCGTTTACCGCCTCGGCTATATGGGCCTGTGCTTGTCTCACAATATACAAATTCATGCAATGGTCCTTCATTTACCGACTGTCATGCGTTATGGGGATTCATCTGTGGAGACTGCTGCTGGAAAATGCAACCTTTTTGCGCGACACTTCAAGGCTGCCTTCTCGAGCGTTGATGTTACGCCCACACAAGTCGCTGAGGCAATCCGTGATACGCCGTCGGATGTAATCGATTTCGGTGTATTTGATGTTACTGAAGAACACGTTCTTGGTGCTATCCGAAAGTTGAAATATTCCACATCACCCGGACCAGATGGCATCCCGTCATCGCTTTTGAAAAGGTGTTCCGCTGCTTTTATGATGCCGCTGATGAAGCTGTTTAATCGCTCGCTACAACAAGGAACCTTTCCGGCTGGTTGGAAAACCTCCTTTCTTTCACCTGTTTTCAAGAAGGGCGACAAGCGTGATATTGCCAACTACAGAGGTATAACATCTTTAGCCGCATGCTCGAAACTATTTGAGATTATCGTTAAAAACGTTCTTTTTGAATCATGTAAGAACTACATATCTACGGCACAACATGGCTTTTTCCCGAAACGGTCAGTGGCTACTAATCTCGTCGAATTCACTTCACTTTGTATTCGTTCAATGGATGCTGGAAAACAAGTAGACGCGATTTATACGGATTTTAAGTCGGCGTTTGATCGCGTGAACCATAGCATGCTACTCAATAAGCTTGGAAAACTGGGAATGTCAGATGGCTTTATCAGATGGTTTGACTCGTATTTATCTGGCCGGTCTATGAAAGTGCGTATCGGGTTGACTCATTCGGATTCTATTTCCATTCCCTCTGATGTGCCCCAAGGAAGTAATCTTGGACCACTATTATTTTCGCTGTTCATCAACGACGTAGCGTTTGTACTGCCCCGCGGCGAACGTATTTTCTATGCGGACGACGTTAAGATCTTCATCGTGATCACCTGTATTGAAGACTGTAGGGCTCCCATCTACTCAGCATAGAAAATCAGGACATTTCATGTATTTTCCCGAAAATGAGTAAAACTCATCGAATTTGTTAAGAAATTTTAACAAAAAATAGTTCAAAATCAGGACATGTCCTGCTAAATCAGGACGGATGGTAACTCTAGAAGACTGCGTTACACTACAGGAAGCGTTAAGCTCTTTTGAATGCTGGAGCAGGCGAAATGGTTTAGAACTTTGCGTGGCAAAATGCTTTGCAATTACTTTTTGCAGGAAACGGAATCCTATCCATTTTGACTATTCATTATCAGGTGAAACGCTGGAACGCAAAAAGGAAATCAAGGATCTTGGAGTGATACTGGATACGGAGATGACCTTCAGGCCGCATTACGATGATGTGCTTTCTAGAGCGAATAAACAGCTGGGCTTCATTTTCAAGATTGCTGATGGGTTTCGAGATCCTTTGTGCCTTAAATCTCTATACTGTGCTTTAGTTCGCGGCAGCCAATTAAACGCCCCATAATAAATTAAAAAGTTTCCATAAATAATTCGAAAATTGCCAATAAATAAATAGGGGTGGAAGCAATAATAAACTATAAAAGTTCCATAAACAAATCAAAAAGCGCATAAATAAATCAAAACTTCCCATAAATAATTGATTTGCGAGCAATAAAAAATTCCAGAATTTCCACAAATATATCAACAATTGCAATAAATAACTATATTTTTTCCAACAAAAAAATTCGAATATACTACATCACAGAACTATTATGATAGAAAGACTGAAACTATGTGTGCAATTTAACAGACAATCGCTTGCTGTCCGAACTCGCTAACGCTCGTCGGGCTTTAAAAAGGGATAATATCTCTGTTCGCATTATACCGGGCAAATTCTTGGATCTGTGGATTGCCTAGATCCGAATCGACGCAGTTACGGCGCGTCGGATTTCGGAAACTTCGGCGGCCTTCTGCCGCCTCAGTTCCTCAATCCTCTATGCGGCTTCGCCGCTTGGCTCGGACGAAACTTTTACTTTACTCTACTTTACTTGTTTCGTATTTATTGCTGAATTTTCAATTGCTTTTTTGATGTTTTTCAATTGGGAATTTTTAAATTATTTATGGAAAAATCAGATTTATTTATGGAAAATTTAAACTTTTTTGGTGGAAAAAAATGTAGTTATTTATTGCAATTTTTGAATTATTTGTGGAAATTCCGACATTTTTTATTGCTCGAAAATCAATTATTTATGGGAAATTTTGATTTATTTATGCACTTTTTTATTTGTTTATGGAAATTTTATAGTTTATTATTGCTCCCACCCTTACTTCTTTATTGGCAATTTCTGATTTTGGTATGGAAAATGATCACTTTTCTATGAGTCGTTTATATTTTAGCCTTAGTTCGCTTTATCTTGGAATCGTCAGTAGTAGTTTGGTGCCCGTATAGTCAGAATTGGATTGACCGTTTTGAAGCTGTGCAACGTAAATTTTTGCGATTAGCTCTTCGGAGCCTTCCCTGGCGTGACGCTGTTCATCTTCCGCCATATGAGCACCGGTGTATGCTTTTGGGGCTGGATACTTTAGCGAAAAGGAGGTCGTCTATGCAATCCAGCTTCATAGGAAAGCTTTTGAATGGCGAGATTGATGCTCCATCTTTATTGTCCGAGCTTCAAATATATGTTCCAGAAAGACCTCTACGACGCCGCAATTTCCTCCACTTGGATCCTCGTAACAGCCGATATGGACAGCATGATCCCATTAGGTTTATGATTGTTAACTTTAATAATGTATTTGAACAATTTGATTTTAATTGATGTGCTTCGTACGATTTTTTGTTTTATAATGTTAGCTTTAATTAATTTTTATCCTGTGATAATATTTTATTGTACTTGTTTTAACGTGTTATTTGTGTGATAAGATGCGGGTTTTTATGCCTGATTGAGGCTTTTCCCAGCCACACTTCATTAAGACCCGAGTAGGTCAGATGAAGATATATAATAAATAAATAAAATAAATAAATAAATAAATAAATGTAATAACTGTGTAAGTGCTCAAAGATCACTAAATTGAAGAGAGGCAGACCAAGACCAATTTACTTTCAAACAGAGAAGGTTTCAAAGATACATATTGCCCATTTTACTGGCATTTTACCAGATTTGCTGGTACGTCTGAAACATACTGGAAAAACTTGTAATTAGAAGGCACGAAATGTTGCTAATTGACAAATTGAGAGATGAAATTTGTGAAAAAAATCGCGTTCTGGTGGGATTCGAACCCACGACTCCGTATTCGCTAGACCGGCCTAGCGAATACGGAGTCGTGGGTTCGAATCCCACCAGAACGCGATTTTTTCACAAATTTCATCTCTCAATTTGTCAATTAGCAACATTTCGTGCCTTCTAATTACAAGTTTTTCTAGAGAAGGTTTAGAATTTTATTATCAACTATCATTTCATAAATTTCTTGAGATGTTCCTCTCATTGGCCTGGTCTCGCGTACCTTCGTTCAAGTGCTCATTGAAGTGCTGCTTCCACCTTTCAATCAGCTTACAACCGACTATAAGGTAACTCATGTCCTTATCCCTGCACAACTTGGTTTGCAGCACGTAGCAATTGCAGGGTGCATTGAGCTTTTTGGTAGAGCTTTCGTTTTTCTTGAGATCAGCTGAGCAGTCCCAATCATTGTACTGCCCTTCCTTCAGGCAGCATTTTTTTTCTTCCGAAAGAGGCAATCGTTAATAATCACAACTTACTGCTCTCAGTTTCTATAAGTTGTACTATTGTTGTGTTGTGTATATTCTGACAATAAAAAAAACTTCATAAATCATTCATACCTGAATGTCTACTGGTCATAGAGAAAATTCTAAAAAAAATCTCGAAAATAACAGACACACTCCTAAGCCACCACCGTCTTCCATTCATCTTTCTTCCAATCGCCGTCAAGTGCAAACCGTATTATTATTTTTGTTTTCGTCCATTCATCTTTTCGCTCCCCTCGGGGCACCCGAGCAGCTTCAGAAGTTGGTCAGTCGTGTGTTACCGATTATCCGGCATCATTACCATTATCAACGGAGCGAGCGCGAGCGGGGTGCGGTAGTGCGGTGATTGGCACCGTGGCACACCCCAAGGTGTTACACCATCGTTGAAAATTCGTGCCAATGGCAATCTCGCCTCGTTTCCACCTTCAATCTGTGCCAAACTATATCGGCGGTGCATATTACGTCACCACAGTCAGTGACTCAGTGACTTGGGGCGAACGCTTTTTTCGGGCTTTTCTCGACTGGTGTCGCCTCGCCTTCTGACACCATAACGCGGTGGAATATTATTACTAGCGTTAGTAGTGCATTTTGCTGGGATCGACAAGAGGTGTTGTTTCTGTGGAATTTGTTCACACGAATATAAGAAAGTATCCCGAGAAATGGGAAAAGACTCATAAATAGCATATTGTGATATGAAGATCAAAAATTGTTATACCAATAAATGATATGATATATGCGCTTGTAATAGCTTAATAGCAGCTTAATAAAAGCAGCGAGATCGTCGGGGCCTGTAGCTTTGAGGTACAGTTTCGCTTCTCTCTCGTTTGTCGGGTGAAGATCCCTGCGTCCAGATTTTAGAACTATTATGATATACCCTTTTACTGTGAGGTACGCAAGTTATCTCAGTAACATATTTGTCACTGAGATACCTAGGTATCGACTGAACTCAAGACCATCTATTATTGATGAAAAGAGATCCTGAGTTACAGTATGTGACTCCCCCATTCTGGCGAGACTAGCTTTATGAAGCCAACCACGTCCTTGGGAGATAAGATCTATATGTCAGCAGGCCCTAAAAAGGGCTTGCTGAGAACTTTGAACCTACGTTGAGTGAGTGCACTGCAATAGCACAGTGTCCAGTTATTAGACCGGTGTAGATGTTGCGATCCCTTTTGTTAAGACCTAATAGTTGTTGGGTTTTCTTGGAGTTTATCGTTACGAGCCTTTTGGATTGACTCGTATGGGGAAGTGCATTCCAGTTTGATGTGATTTGACTGACCATATATTTGTTCAGTTCCATTTTTACAGAGCAGTCTGAGATCTCGCAGAAGGGCTCAGGGCCAATGAACCTTTCATTAGATCCATTCCTGGCTAGCTCATCAGCAATCTCGTTTCCCTCTAGATCCGTATGTCCTGGGATCCAATATAGGTAGACTCGATTGGGTATGGATAAGTTTTTCAAAGCCAGAATGCATTCCCACACTAGCTTTGAGTTACAAGTTATTAAGTTACAGTTATTAAGCGACTTAAGCGCCGCTTGGCTGTCAGAGAAAATACATATTTTTGCAAACCTATACTTTCTCCTCAGGCATAATAACACGCATTCTAATATTGCATATATTTCCGCCTGAAATACTGTGGGCCACTGTCCTAAGTGGACAGAGATTTTCGTTCTAGGGCCATAGATTCCGGAGCCTGTCAGATTATTCATTTTCGAACCATCTGTGAAGAAATTTATTGAGCCTGTTGGAACGCTGGGTCCACCTCCTTCCCACTCCTGGCGGGAAGGAATGAACACAACGTAAGGTAAGTCATAATTGACTACCGTGTTTCCATCCAGTCACTACAAAGTCGAGTCAAGTACAAGACACTGAAGACGACCTTACAGTTGAGGTCGAAATACGTATCTGTCAAAGGATGCAAATTCTTAGTGGAATTCAAAGGAACCGTACTTAACCCGATTTTCTTTTATTTACAGATATTCCCCTAACAAGCCCAGGTTAATCATCATCACTACAAATTCCTATTGCGGGATTTATGGTAAATTCATTTAATATGCTGAGGTGACCCGTAAGGTCTCCCGACAGCAGTGTTTTTGTTCTCTTTAACCTTAGAGCACTTTTTTCCGCTTCCAGCTTTATGAATTGATCTAACCGGGGCAGGTGAAGCATTGCATCTAGGGCCAAAGTGGGTGTACTACGAACTGCACCAGTGATGGCTATGCAAGCGGTGCGTTGGATTTTGTTGAGCTTAGCCCTTGCAGCAGCCTCATTAGTTTTAGGCCGCCAGACAAGGGAAGCGTAAGTAGCCCTGGGACGGACAATGGTTTTATATATCCACATGATCATACTTGGTTTTAGGCCCCATCTTTTACTCTCCTCCTCTCTCTCTCTCCTCTTCTTGGCGGAACGTCCTCATTGAGACAAAGCCTGCTTCTCAGCTTAGTGTTCTATGAGCACTTCCACAGTTATTAACTGAGAGCTTCCTCTGCCAATGACCATTTTGCATGTGTATATCGTGTGGCAGGCACGAAGATACTCTATGCCCAAGGAAGTCAAGGAAATTTCCTTTACGAAAAGATCCTGGACCGACCGGGAATCGAACCCGTCACCCTCAGCATGGTCATGCTGAATACCCGTGCGTTTACCACCTCGGCTATATGGGCCTTTTTACCCAGGGTTTTTTTTAACAAACCCAAAGTGTATTGAGACCTTTCTGCACAACTGATTGGAGATGAGAGTTCCAATTCAGTTTTGCGTCGAGTATGACACCTAGACATTTAACTTCGCTCGAATAAACTAGTTGTGTATGATTCAAGAAAAGGGGTTTCAGTTGGACCTTTCTCCGTTTGGTGAAAGGGATATTGGAAGTTTTTGTAGGATTTATGCCTAGTTGTTCCTTTTGACACCAGGAAAAAGTGTGATTTAGGGCAGATTGCATTCTTTCCACGATAACACTTTCGAATTTGCCTCGTACAATAATGACAACGTCATCAGCATATCCAACCACTTCGAAGCCTCTTCTCTCTAAGCTGTCTAGAAGCTCATCCACCACCATTGACCACAACAAAGGAGAAAGCACTCCGCCTTGCGGACACCCCCTTGTTGCTTTAACAGTAATGTATTAACCGCTAAGCTCAGAGGAGATTTTTCGATTAGCTAGCATAGCATGTACCCAGGTAACAAGGCATGGGTCGAATTTTCTCCTCAACATTGCTGACCCAATAGACGAATAAGGAGCGTTATCGAATGCGCCCTCAATATCAAGAAATGCTACAAGAGCAATTTCTTTTGCATTAAGTGTTTTTTCGATCTTTTGAACTACCGCATGTAGTGCCGAGATCGTAGATTTTCCACTTTGATAGGCGAATTGGTTTTTTGACAAAGGCATTGCTTTCATAAATTTGTGATTTATGTACCCGCATAGTACCTTTTCCATAATTTTTAGCATTACAGAGGTTAAACTTATCGGCCTGAATGCTTTGGGGTTGGTTTTATCTCTCTTTCCTGCCTTCGGAATGAAGACAGCCCGGATTTGACGCCAATCGTTGGGTATATGTCCCAAAATCAGACTCGCCCTAAAAATCTCAACCAAGGGTGGAACCAGTGTTTTCTCCACTTTTTGGATCAACGCTGGGAATATTCCATCCATGCCAGGTGACTTAAATGGCTCGAAAGATTTCACAGCCCTCTCAACCCTGGCCCGAGTGAAAGCTTCCTTTGCCACCTTTATTGCGTCTTTTTGCCTTTCTCGTTCACCTAAGTGAACTGAAAGGCTATATGTTCACTCAAAAAAAAAATTTTCGATAGGAGGCTCGGAGGGTCAAGTCACATATACCAATCAACTCAGTTCGACGAATTGAGATGATGTCTGTATGTGTGTATGTATGTGTGTCTGTGAACAAAATAAGTTCACTCACTTTGAAGGCACTTCCCATTGGCCGATTTTTCGGATTATAGCTCGAATCGAACCGGAATTTTACCGCATTGTTTGCTATTGAAAATGATTCGGATCGGTCAAGGCGTTTCGGAATTATGGCCAATTGAATGATCCAGACCAGCATTTTTCACCCGAGCGACAGGTGTAACAGCCTGCTTAAGTTGGTGCGCGACGACCGCGACGACGGACGCCGCAGCCCGCAGCGCCGCAAGCACACCACGAGAACGAAAGTAAGAGAGAATGTGAGAGAAAACGACGACGACGAAAGAGCGGCGCTAACGTGCTATACATATAAGCAAAAAAGCCTAGAGTTGTCAGCCATCACTAACGAACCACGTATGAGTGTAATGATGGCAACATGTCCTGATATATCAAAGTTTACTTTTAAATAGGGGAACCACGTAGACTTTATGGGGGGAAGGGGGTGGGTCTGGCCAAAGTCTACGCTCCATATAAAATTTAAAAAAAATTGTATGGACAAAAGTCAGGGGGGGGGCAAATTTTGGTATACGTGGTTTATGAACAGCCCCTTCGGAATGACGAATTAGTCGTACGACCGATTGCCCCCTCCCCCTAAAGTAATACGTCATCGAAATGGGACAACTAGCATGGATATCCAGCGGCCAGCGCTTCGACGCCGACCCAAACCCATCCGAGTGCATGGGCTGGGTGGAGGAGGCTGACCGAGCATAGCACCCCACCTCACTGCCATTCATGGTTCGATAGCGATGGCGTTGGCGACGGACGGGAGGCAGCCGAAGGTTTTCGTTTTAAGTTACGTTCCTATAGGATATTTACCTAGTTGATCGCGGATACTGCCTTTCCGCGTTTCGTCGCGAAACTGGGCCTAGTTTTGAAGTGCATCCCACCAAGGACCAAGGTATTTACATATTCTAAGGTAGTCTTAGATGTCAAAACTGGCTGAGCGGCCATTATTTTTTCACCGTGAGAAATTCTGGAAACAAATCCCCCGCCACCTCAAATTCCTTTGAAATTTCGCTTCCTCTGCTTTTCTCCACAAACTAAACGTCATGCTCAACCTTACAATATATAAAAACCTTGCATCCCACTACCGGCACCAATGCAACATCAATGCTGGGATAGTGCGAGCGAAAGGGTTGTCACTCGCGAATGATGTTGTTTGCCCACCGAAAGTCTGGTGCGCGCGGGCAGGATCATGATCACGCACACAGCCAGCGGTGATGCGTGGACCGGACAGCTGACTGGTTGGGTTGGGTTTCGGTTCGGGTGGCTGTGGGTGGTGCCGCGCCATTCGGATGGACCGAAACGAATAAATTAGATTGATGGATATATGTAAATAAAATAGGGTAAAAGTCTCATTCTTCGGCCTAGTACCTATATTCATCTCATTTTGTCTCAAAGACTAGAGATGTGCGCCGTCGAGATTTATTACTTTACGCCGCCGGATGTTTTGATTTTCCAGCACGCCGCCAGCTTAAAACTCATCACGCCGCCGAACTTAGAATTTCCTCAATAATCTTCAGAAAGTAATCGATTTAAGTTTAAACGCTCCCAAAATGAATGCATGCCATTCATTGCCGAATAAAAAAATTCCTTAAACGATCCTGTTGGGATTTTAGTTACTGTTTTAGTCATTTATATATCATCATAAAAAATCCTTGCAAATATCATATTCTTCACACAAGTTGTATAAAGCATGCAACGGCAGCATGCATGCTTTTCCCCGCGTGACGTCATAACGACGTTCGTTTATAATTCAGATCCTATTGCGGATTTTACCCCGTAAAAGACTCACACCTGAACAATTTTATGCCACAAAAATATTGTCACACCGCTTTTCCCATCCATAGATTGAGTTTTGCCGCCGCTAAAAAAAACACCATTGAACGCACTCTCTCGGTTGGCACAATGAATACATGGTTCATTCAGTTGCTAGATGCCATGCAAAGTGACGTGTGAGTATTTATTGCCCGTTGTGAAGATTTATAGATTCCGACGCAAATAAATGATTAGGCTCATTTTCAGCGTAGGTGCGTTATAAATGTTTGTTTACAATGCAAAACTATCAACAAATGTGTATCTAACAACACAGCGTTAAATATTCACCAGGACGTAGTCTAGTTTTATATCTGTGGGCCCACGCAAGAAAAATCCACGCAACTAATTTTCGCGCAGGAGTCTAAACAGGTGGAATCTCCGCAATATTTTCCCTCTTCGAAGATTTGATCGAAAGTCTATCAACGAATGAAAAATGCAATAATATTGTTACAAAAATATTCTTAAGATACCACATTCAATGCAGCAAATTAGCCGCCGCCGTTTAGCTATTTCACCGAGTTTGATAGTACACTCTTAAATCGCGTTCTAGCAATCGCTAGAATGAAACCGACAGACAATTCATATAGGATGTGTGTTCCATCATTAGCAATCTTACGCTCCCATATTCATCCTATTCGAAAATAAGCGAGTAGGGTAGTGGAAGTATTTTGGATTATTGGGAACTTCCAATAATCATTTACCAAGATTTGGTAGAGATAATTATGATAAATGTAATAAAAACCCACACTCTTAAAAAATTAGGGATTTACACGTGACGTAAACCATCCACGTACGTAAACATTCCGTGACTAAATAGCAAATTTGACTCGATTTTACATCCAGCATGTAAGTTTGAGTTGGTTACACAGAGTGTCAAAAAAACAATCTGACCAGGTACGTAGGAGGAGTTTCACATTTATCTTCAGGCTCACAACTCGATGATATGGTCGAGAGGTATACTCGGTGCCTCTCAATCAGCGGACCAATGTTCGAATCCAGTTCAATATTTTACTTTCATTTGGTTCATATGTAGATTCGGCTCTAGCGATTGCTAGCTCGACTTTATTTGTGATAGAAAATGTAAATTTGTGTCAAACGGGCCGCTCCTTTTATGTGCATCCAAGTGAACTTAAATTTACATGATTTTTTCTAAGAGTGCAGGGTGGGCCAAAATACATGCCCCGGGCCAAATTACCTCCACTACCCTATCTTCTGGAACAGGTTCGTTGACATTTTCCGGTGCTAAACAGGGTGTACATGATGACTGTGATAATTGTTGGAAAACGACGATATAAACAGGTAAAATTACGTTCGGAAAGGCCAAAAATTACGTCAGAGGATATTACAAATTTATCTGCTGTGTATATTTTGCATGGAAAATATGTCAAGATTTAAAAAATGATTAGGGGGAGTAGGGGCATAATGGACACCCTAATCAAATGAGTACGTTAGGCCTGTATAACAGAGTAAAACTTAACATATTATAAGTTGACTTACAACTTTAACTTGTTTCCTACACAGCAAATAATTTTGTAATATCCAGGCGCGTACTTTATAGCGACGCATCCGAATTTGAACGTAAATTCACTCGATATCATCGTTTTCCAATTTGGGTTTTTAAATTTAAAAAAATGTATTGATTTTTTGGTTTTATACGAAAGAGCAACTTTTTCTGAGTCACTATGATTTTTTCAGATTTTTAGAACTTTGTTTAGGTACCTAAAATCAATTTCAAAAAGATTATTTGAAATCACCTTTTGACAGCTGGGCAACTGTTTGACAGCTCCGCCCAGTACAAACTGCGACGAGGGGTGATTCGACAAATCGCTCCCATACAAACTTCAAATTGTTTTTAAAATAGGTTCCCAGACTCCAAAATTCATGAAAATTTGGATTTCGGCACAGTTTGACATGCAGATTCAGAATATCGAATTATCATAACACCGTTAAAGAAGCCAATTATCAACACTCACCATGTACAACCTAGTTGCCACCTGAAAGTGTCAACAAACCCATTCCTGCGGATACCTAGAAACAGTATCATATTTACCACCAACCTTCCAACTCGGTTAAATAGCCGAGAGGTAAAGGGATATGCCTCACAATCAACGGATCAGTGTACGAATCCATGCCAATATTTTACTTATATATGATTCATCTCTCGATCCGGTTCTAGCGATTGCTTGACCCACTTTCAAGCTGCGGCGGCTAATTTGCTGCGTGGAAAGAATGTAATCTGTACAACACTTTTACGACGTGACTGATGTGCAGCGACGATGATGTAATATCACAAGATTTTTTTGCTGTGTACGTCTTTCAATCATTTACAGCAGATAGAATGTCTTTATTGTGAAGAAATAATGAATTGTAAACCGTGTGTTTTTCAGGGCTGACAGGAAAGGTACGGGGCGAAATGAACACCCATCGGGGCATAATGGACACCCCTGCATATTTTAAGCTAATTCTTTGGTTACATCGACGACCAGTTAAGGAATTTGATTACAGAGATCAATACCACAGATAGTATGCTCCATCTTAGACGAGTTTACATAACATCGAAGTCAATTAAATAAACTTTGAGCTAAAATAATCGAATTGATTTTTTTCAAACTTTCTAAAACGCCTAACAGTATGCAATGCGCGTACATCTATTCGTAATTGCCAGTGTTCATTTCGCCCCGAATCGACTACAACATTAAAATTGTTATTTTTAGTAAATTCTGATCAAAAATAAAATACTTCATCCATTGCTGAATCTTCGTATACATGATAAGCTAACAATTCACTTGTTTTTATGGTGGACACACTCCAACACTCGTAATACCTTATTTGATGTTGCTTCGAAATTATAAGAATTTCACCATATGAAAAACATTTTTCAATTTCAATGATATTTTGGTTATTTTGGAACAATATATATGGTACTTTTGAAAAATAGAACCATGACTTCTTCCTTTACACTTATGCATTAAAAGTTTTACATAAAAGTCCACGGTTTTGGCAAAAACAGGGGTGTCCATTTCGCCCCGGGTGTCCATTATGTCCCTAATCCCCCTACTTGAATGCCTCAATATTAAATACGGCGATTGTTTTCTAGAATTTATTCTCTGAAACCAAGTAAAATGGTTCTCCTTGGATAGTTGGAGAAGATATTTGGAATTATAAAAAATCCACAATTGAAACTTTGATCATGCTCATATAAAATATATCCATATTGAGTGGACTTAATTGATCACTTGTGTTTTGTTGAAAGGATACTTTATGGCACGAGAAAGGCACCATCACCGCTAGGTGGATTAATTAGGGGTTTTTAGATCCAGAAACCCATGATTGGATCTCTTGTGGATCTGAGACAGCAATTCCAGTGCCTTGGACGCCGATGCTCGACTCAGGGATTGAATCAGGGAAGTGAATCTTTAACAATTCGCTCAGTGTATCGCTAGGCTCTACAGTGAGCGAGCCATCCGTCTTTCGGAGGCTACCCACACCATTGGAGTGGTCTTTTGAAAGAGTTTTTTGGAGTCTGGCCACTACGGGTGTATTCTCTATGCTTTCACACATTAGAATCCACGATTTCCGTTTGGCTGACCTTATTTCTTTGTTGTAGTTCGTCAGGGCCTTTCTGTATAGGCTCCAATCGCCGGTTCGCTTGGCACGATTGAATTCCCTACGCGCAGTTTTCCTAAGCTTCTTAAGAGTTTTATTCCACCATGGAACGTCTCTACTCGAACTAATTGATTTAGTTGGACAGCTCTCTTGGTAGGCATTAAGGATTTTGTTTTTAATGGATTTGGACGCATCTTCCAATTGTGTAATGGACTTGATGTGACTTTCTATCATGTACTCTTTGGATTGTAGGAGCTGAGTAGGATTCCCAATCAGTTTTCTTAGGATCTTTAAACGTTTTTTCTATCGTTAGACCCCTTCCCATTCGAAGATGACGTGTTTGTGGTCTGACATTGATATTTCTTCAGAAACATGCCAGTTTTTTATTTTATCAGAGATATACCGACTACATAGAGTCACGTCCAAAACTTCCTGACGAATGGAGTTTTCAAACGTGGGCTTACCACCAACATTACCTCTGGTGTTTATATTTGTACATCCCCATACGGTGTGATGTGCATTTGCGTCACACCCTATGACGAAGGGGATGTTGTGTCGGTGGCTGTAGGCTACGAGCGCAGCTATTTCTGGAGGAGGGATTTCGTCCACGTCACCTGGGAAGTATGCCGAAACCATCAAGATCTCTCTACTCCCTCTAGCGTAAGGTACCTCCATCCTGAAAGCTACGATGTCCCTTTTTATGAATTCTGAAATTGGAAAGTATTTATAGTTGTTATGTAATAAAATAGCCGCTCTAGGAGAAAGCTGGCTGTCATCATATACCAACATACATGAGTGTTGTGGAATACCTTGTATTCTGGATTTATTGACCCAAGGCTCTTGAATGAGGGCCACGGTTAGATTCTCTTTGGTGAACCTCCGACTGAGCACACCCGTGGCGCTCTCAGCATGGTGGAGGTTCACTTGCAGAACTTTAGTCGCCATTTCCGGGGTTCCCGCTTTTTTCCGGACGACGACTATCCGGCTTAGGATGTTGCGGATCATCAGGGTGTCGTTTGGTGTTACAGTTTGGGTTGCTTCTCTTCCCTGTAGCGACCTGGCCCGCCAGTTTCGCTTAGTAAAGCGGATCGTCATAAGTGAAATTCCCACCCAACAATGGACGGGATGGATATGTATTGGAACCACACGCTGCTGTAGCACACAGTAATGCAAGTACGGCATGAGAACCTACTGCGAGGCTGTAGATAGAGGAACAAGCACGAGGGATAGAATGTTGAGGTTCACGGAGGGCGAAAATGGTCTTTCGAGTAACCAGTACGGCTTCCAGAAGGGGAGGTCCACCGTAGACGCTATCTTGTCGGTTACAAAAACCGCCGAGAAAGCACTCGAGTCTTAGAGAAGGGGAATTCGCTTTTGCGCGGTAGTGACTCTGGATGTAAGGAATGCATATAATAGCGCCAGCTGGTCTGCTATTGCCGATACGCTCTTGCGTCTGGGCGATACCGGGGTACTTGTACAAGATTCTCGAAAGAATCGAGTACTAGTTTACGACACGGAGGTGGGTCGGAAGTGCTTTCACATAACCATCCTTGGTCCTCCTTGGTCCGGTGTTATGGAATGTCATGTACGACGAGGTGTTGAGGCTAGAGTACCCAGTGGGAGAGGAGATTGTCGGATTTGTCGACGACACTTCGCTCGAAGTCTACGGTGAAACGATCGAGGAGATGAAGTTGACTATCGTCCACTCGATAAAGGTTGTGGAGGCGTGGATGCGATCCAGGAAACTGGAGCTGGCACACTACAGGACTGAGGTAACGGTTGTTAACAACCGGAAGTCGGAGCAGCAGGCGGAGATCAGTGTAGGTGAGTGCACTATCCTGTCGAAGCGCTCCGTCAAACACTTGGGCGTGATGATCGACGATAAGCTTACCATCGGTTACCTCGTCGATTATGCCTCTAGAAGAGCCTCCACAGCTATTGCTGCACTATCCCGGATGATGTCCAATAGCTCTGCGGTGTACACCAGTAAGCGCAAGCTTCTGGCTAGTGTTGCTACGTCCATACTTAGGTATGGCGGCCCGGCGTGGGGCACTGCGATAAGTACTGAATGCTACCGACGGAAGCTGGATAGTACTTACAGGCTTATGTGCCTGAGGGTTGCGAGTGCGTACCGTATCGTGTCACACGACGCTCTCTGCGTCATTACTGGTATGGTGCCTATCGGCATCCTTATCAGTGAGGACATGGAGTGCTTCGAAATGCGCGGCACGAGAGGCATACGCAGGGCTGCCAGGATGGCCTCCATGGTCAAATAGCAGCGCGCGTGGGACAGTTCCATCAAAGGAAGGTGGACCCATAGGTTGATACCGAGGGTATATAGTTGGATTAATAGGCGCCATGGGGAAGTAACATTCCACCTGACACAGGTCCTTACAGGTCATGGTTGCTTCCGACAGTATCTACACCGTTTCGGGCATGCGGATTCTCCCGAATGCCCAGTGTGCAATGGTTTAGAGGAAACGGCGGAACACGTTTTGTTCATGAGCCTGCGTTTTCGCACAATGCGTGACCGCATGCTTGCTACATGCGATGCGGGGAGGAAACAACTCCGGACAATTTGGTCCAGAGGATGTATAGGGATGAGGTTAGCTAAAACGCCATATCGTCTGGGAGCTACAGAGGAGGTGGCGCGTGGACTCAGAGAATGGCTAGTTCAGATGCGGTACAAGAGGTGGTCCAGGGGTTCGGAGTCGGCTTCGTAGGTCATACCGGTGCCCTGCGGTCGAGATCGACTCTTACAACGATTAAGTGGCCGCGGAGAGGAAGTTCCGGTAGCGATGCTGTCGCAGTGGCTTAGCAAGGGGGGGGGGGGGGGGGCGGAGGGTGCGGTCCGCACCGGGCCCCCGAATCTAGGGGGCCTCCAAATCAGGGCAGGTCTAGTGTTATAAACCTTCCCTGATTTGGAGGCCCCCTGAATTCGGGGGCCCAGTTTGAATAAAGTTCTGTGATTAGCGAAAGATTCCTACATATAAGTATAAGTTAAATACTTGCCGATCTGCTGATAGGTATGTAGGGGCCTCTTCGTGATAATCAAGAGATTTTGGAATGGGGGACACAGATGGCTATTTTAATGTTCTATTATTGACAATTATAAATGTACACACTTTATTCATGTAGTTTCGTTAGTTTTGTTTATATTAATTTGATGACTACTCTTTGCACCTGCAGGAGTCCCAAAATACAATAAAAAATGTGTTCGAAATCAAAATTGAATTTTACGATATTCAGTACCGATATGGAAGTATAATTCATGAGCATTATGAAAATGTCCCTGATATCCTAACCACAGAACCAAACATAGGTGTTGATTTAGCATAAGATAGCAGCTGAAATTCAGGGGCCCCATTTATCAAAATTAAGAACTGAACGCATGTTACGTTCTTGAAGGGTTTCTGCAGGAATGTCTTCGGGCAAGAATATATTTTTCGATTTATCAGGCAGTTACTTCAAAGACTTCTACAAAAATTCCTCTATGATTTACTTCAGAACTTTTTTCAGGGATTGCTTAAAAAAACTTTCTAAGTATTGGTTTACGAATACTTACAATGATTGCTACAGGAACTCCTCCTGACATTTCTTTAAGAATTTCTTCAAACAATTATCAAGAAATCCTTCAGGAATTCCTTTGAGATTTTTTTGTAAGAATTTCTTCAAGCAGTCGTTCAGAAATACCATTTCGGAACCGTTCATAAAGCCATTCAAGGATTATATCATGAAACTCTTCAAGAAATCCTTCAGATGGACCTCAAGGAATTTCTCCAAGAATGATTTTAGAGATTTCTTCAAGAAGGAATCTTGCAGTAGTTCCTCATGGAAAATATATTTAATGATTTTTTGAGATTTTTGAAGCCATACCCGAATGGATCCTTGGGAGATTTTCCAAAGAAATTTGAATGTATTCCCGAAGGAACTCTTGTAGAAATGTCTGTAGGATTTTTTGTAGAAATTTCTAAAAAAAAAATCTTTAAGAATCGCCTAGATGAATTCTAAGATGTATTAGGAAAGAATCATTGGGTTGATTTTGGAGGTATATTTGATGATGTTCTGGAAGGATTACTACAGTATTATGAAGTAGTACTACAAGTACTAGGAGTACTATGAGTAATTACTTAAAGGATTCCTGAAAAAAAATCTGTAAGCAAAGGGATTTTTGGAAGAACTAATTATGAAATGCCTAGATAATTTCTCAAGAAATCAATGACGAAAACCCCAAAGAATTCCAAATTCTTTGGTGGAAATAAAAAAAAACAATCTTCAAAAGAATTTCCGCAGGAGGCCTTGGGTGAATTTCTGTAAGACCCCCTGAGGAAATTTGTGCAGGAATTCTTTAGGGATGAATGTGTCCATCCTTGTAGGGTTACCTGAAGAAAAACTTCGAGAAATCCATGAACGAATCTTTATACGTAACTTGAAAAACAAAATCCTTGTTGAAAAGATTAAATCTTTACTGGAATTTCTTAAAAGATTTTTGAACGAATTGTGAAAAAGGACTTAAAAACATTGCCTAAGGAATCTTTGAATGATTTTCTACAGAAATTATTAGAGGAATTTATGAGGAAATCCCTGCAGGTATGATTACTAAAGAAATGCTTGAACAAATTCTTAAGAAATCCTTGAAAGAACTTCCAAGAAAAATCGTATTAGGCAGTGCAAAAAGAACCCTTGAAGAAATTTTTTAAAAAAATCTTGAAGGAACTCGAAAGTATTCCTCTGAAAAAATGCTGAAGAGAACTTGTGGGAATCGTTTGTGGATATCTTTAAGAAACTCTTTATAGAGTTCTTGGGATTACATAATACTGGAGAAAATCCTTCAAGGAATTGAAGAAGAAGTTTCCTAAGGAATCGCTGTTGCAACTTTCGCAGAAAATCTTCGAGGAATTTGTAAAGAAGTCCTTGAAGTATTTCCCAGATGAATCGTAAAAGATATCCAAGAAAGAGTTCTTAGAGCTCCGCAGAAGTTTCCCGAAAGAAATCCGGACGAAACTGGTGTAATCGCTAAAGAAACCGTTAAAGGTATCAATAGAAAAAAAAGCTGATAAAAACCTTGGAAGAATTCCTAAAGGATTCATTGAGGAATTCCAGTAGAATCTCTTGGAGAAATTCCTGTGAGAATTTTTACATCATTTATTACAATTTTTGAAGTATTTCTTCGGATTTTTTTTTATCCTTTTCAGTAATTAATTCGGAAACCCGTGTACAGATTAGTTAAGGAATATCATTAAACATTAATTTGAGAATCCATTCGGCTATTGCTCTGAAAATTTCCTTTGACGATATATTTGATTAACTGTTAGGCATTTCCTTTGGAAACTTCTTCAACTAATTTTCAGAAATGCTACAAAAATGGCTTCTGATTTTTATTTCTACGAACTTCTTTAGATTTCTATTTCTACGAAAATTTTGTTGGGAATTCCGTCTGCAACTTTTCACTGACTTTTTTTTGACAATTTGTTTGAGAAAACCTCTGGTAATAACTTTCGGAATAACTTTAACACTTTTCTGGAAACTTCTATGCCAATCCCTACGTGAATTGATTGGGTAATTCATTTGGCATTTTTTTTTTCGGTATTTTATTCGGCGAGTTTTCTGTGAGTTACCTGAAAAAAACTTTCAAATATCTTTTGGCGTTTTTTTTTTGCAAATTCTTGGGAAATGCTTTGATTGGATTTGATCCGAAAGTTCCTATAAGAGTATTCTTGGAATTTTCTCTGCAAATGTTTTTGAAAACTCTTTCGGCATAACTCTTTTTGGAATTTCTTGGCAATAATATTCAAAGTTGAATTAGGTTATTATTTTTGAAAATATCTTTGACAGAATTTTTTTGATTTTTTTTTGGGTTTGGAAATTTATTACGGGATTCAGCAATTTCTCTAAAAGTTCTACCAGCAGTCCCTTTGCTCATATACCTGACAATTACTATTGTAATTCTTTCAATAGCAGAGCGTAACAAAAATTAACTTTTGGTCTGTCTCAAGAGCAAACTAATGTGTCTCTGACAGATTTTGGGCCGCGGTTATGTTGGGTACGATACAAACCACCCTCCAAAAATTACATGCAAGTTTACATATTAACAAAAAATGCTTAAATCTTACAAATTTGATGTGATAAAACGAAATATTTTGCGTGAGTCGTAAATTTAGATGTCAATTGACCATTTTACCTTTTAATTGCTTAAAAAAAATATATCCATGCTTAACGGCTTGCAGTCAAAAAAGCCCAAAATCGCATATTTTGCCCTATAAATTGAGGTATAGCTCAAAATTGTGGCGTCCTGAAACAAATCTGAGCCCGGATTCGGATTCAGTGGCCCAAAACCTGTCAGAGACACATACAGGTACTTTGAAAATTAATTAGTCGATTCGTTTGTAAATTTAAGTGGCAACTTTTAAAAGCTTCTTTGGTAATTCCTCTGTACATTTCTTCTGATAATTCTTTATTAAATTCCTTCTGTTTTTACTTTTGATGTTCTATGAGATACATCTTTGCAAATTAAAAATAAATCCACTAATTTACAACGGAACGACCGAGAAAAACCTCAAGAGAATTACCAAAAGAATTTCCAAAAAGTTAAGATGAATAATAGAAGAGATCACAAACAATTTCCTTAAAATGTATGAAGAAATTTATATAGAATTTCTAGGAGGAATTTCTGTGAGAATTGAAAGAATTTTTTTTTTTTGAGTTTCTAAAGTATTCATTGGAGGAATTTATGAATTCTTGAATAGGCTTATTAGAGGAATTTCTAAAAAAAAAATCTAGCAAAAACACTCAATGCATCCCCTGGATGAATTCCTATAGAATTTCTTGGAGGAATTTGTGTAAGAATCTCCGGAAAACCCTTGCAGTAGTAATTAAATAAATACAAGAAGAAATCCTTGCATAAAAAGACCCCAAAAGATTTCTTGTACAAAATTATTTGTAAAATACCTGGAAAAATCAGTTTAGGAATGAATGAATAAAATCAATTGAAGAAACTCTAAGCGAATACTTGAATAAAATCTGAACGAATCTTCGGGCAAATCGCAAGAGAATTACTAAACAAATCTCTGGAAAAAAATCCTGAAGGAATTTTGGGAGCAATTTCTAAACGCTGCCTTAAAGGAAATCCTTTAGAATTTTGAATAACCTTAGAACATTTCCTAAATCCTTGGAGAGACTTCTGGAGAAGTTATTTGTTTTGATAAGATAGGATATCTGTTTCTTTACTATTAAGCCATTTACGCTGCCATTTTTACCCCACTCAAAACAATGGAATGAAGCGTTTTTGTTCTGTTTCTTATTTTTGTATATTTGTTAGCAGTGAGCACGGATTATATAAAAAATAACGTAATAATTCTGGAGGAATCAATCATTAATTCTGGAGAAATAGATTTTTTTTGAAAAGTGCCCAGAGGAATACTAGCAAAAATTCCTGAAGGAACTCTTGAGAAAACTCCTAGAGTTGATGGATATTGAAAAATTCGTTAGAGGAAGTCCAGAAGGATTTTTCGAAAGAATTCCTACAGAACTCCTACAGAAGTCCATCTAAAAATTTAATTTAATTAATTTAATTTAATCAATTCAATTTCTTCAGTAGGGATCCTTGGAGGTTTTGTTTAATTAATGGAGAAATCCTATGATGAATCTCTTAGTAAAACCTCAGAGAAACTTCTTGAAGAATCCTTGAAGATTTTTTTTTGGAAAAGGGAATTTTTGGTGGGATTTCTGAAGTAATCTTAGGAAGTAATTCTTAAGAAATCTTTAAAAGGGCACTAAGATAAGTGATGAATGCTTGAGGAAATTCCAAGTTTAATTATTGGGGAAATATCTATAAGAGTTATTTGAGGGAAGAATTGAGAAATACTTAAAGAATCTATGGAAAATCACCAAAGGAATATTAAGAGGATTTTCTGAAAGAAACGGAAGAATGTTTAAAGAAACCCTAGAAGGGCTTCTCTTCCTCTGAGGGAATCCCGATGTATTTTTTTGGAAGAACATCTGGTTCTAAATGAATCATTGATGATTTTTTGTAGTATTTTTTTCTGGAATTTTGAAAGAATTCTTTAGATGATCTTCTAGATGAATCCTCAGAATATAATTGATAGATTCTTGAACTAATAAATATTTCGAGAAATACTCGATGAAGCCTTTGCAAGAATCTTTTGAATTACTCTGTAGTATTTTGAAAACATTCCTGCATGTCTGAGGTGAACCAGCCAAGGGACTGAAAGCCTCATTAATAAGGCTAATTATAGTAATATTATTCCTGAAGAAGTGCTTTTAGAGGAATACTGAATGATATCCTTGCATTTACAACTTAAAAGTTTCTTGAATACAAATTATTCTTCAAGAAAAATTTCTTAAAGAAAAAAGTAAAGCAATCTTTGAAAGCGTTTATAAATGATTATTTGGTGCAATTTCTAAATAAATTGTTAAAAATTTTCAGCATTATTCTTATAAAAAAATCTCGCGCTCCCGAAAAAAATCATAAAGGAAAACAGAAAATAAGATATGATAGATAATTTTTAACCTTCCGTTGGCCATCACTGCCAGCATCACTAGAATACTGAGTACAAAAAGCGAGATTTTTTTAAAGTTTTGTACAAAATATAACAGTGAGATTATTCGACAGTTAAATATATAGATTTATCAGTGTGTGGATTTTTATCGCGAACCACTGAATGGTCCATGCTCAGCAAGTGATACATTCGCGAATGTAACATTTCATGAACCAACATGCTCGGGAACGCTCCCCGAAATGCTGTTCATTTTCTTGCCCGGTTCGATACGAGAGCGCAATCAAGAGAGAAGATGCTCGATGACGCTAATGAAAGCGATGCATTCGGTAAGAATATTTTATTGCCAAAATTCTTTTTTTTATTGTGACTACACAACCTGCAACGTCATGAATACAGTTAAATTAAATAGTATTTCACGTTTTTAAAGCGAAACGCATTAAATACTTATGAAAATAACGATTATTCACAGTTGCCCCAAGCCAACGATGAGCGATCATCGGTAAGTGTTACACTTAGCGATGCCCGCTCATCGCCGCAGCTTGTTTATATCGGAGTATCCTCTTCGTGTTCCTTCGTGAACCATGCGACTCGACGAGAGAACATACACCGCTTGGTAATTGAAACAGAACCAACAGAAGGGAAGAAAAACTGCCTAGTGGTTCACTGATCACTTTTTCGTCCAAACACTGAGATTTATCATTGTAAAATATGTACATATTATGTAATTTTCATGGGGGCCTACCAATTTGCTTCCGCACCGGGCCCCCAAATTCCTAGCTACGCCACTGTGCTGTCGTGGCGTCGGTCTACTGGGTTGGATCCGAGCCCGCGGTTGGAAAAGAGTCCCCGGCAAGGGTCGGGGTAGGTGAGACCCTGCTGGCTGCAACCTTCGGGTGCATCTGATAGGGCCTGAAGGGTAGTGATACCCTTTATTTTGCGGGCAGGTCAGATCGGGTTGCACGTGGGTATCAGTTCTTGATGTCTGCTAAGCAATTGGGCGCGGGCGGGGTTGACCTTGCCCGCCTTCCGAGGACCAAGGGAGTGGTGAGAACCACTCGGGAAACTGGCTAAGCGCCAGCATGCTACCGTGATGGACTCTCCAAAGCGAGTCATCGATGTTCGCTGCTGCAGGCTACGCAGCTATCCTTGAGGGTGCGATGTGCACTAGTCCCTCTCTGAAGCAATGCCTTCTTGGTGGTTCCGGAGAGACGAAGGGTTTGGCAACCATAACAATGTGTTTTAGTAGGTTGAGGAGAGACTAGTCCTGGCTTTTACTATTGTTGTAGAAGACGGCCTTAACCCCACACTACCCTTATTTTCCTGTTAGGGTGTCTGTTGAGCAGGGGTTTTCCCGTTTGGTTTAGAAGGAAAAAAAAAACTCACTGGGTCGTATTACGGCTTCTTCATTTCACGGCTCAGGCATTGAAGTCACCCGCTATTACCACTGGCCTTTGTCCTGTCAGCACGGTCGTCATTGTCCAGTATCTACGTAAACTACTCGATTGACAACCGCGAAGTCGCATAACAGCTACAGAAGAAGACCCCATTAACTTTGGCGATCACGAATCCCTCATAGGTAGTAGACACCAACTCGGGACGGGGTATCGAGCGTTACGCCTCACACAGAAAAAAATATTTAAACTTAGCTATAGTGTAAAGTGAAAAATCGCTTAAAGCTGCGAAGCGTAAATCTATTTCAACTATAAATCTCTGTTGAATATCATGCATATACTTTGTTCCTTAACATTGATGCATATGTATTGCTAAAATAAACTAATCCATTATATTTGCCCCAACTTTATCATTAATTTACATGACATCGTGTAATTTTCATTGACGTAGCTATGACAACTCCAGCCGGCTTGTTTACAGTCAGCCATATTGCCCTTGCGCAAGTCGTGAAACTTCTCGTACAAATTTGCAGATTTAATCAGTGTTAAGTGCTTGTTCATCTTCAATTTCAAGTTGGTGAACGCTACGAGACAGCCGAACAGTGTTTACTTTCAGTGAACTATCGGTAAGATGATGAAAATGTGTTATTTGAACAGAAAAGCAGTGTGATGTAACTTTTTTCCAATTGATTGCATTTCAGCTTCCCGGCGCCGCTCACGGATAGCTATCCAAGACGAAATATCAGCCGTAGAAAATGATCTAAGATACGATTGATAACAAAAATGAGTATTCCGCAAAAACCAGCAATAAAATGTGCAATATATGTAGTTCCTAACAATGCATTTCAGTGTCAAATAAAGATGAACGGTTTTGCCGAAAATTGTGTATTTCTTTGTTGTTTCCTAGACACTTGGCCGAAGAATTTCGCAAACATCATTTCAATTGTGTGGTGAATATGCCGACCAGTGAGGAAAAAGCTAACCATTCCGCGATGCATGAAATTTACACGTATATGGGGAATCAGTAATGAGAAATTCAGCTCACGCGTAAATTTGTGCTTATGCTCGCATTCCCTTTATGTGCATCATTTCTAGTGGAAGTTTACACGTTTTGTTTTATCTGTGCATATAAAAATTTTAGGATGCTGCCTTGTTGTATTACTTGTTCTCCTAACAGTTGAGGCACTAATTTGGAACTTCCTTCAACCCTTCTACTTAGGTTGTTAGGCAAGGTGCACGACGCTCGCGTAGTACACGGTCAGCGTGCTCGTCTGGGTCATATTGACCTCAACATATTACTAAGGTTAAATACAGTATTGTAGGCCAGGTCCGTGTACATAAAAGACGACTAGGGAGAAAAGGGCAGCGGGGCGCCTAGTGTATGAAACATCGGCAACAGTGGGGTTTAACCCCCAAAACCCCTCCCTTGTGCATGAGCATGTCGTAGTCGTAATTAAAACCTTTGCCGAAGGTTCTGTATTTTTTATGTCGTTCGACCTGGACCTTCAACCAATAGTATTGTCGTATTGTCGAAAAAGTTTATTTTCTCATAAATTATGTATGCGCTGCTCGTCGTATACCACAATGTCGATCAGTAGGTTACTGGTGAAAAATCAATTATCGCAGTTTACATCCATTGCGTCGATTAAATGATAATTATATCAACAACGCATTCCTACCGCGATGGTGCGTTTCTGATGGTACAATACCGGCCAATCCAACGATACCGCATCCCACAGCAAACCGCAAGTCATCGCGAAAGAAACAACGATAACACACTTTTTTCCTCCTCTTGATGGAGAAAAAAAATCCAAAACACAATGAAACAATAAAAATAGCATTTAAATTGCAGCTCTGATTGTTTTTTAATGTGCTACTCGCATAATTCCGAATCAATTGGATAATTAAACTATTACACAATGGGGCGCCTGCCAGGGGGCGTGTGAAACACGGGGCCAATGGAAAAAAGCTCAAATTTTGAGCCCGGTGCACTTTTGATCTGTGTCGGTCAACGAGCGAGGTGTTAACGAGTGAGATGTAAGAGCATGAAGAAAATCATTGCCAACGAAAAAGACGTGGAAACCAAAATAGACGCGCAGAGATGAAAAAGCGATTCGCTCGAGCTCAGTCGGATCATTTTTCGTTTCTTGTTAGACACACGTACGGCTGATTGAATGATGATGATACGGTCGGAAACTATTGGTGTGGGTTGATTGATAGATTGATTGATTGATTGGGTGATTGGCTAGTTTGTTTAGTGTTTTTGGTTCACTTGGGTTTTCGTTACCCGATACAATTTTGCTATTTACGAGTATAATGGTCATCTACGGAATGGATTTTAACAATTTGTATTGGAAATTAATTGATTTACGACAGTGGATACGTGGGATAAGAGCGCATGCGGCCTACAACTTCGCTACATAATTCCCGGTGACTTTTGGTGAGCTCAACGATCTAAATCAATGTTGGAGTTGGAGATCCAGTTGTGAGGTCGCTATGCACGGCCGGACCGACGTTGTCCACCAGCAATTATGTAGGGTGCCTGTACCAATTATGGCACTACCTAAGGATAACTATTTGTACAAAAATAACGGAAAGACCAACGAATGTAATCAATATGTTAAATGATAGTTTAGTTTCCATATTTTGCAGGAAAAATATAGAAACGGAGCCAAAACTACTTTCAGTATTTGTTGCAGCGTGTTCCAATGATAGACGTATTCTAACTTCGGTTCCTTCACCGAGAACAATTTCTACTCAATGACTGAGTTGGCCTTACTCAGAAATCGAAAAATCCTTTGCTTTCTTTCTCAGTTTCGGCTAAAAGTGGGACAACCCATTGGCAATGGGTTGTCCCACTTTTAACGGAAACTGAGTAAGAAAACAAAGGATTTTTCGATTTCTGAGTAAGACCAACTCAGCCACTGAGTAGAAATTTTTCCCTGTGTTTTCGCACTATTTGCATGCTTTTCTTATGGGATTAGCCATAATTGGTACACTATGGCGAAAAAGGGTGCAAGGAAGCCGAAATTTTAAGGAAAATGATTTATTTCTACCATAATTTAAGCAAAATGTGGAGTTTAAATGAATGCAACCATCTTTTGTGAACGTGATCCGTTGTTCACTAATTTTTTATTGTTGATTTACATAGTAAACAAGGGTAAAAATCAGCTATGGCGAATAATTGGTACTATAGCCATAATTGGTACACTTACTCTACTTGTTCTTTGTTCTGTTAATCATTAGTCAAATGCTCGCAGTCTTCCTCTTAAAAGTATGAACGCCTCTTCACGACCCGACGTTCAATGCCGATGATGCCGATATCGTCCGCAAAGCACAATAGTATATGCGACGGCTTGACAATTGTTCTGCTCCTTTGCACTCCAGCTCTCCTTATCGCTCCTTCCAGTGCAATGTTGAACAGTAAGTTTGAAAGAGCATCGCCCTGCAAGGTTACTGATAGACGAAAATTCTCGCGAAAGCCAAATAATTTATTTCAGTGTGTATCGTCCCAAAATGTTCATCATAAAAACAACAACTCGTTCATCTGCTCACAAAGGCGTGAATGAATTCATCCAGCGTGAGTGTGATGCCCGCCAACCAACTGGAATGAAAATTGAGAGTGCGCTCTCGAACTATTTTTCATTCAACTGTGAAAGATCACCTGCTCGAAAATATCGTGTTGATTCTCAGCTTTCATTCCGATTCCCACTCACGGCGAAAATATCGTCGATTATGGAATCGCCAGGAGCATGAAGAAAGTTTCATCAGAAGCCCGTTTGTGTGCATTAGGGATCGGGATTATTCAGAAATAAAGTTGTAAAGTTGTTTGGTAGATCGAGGGCTGACCTGTAAGAGTGTAAGGGTTCGTTCAAATATTACATAATGGGGAGGAAAGAGGTCTAGCATTGCGTTATGTTTCATGCAAAATTTTGAAAATTTACTGATACAAAAGTTGTTTCGTGAGGAAAGGGAGGGGCACTAAAATTGTCAAATAATGCTTTCCTTTCGATTGATTAGTAAATATGCCACCAACTAGCTCTCAAGTGCATGAAGATTTTAAATCTCGGAATTGATTAATTGATAAATATTGGTTGGGTGAATGGTGTCTCGGTAAAGTTATGAAATATCGTAAGGATTTACTTGATTCGTAAATGTAACAATCCCGATGAGCGGGACAATAGAGCAAACAACTTTGTCCAATACATTATCTCTCTATCTAAATGATCAGGATCATGATATGTGATGCATGAAATTTTAGTATGTTTGTACAACTTTTGATACCTCCCTTCTCCCTCATAGCGCATATTTTTTTTTTTAATTATGTAATATACGGTCCGACCCATAACTGTAGGGGAGTCTACACTCAGAAATAAAAGTATACACAGAATTACTATAATTTATGCATTTTGTATCCGCATCTCTCTCACTCTCTTTTTGTTTTCATGCTATCTGTCGTTTAGCCTGGGTTGAAGAGAAGTGTTTCGTCAACCCAGGCGAAGCACCAGATAGCATGAAAACAGAAAGAGAGTGAGAGAGATGCGGATACAAAATGCATAAATTATAGTAATTCTGTGTATACTTTTATTTCTGAGTGTACGCTTCCTAAAATACTATGGCAGCATCTATTTATTACGAAACGACATTTTAAGTCCCACTCCCCCGCCCCCCCCCTCCGTAACGTTTTTTTTGTACATTTTTTTTGTATGGGCCGTAACGCTCGGCCGTACTTCCCCCTCCCCTAGAGTGTTACGTAATTTGTGGACGGCGCCTTTGTACATATTTTCTAGATACTCCCTTATGCTCTCTACTAGTGTATTTTGTTTTACACAATTTACGAGAACAGCCAGTTATTGCTCGATGGAATGACCTTGCCAAAGGCACACACCCCTTCGGTTCATCAGCTAGGTTTATAAAATACCGTTAGAGTTGCTTACCAATCTCATTTTACTGTAGCGCAATATGGGTAGCTTACATATGTAAATGCATCAAGGTATAAAAATGTGTATCTTTGGTGAGCATTGTTTATAAACACGGTATCGATACCGCGCTGCTTTTGCTTTGAATCGGCACTCGTGGTGATAAATTATTATCAATCGCGGTGAGAAATATCACCCGCGATAAAAACTCCTCGAGTTTTCGCTTCCTTCGAATCGTTTCTTTTCGAGCAGCTGTGCGAGAATTGTGATCGATGAATGAACACCACTTCAAGAGCATTAGTATCTTTGTTTACAAGCGCCACTGCAACCAGCGAGAGTTTTCCTCAGCTAGAGAGTGACAGCTGAGTTCATTGCATTAGCGATCAAAAGATACACGGTGATGGCCCGTTTACATATTTGCTAATTCTACGCGACAGTTCATTTTCGAGCAGTATTGGCGTCAATTTAGCGCAATGTAAACACTTTTTAGCAGACAATAAATTTAGCATGACAAAATCAGAAGCTTCTGAATTCGGTGCTAAAACTAGTGGACAATAATGAGGATATTAGATTGTCCGACACAATTAGCATCATGTAAACGGTCTGCTAGACGAATTGTCAGCTAATTATGCCATCACGCCAATTTTATTGGCAGATAGGGAAGTGTTTACATTACGATAGTTTGGTACCAACACAGTCGGACAATTTATTGTCCCAGATTTAGCAGTTAAATTTTTAGCGGCAATGTAAACGATACTAGCGTGGAATAAATTGTCCGACAGAATATTGTCACGTATTATTATCACATATGTAAACGGGCCATGAGCTTGGGAATGCCTATCGGCTAAAAAACCGTGGCGAGTGCTGCACGATACGACAATTGGTAACCTTGTCGCCCTGCTTCAGTCAAACTGAGGTCTTATCCATGGGGCAAATGAGACCATCCAACCAACTAGCAAGCAATTCTTCCTCTTCCCATATCATCAATTTAATACGGTGTAAAAGTTGATACAGCTGCTCACTGCCGTGCTTGAGATGCTCGGCCGGGAGTTCATCCTTCCCAGCAGCCTTGTTTTTCTTCAGTCCTCTAATGGCTGTCTTGACCACGTCAAGTGTTAGAGGTTCCACAGCTTGTCCGTCATCTTCGATTCGAATTCTGTCTGTTACTCTTCCATACCCACTATTCAACAATACCTGGAAGTGCTCTTTCCACCTGGCAGCCACCATTGTTTTGTCTTTAAGCAAGTTTCCATCACAGTCGTTTCACATGACGGGAGAAGGGCGCTCTTTTTCTCCGCACGCCATTTACTGTTTCGTAAAATCTCCGCATATCATTCTGTTTTATATTCTCTTGCGCCTGAGCAATCACATTTTTTTCAAGCTCAATATTTTGCGGTGGATTCGTTGTTCAGCTACTCTTGCTTCCCTATTTTCAAGCCATGTGAAATGATCCGAAAGCCGTATCTCTTTGGATGGAAAGTTTCCTGCCTAAAACATATTTTTTGCCGCATGATGTCTTTGAGGAAGCAACTCTATAACTCGATGGTCCTTTCAAGAATGTCTAAAGGTCCATAGAAAAATACAAAAAAAAATAAACCTTATCCCTGGATCGACTCCTGTCTCACGACTGATTGCCTGTCACCTCCGACTGGTACCTCCCGTTTGTCCCGCTCGGCCCATGAACAAGATTTCCGAACGGTGCACTCCCGTCGCCACCCGGTATCGCTCACCAATCAACCTGCCGGCGACACGCCCAAGTAACAACAACATTTTAACATATTTCTGTCTAGAATTAAACTGACAGTTTAAAATTAGTGTCGGCAGCACATATGAACGGTGGACTGCGGTACTGAGAACCACTGCGGGGCCCAGAACTACCCTTGGTTTGGAATTCGTTTATTCCCTTCCGAAATCACTGCACTTCGTTTCACTTTAGAGTTTGTAGATTCACTTTATTTAAATTCAACTTTGCATTTCACTTTACTTTATTTCACATAAATTAAATTACTACTAGTTCAAATTCAGTTTACTTTACGGTATTACACAGAATATAATTTCCACTGGAAAGTAGATGGCTCCATGGGTGATCCAGTCAGATGTCAAAAGAGAGCGTGGTGACGTTTCTCGAGGCCTTTTATAATCGAGGGATCGGAAGTCTGTCCTTCTCCATCTTGCCTTTTCCGAAGGGTTCGATGATGACACCTGTCATCATTGTTGGACTGCAGGGGGATAAACCTCACGCATTTGACAAAAGGTCGATTATAGATCGCTTGAACAGATGACGTACTTTCGTGGTACACGAACATTCTGGCCGCTTCAGAAAAACATTTCTGAATAGCAGCGAATATCACTCGAGCAGGTTATCCCTCAGTCGATGACGATCCGATCCGACCGATGCCGATGATTGTTTTGGTTGGAGCATCGCACGATTCGTTGACAGAAGCAGGAGAAACAGGAGCCATACTTTTCGCTGACAAAGAAATTCAAAGAAAATACTCGGTAGCGGGCTTCACAAGCTTAGAAATTAATGGACAAGTTCTCACCTTGTCCCTTTGGATAAAGGGCCTAGAATATTTATCGTTGTAGGTTCGCCAAGCTGGAGATGTTGATGTTTCATTCGGATGATTGTGGAGATTGCTGTTTGTTGGACGACTTGGATTCAGAGGACGGCGTTGTTTTGATTTGGCTGGATTCGACGGACGGCAAACAAATTTTCGATACCGGTCGTGTAAATTTCCCTTGCGGTGTTCGAAGAGTCACAACACGTACGATGCCGTCCGCCCCTGGGTGAAGTTCTTCGATGCGCGCCGTTTTCCAATTCATGGCAGGAGCAGTTTCATCTTTGAGAATGACCAACCGTCCCACATCGATTGTCGTTGAAGGATTTGTCCATTTCGTTCGCTGTTGCAGTGTGAGAAGATATTAGGCACTGCTCTCATTGAAGATCCCACAAGAAAGTGCCCAGGAGTGAGCACCTCGTAGTCGCTGGGGTCATCACTGATTTGAATGATCGGTCTGGAGTTAAGGCAGCACTCTATTTGCGTGAGCAGAGTTTCGGTGTCGTCGTAGTAGAGGATGTGTGGTCCTAGGACACGGAAAAAGTGTTTCTGTGCCGAAGCAATCGCTGCCTCCCACAGCCCACCAAAATGAGACGCTTTCGGTGGGTTGAAGTGCCAATTGATGCCGTTCGATAGACACTCCTGGACAACCGCGGTTTGATGTTCCTTGCTGTGGATTAATCGTCGCAACTCATTTGCCGCCCCAACGAAATTCCTGCCGTTGTCGCTGTAGATGTCTGAACAGAAGCCACGTAGGGAAACAAATCGTCGTAGCGCTTATATGAACTTTGCCGTGCTGAGGTCCGCCACAAGCTCAATATGTACCGGTCTTGTACTAAAGCAGACGAACACGGCCACATATGCCGTCCTCGGTGCCGCTCTTCGATGTTCTTGTTTGATGTGTATTGGCCCCCAGTAGTCGATTCCTGTTGTGGCGAATGGTCTGGTTGCAGTTACTCTCGTAGCAGCTAGTTCCGCCATAAACTGCTGTATCGGTTTAGGTCGGTTTCTGTAGCAAGTGACACAATTCCGAACTGTTCTCTTGGCCAGGTCCCTGGCCCCTATTATCCAATGTCGTAGACGCAGGATCGTGACAAGCTGCTGCGATACTGCATGAAGCTGACGCAAATGGATGGACTGGACCAACAATGCCGAGAAAGGATGCGATGAAGGAAGTATTGCTTGGTGTTTGCTTTCGAAGGCTAGTTGTGAGTGGTTCAGTCGTCCGATTCGAAGCACTTGGTGAGCGTCGAGAAACGGATGAAACCACCGCGACCTGGGTGGGATTGCCTTTCCGTTTTGGAGTTGTTCAATTTCGCTGCTGAAGAATTGCCGCTGAACGAGTTTGACGAGTGCCATCTCTGTTGTACTAATTTCCGCTGGAGTGAGAATATCAGTCCTGTGCTCGCTGCGAGGTAGGCGACAGTTTTGTAGGAAGCGAAGGCAATACGACGTGATCCTTAGCATACGGTTGTAATTGGAGTGCGATGCCACGTATTGGTCGACGAAAGATGGTTCCTCCGAAACTGGACCCGCTGTATTGGCAGTCGTCTCGTGAAAAGCTTCATTGTATTCCACCAGGTTATGATTTGCGTGGATCCATTGCCAGCCATTCCGGACCATTCCACCAGAGGTGACTAGCGTTAAGGTTGTCTGCTGTTGCTCCTCTTGAGATTAGATCGGTTGGGTTTTGTACACCTGCCACATGATTCCAGGAACAGCTTTCTGTGGCCAACTAGATCTTAGAAACTCTGTTTGCTACAAAAGTTACCCATGTAGAAGGAGAAGATTTCAGCCAACAGAGAACCACGGTAGAGTCTACTCAGAAAAATGTTTCTGCCTTGATTTTGAGAGCTGCTACGACCTTCTCGTATACGATATACGATATCTATAGAGTTGAGCTGCAATCAGTGCGCCGCAAAGCTCTAGTCTCGGGATACTTTGCTTCTTCAAGGGTGAAATTTTGGACTTCGAGGTTAGTAGCGCTACTTTTACGCCACCGGTTGCGTTCGTTGGACGAATGTAGAGGCACGCACCGTATGCGTGCTCCGAAGCATCGGAGAAAACGTGCAGCTGCAAAGTTGTGGAACCCGAAGTTTGTTGAGATTATGAAGTTGCGTCTGGTAGATTTCCCATCGAGTCTTGAATGCTTGCGGAGGTTCCTTGTCCCAACTGTACGGTTTTCCGTCTTCATCAAGAAGAGTCCAGATGTCTTGCATGAAGATTTTGGCGGTGGTTATTATTGGCCCAACGATTCCAAGTGGATCGAACAAGCGGGCTATATTCGATAGAGCGATGCGTTTTGTAAGTCCGTCGATTGATTGTGGGTCGATTTGAGTTTTGTATCGCAAGACATCGGTGCCAGGCTTTCAATGTAGCCCGAGCGTTTTGATGCACTGTGCTCTGTCGAGCTCGATTGATGTTTTGAGTGCCCTGTTCTCCAACGGGACATCCTGAATGACGGCTGGTTCATTTGTGGCTCATTTTCGTAGCTCAAAGCCCCCTCGTTTGAGAAGAGATTCCATTTGCGTCCGATGTTGGATGGCTTCGTCTGTCGTGTTTGCTCCTGTGGACAAGTTATCCACAGAAGTCGTTGCAGAGGACATCGGCTGCCTTTGGAAAGTCGCTTCGTTCATCGATGGCTAACTGCTGCAGCACACGAGTGGCGAGAGATGGAGCCTTGGCGGTACCGTGCGTAACGGTTTTTAGTTCGTAGGTTTGTAGGGGAGAATCTGGTGATGCCCTCCAAACTATGCGCTGGAGACTGTTGCTTCTTTCATCCGTCAGGATTTGCCGATACATTTGCTTTATGTCTGCGTTGACAAGACTTGGATGCATTCGTGATCGCAGAGTGATTGATCGTAAATCATCTTGTACTATAGGGCCCACCATGAGCGCGTCGTTTAGGGAAGGTCCATTGAGTGTGCGACAGGATGCGTCAAAGACGACGCGTACTTTTGCAGTTAAACTGTCTTCTCGCACGACGGTATGGTGGGGATTGGTTGTTGATGGTCCTCTACTCGCTCCATATGGCCCAATTCCAGGTATTCATCCATGAACGATCGATATTGTTGGCTGAGTTCAGCAGTATGAGCGAGCTTGATTTCCTGCAAATGGAAACGACGAATGGCTGTACGACGGTTGTCGCCGAGCTGGGCTATTACCCCCTCTTTGATCGGCAGACTGACGATGTACCGAGCTTCAGTGTTCCGAGTGACCGTTCGGTGGAAGTGCTCTTCACAGGCAGCTTCTTCTACGGAGTAACAGGACTGTGAACCGTCTTCAAGGGTCCAAAATGTCTGAACCGCGTCATATAGATCAGCGATAGATGCAACGTTAGCGACGATGGGTGTACCTGCTGGGCTTTTCGGTACTTTTTCCGGAGACAACCCAACCAAAAACGGAGTTAATGAGAGTTGGGAGTCCTGGACCAAGCGGAATCCTTCCAGAAACTTTGAACAAATTAAAGAAGACTTCTGTGCCGAGGATAAAATCGACCTTATGGGTTTGGTAGAAGGCAGGATCAGCGAGTGTGATTCCCGATGGAATGTCCCAAGATAACGTGTCAAATGTGGCGGAGGGCAAGTCAATAGCGACCTTCGGCAATACCAACAGTTCGACGTTGGCGTTGAACTCATAGATACCAGAGCGAATTTTTGAAGCGAATTTGAAGTGAGACTCCGTTGACGACTGTCCAATGCCGGCAATAGGCAGATGTATTCGTTTGCGTTGGGCTGTCACTACCTGGGAGAACGATTCCGTCACAAAGCAGCATTCGTTACCAGAATCCAACAGCGCTCTGGCAGGGTGTTCGGTGCCGTTGTCGTCGACTACGATGACGATAGCTGTTGCAAGTAGAACACGTTTGCATCCACGTCCAGCAGCTGAGTAGCTAGCACGGTCGTCGACGGTTGCTGACACGGACGCAGATGGTTGATCGGATTGCAGCTGGTGATCTTTGGGTTGAGGCGTATCCGTGGTTTTGGTGTTGATAGGAGCTGAACTAAGGCAGAGTTGGGTGTGATGGTGGCCCTTACATTGGTGGCAGGTACTCGAAGATGAACACTCCTTTGCTTGATGTCCCTTGCAAAGACAGTTTCGGCATAGCTGGTGACGCCGGACTTCCTTTTCCTTTTTGTCGACGCTAAGCTTGGAGAATACCCCGCATTGGTACAGGGGATGGTGGTCCGAGCAAGCAACGCACTTCCGCAGGTTTTATGGACTTGCGCCGCGGCTGCTTACGACGCGTTGAGCAGGCTTTCTTATCAAGTTTGGGGGTTGTTGAGGTTCCGATGTCTTCCCAATGGTTTGGAGAACAGTGACTCGTCGCTGGATAAAACTCGTGAGGAATTCCACGGGGTCATGTCAGTCGATCCTGAGCGACCATTTCAAAAATATCTGAAACTTTGCACAGTTTTTCAATTTCATCTAAAACGCCATTTTTCGATATTAAACCTTCATATTCTCTCACGACTAACTTTTCAAAAGGGTGTATGCGAAAATAGTTCAAAAATATTCGAAAAGCTGTACAGCAAAAACGGATTGGTCGATTGTTATGAATTTTTCAGCAAAGTTAGATAACTAAATGATGATTCCTTAGAAAATATACACTGTAAAAAATCTCATTTTTAACTTTAAAAAAATATGATCTTTGTCACAAAAACTCAAATATCTCAAAACCCTATCTTTTTACCAACGTCAATTTTATAGGCTAAATGGCCCATTATATCAGCTATCTACCATAAAATTTTGGTGATGGTAAACTGATAAACAAAAAAGTTATGACATTTAAAACATTTCACAATTTTCACATTTAGTAACAAAAAAAAATTTTTTTCTTCTGTGTAAATTAACAAGTGAAATAAACAAGTCGTTTTCATGATATTTTTGTTTGAGACGAACCAGCCAAGGCTTCTTTAATACAGACAAATCAATTAATCAATCAATATTTTTGTTTGATTATTCATAATTACTATAGTATCAAATAGATACTTAGACGCGATCCAGTGTTAAGATCAAAAATATTGAGTGTCATACTTTTTATTGTACGTGACTGGTGAAAAATTCGATAGTGTTGAAAAGCTGTTGATTATAAGAAAAATGGAATTAAACTTATTTTTAAGACAAAAGCTGTATAATAAAAGTTTTATATACGCGTATACGTCTAGTTTATCTGCAAAAAAATACCTCTTAGAGAACAGACTTTATGATCGGAAGGATACGAGTAACTTCAACAACAACAAATGCATGAGAGGTACATACCACAGACAAACAGACGAAACGCCTAAAACAATTTTCGTGAAAATCCATCGCCCAGTTCACACTACCACCACCTGGTGGAAATGTTTCACGAAACACTGCGTTGTGCAATATCGTCATCAGAAGGCGCTAGTGTGAAACGCCAAACGCAAAGAAAAACGATGGGCGCTCTTCTGGTTATGAAAGTCACAACCAAGATTCAAAATGATCGCTAAAGGCGTGTTCAATGAAAATTTCGTCAGTGTTACGTTTGTTGTGTACATACCATGACAATGCGAAAAAGCAAAAAAATACTACCGCTATGAATATTAAAAATTTTATAGTAATTTTTTTCTTCAGCCAAGCAAACAACACCAAACTAGTCAGTTAAAACTAATAAGTGATTTTGTTTATTATAATCTAACAAACAACATGAACAGTCGCTTTCTCAATTGTGTTCAACTCAACGCTCTCTTGTAGACCGTTTGATGAAAAAAATGTTCAAAAGAGTTACGAAATCTCGCCGAAAGCACCATAGATAAACTGAAAGAGACTGGTTATGCCCAAATGTCCACATTGAATACAGATTTACGCATTTGCACGTCCTGCCGTCTAGACTTTGACAAACGAGCCATCTGTATATCATCGGTAAAGCAGGGCGCAGGAAGTTCGAAAACGACAACAACTGAGAAATTGCCAGAAGTGCTAAGTGCAGAGAGTCATGCCACCGTACCATCAGCGACATCTGTTTAAACAATTTAATCACGCCCCTTTTCAAAAATGCTTTCAAATATTCTTCAACATCTATACCCATTTCAATATTTTTAACGTTGCAAAACACAATCTCAACATTCATCTTGAAGAAGAGGGAAAACACTTGTCCTCAAATGTAACAGCAAATTAATGAATAAACGACTAATGCGCGGAGGGCGTGATAAAATCAGAACATTACTGTTCATATAATATACATAATACATAATAAAAACAGCTTATTTTACTCACGCAAGGCCATTAACAATAAAATCAGCATCAAACCACCGACGAACCGACGTGACAGTGGTGATTCAAAACTGTCCCCCACCCCCCCAATTTAATGGTCGACCAGCGAAGCGAGCGAACGCTTCTGTCAAATCAGCGCAGACACGAACCTCTTCCTATATGAATACACTGAAATAAATTTTGTCGTGGAAACTACCGATTCCATAGTAAAATTACTAACCGTACCTATGATTTGCAACCGACAACAATTTCCAGTTAATTCCACTAAAACACTGTCAACTTAACTAGCAGTGCAGTTAACATTACCAAAAATAGTCTTAATTTAACAAATGAGCATTGTATTTTTAACCATACTGTGTTGTAAAATGCGTGTCCTGGAAAAATTAACAATGTTTTGTTGTTGAGACGACTATGCTTTTAGTTGAATTTACTACAATGCATTGTAATTTTAAGCATATTTCAGTTACCTTAACAGATTTTGTTGTCGGTTGAGAATCATAGGTACGGTTAGTAATTTTACTATGGAATCGGTAGTTTCGATAACAAAATTTATTTCAGTGTACACGGGGGTTTGGAATCATGCTACGAAAACAACGTGAACCGTCATATAGGAGGCGGTAGTGTTCGGCTCTTTTTCATCATGGCGTCGGGGACAACAAATTTGAATTTATTCGTTCTAGCTGTCACGTCGGTTCGTCGGTGATCAAACTGCCATTTTCGGCCGAAATAATTTACACTGAAAAATAAATTATTACTAAATGTGAAAATTGTGAAATGTTTGAATTGTCATAACTTTTTGTTTATTAGTTTACCATCACCAAATTTTTATGGTAGATTGCTAATACAATGGACCGTTTTCCCTAAAAAATTACGTTGGTAAAAAGATAGGGTTTTGAGATATTTGAGTTTTTGTGAAAAAAATGATATTTTTTAATGTTAAAAAGATTTTTTTCACAGTGTATATTTTCTTAGGAATCACCATTTAGTTATCTAACTTTGCTGAACAATAAAATCAGTATCAAACTGCGATTTCTGGCCGAAATAATTTACACAGAAAAAAATAATTACCAAATGTGAAAATTGTGAAATGTTTGAAATGTTATAACTTTTTTGTTTATTAGTTTACCATCACCAAATTTTTATGGTAGATTGCTAATACAATGGACCGTCTTCCTTAAAAAAATTACGTTGGTAAAAAGATAGGGTTTTGAGATATTTGAGTTTTTGTGAAAAAAAATGATATTTTTTAATGTTAAAAAGATTTTTTTTCACAGTGTATATTTTCTTAGGAATCACCATTCAGTTATCTTACTTTGCTGAACAATAAAATCAGTATCAAACTGCGATTTCTGACCGAAATAATTTACACAGAAAAAAAAATTACCAAATGTGAAAATTGTGAAATGTTTGAAATGTTATAACTTTTTTGTTTATTAGTTTACCATCACCAAATTTTTATGATAGATTGCTAATACAGTGGACCGTTTTCCCTAAAAAATTACGCTGGTAAAAAGATAGGGTTTTGAGATATTTGAGTTTTTATGAAAAAAAATGATATTTTTAATGTTTAAAAGGTTTTTTTTTACAGTGTATATTTTCTTAGGAATCACCATTTAGTTATCTAACTTTGCTGAACAATAAAATCAGTATCAAACTGCGATTTCTGACCGTAATAATTTACACAGAAAAAAATAATTACCAAATGTGAAAATTGTGAAATGTTTGAAATGTTATAACTTTTTTGTTTATTAGTTTACCATCACCAAATTTTTATGGTACATTGCTAATACAATGGACCGTTTTCTCTAAAAAATTACGCTGGTAAAAAGAAAGGGTTTTGAGATATTTGAGTTTTTATGAAAAAAAATGATATTTTTTAATGTTAAAAAGATTTTTTTTCACAGTGTATATTTTCTTAGGAATCACCATTTAGTTATCTAACTTTGCTGAACAATAAAATCAGTATCAAACTGCGATTTCTGACCGAAATAATTTACACAGAAAAAAATAATTACCAAATGTGAAAATTGTGAAATGTTTGAAATGTTATAACTTTTTTGTTTATTAGTTTACCATCACCAAATTTTTATGGTAGATTGCTAATACAATGGACCGTCTTCCTAAAAAAAATTACGTTAGTAAAAAGATAGGGTTTTGAGATATTTGAGTTTTCGTGGCAAAAATTATATTTTTTAATGTTAAAAAAGATTTTTTTTGACAGTGTATATTTTCTTAGGAATCATCATTTAGTTATCTAACTTTGCTGAAAAATTCATAGCAATCGAACGAACCATTTTGGCTGTGCAGATTTTCGAATATTTTTGAACCATTTTCACATACACCCTTTTGAAAAGTTAGTCGTGATTCAAAATAAAAATTTGATATCGAAAAATGGCGATTTAGATGGAACTGAAAAACTGTGCAAAGTTTCAGTTCAATAGAAAATCATGAATTAAAAAATTTCCTTAATTTTGATGCTGTTGCTTGGAATCGCTCTCGTGAGCTCGTTGAAGGAGACGGCGTTCAACGTGGACGAATGCTCCTCCCAATCTCTTCTAGTGGTAGAATCAAGGCGGATGCTTAACATTCGAATCAACAGCACGTCCCAAAACTCCGTTTTCTCCCCGAGTTGTTTGAGGATTTTCACGTTTGCTTCAAATTTCTCCACCAGTGAGTGGAGCTCTGAGTTAACGGGGTTTTGATAATGATCCAGAAGTAAGTTCTAGGCAACCAAATAATTATTGGCGCTGCACGAGTTTTAGAGCATCTCCGGACAACGACGACCGTAGATAATAAAACTTCTGAATACTAGAGAGTTCGTTCGACGAGTGGACAAGTGAAACGAAGAGGTCATGGAAGTTCAGCCACTGATCCAGATTTCCGGCGAAAACGGGGAGTTTGATGTCGGGCAACCTTACATGCGACGACATAGGGCCTTGTGCAGTTGAATGAGGAGTCAACGGAGTACGAGGCGCCGGCAAATCACTTTTATTGACGGCAAGCAGGAAGCCTTTCACCCTGAAGTATGCAGATTCGAATTCAACACGCTGTTTCAGGTGATCATCGAGGGAGGACTCGTCCAACGTCTCGAGTTCATTTTGGACGGTGTTGAAGTCCTTCCAAATGGTATCGATATGTTCGAGGCGGACCGACACTTCGCGCGCGCTGCTTTCCTCTGAGTACTCGTCGACGAACTTCGTAATAAGGCAGAACGAAGTCAACAAACTCTTCTGCCGGGTCTTCAGCGATTTGATTTTTCGGTCGTTGGACATCGCTGGGAACGATAAGGCCGGATCTGGAAAGCACAGACCGCGTAGCTCAAACGGGCACAGAGTAGAGGGAAGGGAATGCTAATTACCTGAACACAGGCAAAATTTACCTTGTATAGTAGTCCACGCTGCTCCAGAAGGTTCGATGGAGGCTCAAATACTTGGAAACCTTAGGGTTAGCCGGGCACGTGGTGATAGCTTCCAAAAGGCGGGGGGATCTCCGGAGCTCGACGGTAGATCCGGTTCGAAGGACCACTTTGTCGGCAGCACAGATCAACGGTAGACTGCGGCACTGAGAACCACTGCGGGGACCAGAACTACCCTTGGTTTGGAATTCGTTTATTCCCTTCCGAAATCACTGCACTTCGTTTCACTTTAGAGTTTGTAGATTCACTTTATTTGAATTCAACTTTGCATTTCACTTTACTTTATTTCATCTAAATTACTACTAGTTCAAATTCAGTTTACTTTACGGTATTATTTACATAGAATATAATTTCTACTCGAAGGTAGATGGCTCCATGGGTGATCCAGTCAGATGTCAAAAGAGAATGACGTTTCTCGAGGCCTTTTATAATCGAGGGATCGGAAGCCTGTCCTTCTCCGTCTTGCATTTTCCGAAGGGTTCGATGATGACACCTGTCATCATTGTTGGACTGCAGTTCAGCAGGGGGATTTCCCTCACGCATTTGACGAAATGTCGAGCATAGATCGCTTGAACAGATGACGTACTTTCGTGGTACACGTACAATTAGAATAAAAAATAACAAAAAGAGTAATCAATGCCGGGGCCCGTGACGTATTGGCTACACGTTTGCTTCATAATCAAATGGTCATGGGTTTGATCCCAGCCCTGGCACTTTCGTTAGTTGCTCTTTCCCCCTGAGAGCAGCTGACACTGACCCTCTTCTGAGCCCATGGCTCAAATGAAGCCGGATACTTAGACATCGGCGAACGGCAACCCATAATGGACCCCCAACCGGACTGGAAACAGGAACAATCAACAGCCACACATCAACATCCTCGAGCTCATCATTCTACCATGATAGGGTAGAAAGTGAAAGCAGCGCAACGGTCACCAGTTCGATGTAGTACAATTAGAAATAGAATACATTTAGGCGCTATACAAAGTGTATGTACAGTTTCCAATTGTAATCGCTCACGCAGTGCCCTAGTGGACAATAGAGCTGCAAATTAGGTTAAGTGATTGAAGAATAAAAAAAAAGAGTAATGACCCACCATACAAAACATGCTAGTTTTTCGTGATAAAAAATAGTAGGTAGTGTCCTAAATGTTATGTATAGTTATTTGTTTGCAAAACCGTAGGAAATAAATGAAGTTCGTTCATAATTTGACTACATTCTATCCCAAGTAACACACTTGTCACAGAAGAGTCACGGTGGCGCAGGTTTTTGTTGAGCAGAAGTCACTGTGACTTACTTCTAGCAAGTAAGTATTTATTTGTTAGAAGTAAGTCACAATGACTTCTGCGCAACAAAAACCTACGCCGCCGTGACTCTTCCGTGACATGTGTGTTACTTGGGATGTGCATTCCATACCACCAGACGAGGAACGATTTTTCTGTAAGTTTTGTGTTCATCTTTGCATTTTTCCCTGTCTAATTTAAATATGTACAACGTCCAATTTCAAAAAGAATCCTGGAGAAAGATGGCATAGAAACGAAACGTCGGGCATAGAGAACATATGTCGCTTTTATTGCTCATCGAAAACTACAAGGCCGAAAACAAAAATCAAGTTCTTTTCTCAAATTGCTACAAAAGTTCCTTGCGGGATTTCTCCAGGAATCTTTCCGGAGGTTGCTCCAAATAATCATTCCGGGATTCCTAAAAAAATCTTCCGGGATTCCTCAAGGACGTACCCTCCGAGATGGGATTCTTACAGGAGTTTATTCAGGAGTTCCTTCCTGTAGGAGTTTATCTGTAAAGTCTCTATCAGGATTCCACAAGGAATTGCATCCGAGATTTCTCAGAGAGTTCCGTCCGAAGGTGTCCCAGTGGAATCCTTGAAGGAATCTATGAAGGAACTACTGGAAGGATCCCGGAAGGATCTTTTGGCTACCATATGTTCAATCTCCGGAACTCTATTTGATTTTATGCTACGTATTATTGTTTGCATCTCCTGCAATAATGAAGTGTCGTTGTTAACGCAGGAAGATCATGCTGAGAACTGGTGGAGTAATCGACACTTCTAAAGGCTTCCGATTTGAGACATAACTTTTTTTTGAACGCACGTGCAGGACGTACCTCCTCAATCTATTTGAAGTCAGATAGATGATCAACAGTATAATAAGCGGCACTTTACACTTAGCTGGTGTTTTTTGTAATTCAATGAACTGAGGAAACTTGGGATGGACATTTGTAACAAGTATTTTGCATAAAAAATGAGCAAATCTGTACAACATTACCTCCTCTCCTCTTCTTGGCGTAACGTCCTCACTGGGACAAAGCCTGCTTCTCAGCTTAGTGTTCAATGAGCACTTCCACAGTTTTTAACTGAGAGCTTCCTCTGCCAATGACCATTTTGCATGCGTATATCGTGTGGCAGGCACGAAGATACTCTATGCCCAAGGAAGTCAAGGAAATTTCCTTTACGAAAAGATCCTGGACCGACCGGGAATCGAACCCGTCACCCTCAGCATGGTCATGCTGAATACCCGTGCGTTTACCGCCTCGGCTATATGGGCCCTGTACAACATTACATCTCTTTCCAATGGGTCGTGTAGCAAAACATCCAAAATTCCACATTCATTGTGACCTATCTCAACTACCGCCAACGTATGCTACTCACGCTGCCCGAAGTAACAGATAATTGAGCAGGCAGGTGAATAATGGTGGATGATTGCAGCAAACGAACGATGACGAGCCTCTCTGCATCACGAAGAAAGGTCGTACTTTTACTTGCAATTGTACTCGCATAAATTGGCATTACACGATTCCAGTTGACAGCCCATAACCTGGTTCACTGGCACAGCCTCGAGTGCAGTGGTTTCACAACTCCCACATGATCGTTAATCTGCATTTTGCAAATCACGCGGAACATCTGTGATAGATGGTTATTGGTGCTCGGCAGGTTCAATTTACCTGCCGCCTCGAACCAAACCACGCGCGCCGCCGCAACATGCAAATCGTTGGGTATGCGCCAGGCACGATCTTGTTGGCAGAAGAAAAATCTGTCGTGAGGTAACCGCGTATTTTCTTTTGCGCCCGTTCGTCGCTTCTCGGTCTAGAGATCGTCTGGTGTGGACGAGGTAGGCCCGAGGTGGTTGAAAGGAAAAGTGAATTTCGTAATTTTTCATCGCGCGCTCGCACGCAGCAGCACGCTTCTGCGCTGGATCGTACGGAGGAATGTTTATTGTGTATGTTGGACCAGCGTTTCTCACATCGTATCTACGATGCGGATTCTTTGCGGAGAGTAAATATTTCAAGATTCACCTAGGTGAATTTGCATTTTTTCTATCCCTCGTTTTTGATCCGTATGGAACACAAAAAAACTTGGTCAAACCATTGGTCATCCTGATTCACATAGGATCCGATGAGCAATCGTAACTTTGTATGGTATACATAAGGTACATCGGGGCAAGTTGAAACGGGTTGGGCGAGATGAAACAGCGCGCTGCAGTGGGTTAACATGATATTTTCTAATGATGATAAACAATGTGATTGCCATAACACATAGTTTTTGATTCAATCAAACTTTTGGCGAAGGATAAATTTCCAAATTGTATTGCGACATTTGCACCCATTTAGACTCGGCCGAAATTCATTATCATCACAGTCGAATTTCGCACACGACTTCGCAGCGGCTGGCATACACAAGTTCCGTTGAGTTCATCACAGGGGCGTCGGATGCACAACAGGTAAACAAAATCAGTTTAATTAGTGTGAAATGTCGCTGGGAAATGATGATTTCGGTGGATTCTCAAATTATTACAGTAGTCTAAACATCAACAAGAAACCCAATATTGAAATATATCTCAAAACTTCGCGTTTCATCTTGCCCCACCCGTTTTAACTTGCTACCTTACATTTTAACATGCATCGTCCTCCTACACACCACCTGTTAACGCCCAAGGTGTCTTCAAAATCTTCAATTAAAATTGTTATCAAAGGTCAAGTAAAATAAATATGATTTGACGATAAAAATTGAAGTCTATGGTGTAGTTCCAAAAAAAATCTTCATCGTAGGTCCTCAATATCTGATAATTTTTCTCGAGTTCCATTCCAGCACAAATTCTACGTTATCGTTATATTCTGATCCGTATAGATACAATAAAGCTCTAAACAAGTGAGAGAGATGATAAGCACTCAAAAAGAATAGAAAAAATGGCTTTTAAATTGGGGCAGAAATATAACCCGATAAACGCATAAAAGTATGCAATGCATGGTTCTTGTAATTTCGTCATTTCGACTGTTCAACATTTTTCATTTTTTTTTTAACAAATCAAACAAAGACAGTTCACATCATTGGCGAGATGGCCAGCTGGGAGGTGGTTACATTCCATTATTCCTAATGTTCTTTGCGAGTGTGGTGGTATGGTCTGGATGTAAGTCGCAATTTCATTCGCGTGATGTCAAGACTTATGCCCAACCATTACTCGCTAGACGCGCATTTACACAGGATTAACCTCGCGTTGAGCAATGTTTGTACTAAGTGTGGTTCCGGTTATGATGACATCGACCACGTAGTTTGGCAATGCCCGGATAATGACGCCTCCAGAGCGCTACTATTGGATACCCTTGAGGCCCGAGGTAGACAACCCTTTGTTCTTGTGAGAGATGTGTTTGGGACCCGCGATGTCACATACATGGGATGTATTTTCGACTTTCTTCGCTCTGCTGGTATAAAAGTTTAATTCGCTTGTGTTTTCTTCTCCAGCTTTTTTTCTCTGTTTTGTCCTCTTTGTGTTACCAAGCTGCTCCTGGCCATCCGGAAGACCAAGTCCCACAACAAGTTGGTACCAACACCACAAGGCACCGAATACGCTAGCAAGATGCAATTCACCCCCGGATGAGCAGCAGTGAAACCATTGGCCTAATCCTTACCCTGTCCATCCCTCAAAATGTGACCTTCTAACCTCGAGCTGCCACCAGTACCCTGGCTTCCACCTATTACTAACAGATATCATTAAAAAGTTATTACTCTGTATAATGTATACTATTAAGTACAAAGAAAGATCCTCGGCTCTGTAAAGCGTTATACGCGATTGAGCCCCAAATAAATGAACTAGATAAAAAAAAAGAAAAGAGGGCTTACTATGTGTAGCACAACCAAACGTTAAAATACTGTAGAAGTTAGATTTTACACAGATAAACATTTCTAAACAAGTAATTGAGTTTTTCCTTCAGCACCCCACAAACTCTCTTTACGTACTCACCATACGGAAACTTTTCAGAAATTTTGCATGTTTTAAAAAGAAAATCTATTTAAGTACTTTTTGTTTTTTATTTGTTTCATTTGACAGACACGTATTTCGACCTCCACTATAAGGTCGTCTTCGGTGTCTCGTACTTACAGCTATTCCACTAACACGCCTAGGTTCATCATCATTCCATGTTTTGATATAAAACTTCAACTAGATATACTCTACACGGCTTATCTATTTATGTTTGTACTACTCCATGTATTTTTTTATTCGTGAACAATGTGTGGGTTTTATAGTGTTATTCAGGGCATAATTAAAGTTACATCGAAAAGATAATGTGTCTTGTGGCTACATGAAAAATGATAAACTACCTAAAAAATCAATTTTATTCAATCTACCAATTGCAATTTAGAATTACGTACAAAAATCTGAAAAACATAACGCTGGGAGGAGCGGCATATCTGATAGAGTTCTGAGGGAATCTCAGCTGAAAGCTTGGTAGGAATCTCTGAAATAATCACAGATGAAATCCCGGGAGGAATTGCTGTATAAATCCTGAGCGAGGATCCCGGCTCGTGGAAAGAATTTCATTAGGATTCTCTGAATATGTTTCGACAAAACACTTTCAAAGTATACTAAAATGAATCAGTGAAGTAATTCCAGAAGAAATCCGTGATAGAATGCTGGTTAAAATATCTGAAAGAATCCCTTCAGGATTTTCTGAAGCAATTCTAGTAGAAATCTCTGAAGTTATTCCTGAAGCAATACCGTAAAGAATACCTGATGGAATCCTTAGAGAGATCATGACAAGAATGCCGGCCAGAAGCTGAGCAGGCATTCCTGCAAGAACCATAGAAGATGTCTCTATGATCTAGAATTGCCTGAAGAAAATCTCGGAAGAAACATATATTTTTTCATATTTTTTCGGGAGGAATCCTTCAAGGATTAACTGGAAAAAGGAATAATCCTGGAAGGAATCTTTGAAGCAGTTCCAGCACAAATCTCTGAAGGAATGCAGAAAATAATAAATTAAAGAATCCTTTTTAGATTTTCCTAAGCAACCCCTGCAAAAACAGGGGGTTCTCCCTGAGGAGAACTCCGGAGCAATCCGTACAGCAATCTCGGAAGCAATATCTGAAGGAATCTCGGGAATAAACCTGAGAAGATTCTCGAAAGGAATGCCTGAAGAAATCCTGGAAAGAATTCCTGAAGGTATCTCAAAAAAGAACCGCAGCTCATCTAATCTCAATTCAAATCTTCACCCTACTCTCAAGCCTCTGCCTTACTATCTTCTTTGCGTTCTATTCCAACCCTCTATCCTACGCTCTATCAACTTCAACCCTTCCATCTGCCCTACCCTCTAAACTATCCTCTACCATAACCACTGCCCTAGCCTTTAACGTACCCTCTAGTCTATATTGTGCTTAATCGTCCCTACTCTCCACCCTAACATTTTTCCTACCCTCAACCCTACTCTCTATCCTACCCTCTTCCCTACCGTCTACTCTATCCACTACCCTAACCTTCTACTCCACTCCCTCTACTCTATCCTTCACCCATTCATAAAGCCCTATCTATCGGTAGATACCCATATTGCATGGTATTATAGCTCAAGCTACCATTCCGCGGCTGCCATCTTGGATATGGTCCGCCATCTTGGATTTCAAAATGGCGGCGGATATTCATTTTTGAGTTCTACTTGTGAAGCCCGATCGATAGATACCCATATTGCATAGTATCCGAAGCAGCATTGTCGTTGAAAAGCATATATTCTGGAGTTTTTACCGCCATCTTGGAACCCAAGCCGCCATCTTGAATTTCAATACCCCTGCTGCCACCTCCACAATCCACATCCTAAGGAATGTGTATACCAAATGTGATTGAAATTTCTTGACGCATTTCAGAGTTATGCCTATGTTCCGGCATACATATATACATACAAAAAGACAAACATATAAACATTCAAGCGTGTAAACATACAATCATACATACATCGACTTTTGTATGTATTGATTAACAACTCTGTCGAAGAATTGAACTGTAAATTGTTAACCATTGTCAAGATTCCATGGACATACATTTTTTTGCATTGGAAATGATGCTCACAGATCGTGACAATGTGTATTCTTTGCAGCATCGTTTACGACACCTAGTGGACCAGTCACAAACTATATTGTTCACTATAAGCAAGGTATGGGTGTGGAGAACATCTTATCTGAAGAATAGAAATTTTGCATAATTCTGGAGATATTCATATCAAAAGGACTGTCCTATTTATAGGACGCAGGACGTTCGGGGCATCTGTCCTATAAATATGTAGGACGCTGGGCGGATATGGGTTAAGATCGTTCTTAGCACGCGTCGCTGTCGCGAAAAACTTCGAGTGCTAGAGAACCGTCGGTTTTATTAGCGTTTTGTACATGGTGCATTTGATGCGTGGATGAATCTTTTTAGACCGCAGCTTCTTCTGGAGCCAAGCACTCTCTAAAACAAAAGCTCTCATTTTTGAGTAACGCCCATGCCGCACAGGGACTGTGTTGGAAACACACATTTTTTAAAATTGCTCATACGCTCACATTTTTGCAAAATATCAATATTTTTCGGTATTTGAAGGTGGTTTATAAACCCAGTGAGGTTGCCATGTCGAAATTATTGCAAAATACATGCTCATGTGAGCGTACGAGCAATTTTTAAAAAAATGTGTGTCTCCAACACAGTCATGTGCGGCATGGATGTTTACTAAAAATGTGCAGGCCGAACACATTTTAGAGCGAAGGCGTTTTTGCGTGCATGCTATCGTGATGGACTCTCAAAAGCAAGTCATCGAAGTTCGTTGCTGCAGGCTACGCAGCTAACCTTGAGGGTGTGATGTGCTCTAGCCCCTCTTTGAAGCAATGCCTTTTTGGTGGTTCTGGTGAGATGTAGGGTTTAGCGACCATGTAAATGTGTTTAGTGGATCGAGGAGAGAGTACTCCTGGCTTTTACTTTTGTTGTAGAAGATGGCCTCAACCCCACACTACCCGGACATTCCTGTTCGGGTGTCTGTTGAATAGACTCTCCCTCTATGGTTTTAAAAAATAAGAAACCGAGGTAGATATCTCCACCTCCTCATGTAACCTCATATAACCACACCGAAGGTATACCCGTCTATCGAGACGTTTCCTACTTTGCGTTATAGGTGGGTGTACAGCTCTGCCACCGTTCCAAATGTTCTGGCGATAATATCCATATCGTCCACGTTCTGTGCGGTCGATACTGTCGTATGCCGCTTTGAACATTACCCTTTCCTTCCACTCCTCCCGTAGCTGTTCGGTTTCCCAGAATAACAACCGGTGCAGACATATGGCCAAATTTTCAGGGTCCATCTTGATGAGCTGCGATACCAGCTGCACAGTAGTTCCATTTCCTGGTATTCCGCTTCGTGGCACTTTCTTCCTCGTATGAGGCGGGTTTGCTGTTTTCACTTCTGGTTGTAACTTTCCATGTTCTGGAGGGTTCCTTGCTGCAGCATTACCGCCTGTGCTACGTTCTTCTCTTCCACAATCACTCTGCACTTCTCGTCAAACCATTCGTTTTGTCGATTCCTCCTCCGTCCCGATAGTTCTCCTCCGTCACCTTTAGCATGGTTATGCTGAATACCTGCGCGTTTACCGCTGCGGCTATATGGGCCCGAACAAATTCCTTATACATATACTAAAAATCGGGCAAAATTTGAAAACACGATTTGAAACTTTGAAAACATGTCTTGAAAAATGAAAACATTGCCTTTGTTAATCCTCCGTTCCCAGTATTGCGTTGCGAACCCCTGCATCCGAACTATAAAAAAAACTCATTACCAGCTTTACTCACTTTGTTTATAGACAGATAAGTCCGGTGCACAGTGCGGCGAAGGTGAGGATAATGAGATGCATTAACGAGAGCTTGATATCTAGGTGGACGGCTGCTGTGCAGCGAGAAGGTCCACTTGGACGCACGACAAAGTTACATCATAATCATAACCAGTCAGTGGAGCCTCCTGATGAGAGGGTGGCTCACGTGGACAAGGGTACCTACTGTCGTCACTTCAATTTCCTGACGACGAGACGCGGTCGCTAATGATCGATGCGATCGTGCAGGGCAACCTTCTGATGGGTACATATATCTTCCTTGTGGAAGTGACTTAAGGTTACCATTTAAAAGAAGAAATTATGATAAATTGGAAAAAGGACGGAAGCAAACATCGCCGGCTGGAAAACTGCCAATCTGTGTTATAGAAGTGAAAGCTATACTGTACATATATTTTAATGTTTACATTGCAAATTATGGGCTTCCTGGTCGCTGCTGGGTTTGATGGATTAATGGTATTTAATTCAAGCAAGACGCATTTTAATTTCACGATTAAGGCAAATTGTTTACAGTGACCGGTGAACTTGCCGGCAAATATATAAAGGTATCTTGCTGATTGATCACTTAAGTCTTCCTTACCAAGGGTAGTTCACTAAGCTGAATACATTGCCTATGCAACTTCGCTAACGAGAACACATTCCTATTTCAAAATTGTTTCAGATTGCGGAGTTAGGACCTCTCGCCGACAGCCGCGTAGCAATAACTTTGGCAACAACAACGATTGGAGCAACTTTTACAATAGAACTTCAGCAGGACCACCAGACCATCAGCAATCCGACATGGACAGCGATCCGGACGAGGCCAACCGCAATCCAAAGATTATGCACGGAGTGCCCACTCTTGAGGGTCAGTACCCTTGGCAGGTGTCCCTGGAATTGATGCATCCCTCCTACGGATTCATCGGACACTGGTGCGGTGGAGTGCTCATCGATCGAAACTGGGTGCTATCTGCGGCGCATTGCATTCATAAGTATTGGTCCATGTTTGTTTCTGTGTTATATCTTTTAATTTTAAAACTTTGCCCTTATTTTAGCGATTTATTCAACCTGCCACTGCCTCCCCTATGGACAGTCGTGCTAGGCGAGTACGACAGGTCACATGAATCCGGGTATGAGCAGCGGATTCCCGTCGACAAGATCATCCTTCACGACAAGTATCACAATTTCAAGCACGACCTTGGTATGAGCTCACGATGAACGCAGTTAAGAATCATCTAATCTTAAATAATTGTTGCACAGGAAAAATTATTCTTATTTTAATTTAGAAATTTAATAATGTGGGATCCTATTTTGGCAGGAGTCCTATTTTGGCCTATTTCAAGCAAAGCAAAGCAAAGATAAGCGTAGTTGCTACTCCGTGATTGACCAGAACAATCGAAGTTGCACAGAGATCCAATGAATGGTGCTTGGGACTAGCTACACACTCTCAATGTGCACAATTCGAGAGTTGAATAATTTAAAGTCAATAACGGCGCCGGCCACGTCCTTACGGTCATCAGGAAAGGGGAAGGAATGTTAGTTCCGTTGTTACTAGAAACCGTGGAATCCACAGCATCCACACAGTTGCCTCGGGAAGGAGTATTTGTTAGTAGGGTAGGGTAAGGTGTGGATCTTGGAGCTACTTTTGGTAGGTGATATGATCCACTAGTTATATGAATTTACACGACACGGTCTTCATCCCGATTGTGATTTATTTGGTCGCGATAGTAAGAGTAATGCACATACGTCAACGATCGTAATATATTAAACGCGTCACCGCATTGATCGTTTACACTACCGTGGAAACCGACTATCCCACGAAATTACCGCACGCTTCTGATTTCGCATTCAATATTCGCGTCCCCATCTCCCTAGCGAGAAAACCGACCGACTCACGGAAATAGTCGCGCGTTTCCCACAGTATTGAACTTAGAGTATACGGAGAATAAACGTTCAAGCTTAGATAGCTATTTTCGAATTATGTATTTTACTAAGAGTAGACCCATGTGTTACCTGTGATCGACAGCCGTTGAGGTAATTAAGCCAATTATTTTAAATTTGCTCAATGATTGTTGTGAACTGCAATCACTTTCTTCTAATATTTTTATCGCTTCAATATAAGGCCTGCACCAGAGCTACAAGATTAATTTGCAGATATTACAGTGTCCAGGAGTCCTCATGAAAACGCATCGGCAAAATTACCCGAACTTCTAGTATGTAAATAAAAAAAACTCGGAATGATCTCACCCAGTTCCATGTCGTTGGATGACCGCAACCACTCCTTAACTCCTTCAATTTTCTGCAATACTGTTTACTATTAAGTATGCATCCTTTTTTATCACTTCACGAGGAAGGACAATGTGCATGGCTAAATTTGACCGCGTGACGAAAGTAAGCTCAAACTTATTGTAAAACTATCGATTTGGTAAATATTTCAAGAAATAATCAAATTATGGGTTGATATGAGCTGAACTACACAGTTTATATTATGGGTTAACCCCTAATCCACTCTAAAATCTCTTTTCCGGCTATTTGTCGAAGTCGAAAGAAGAAAAGTACCCTTAACGGGCAGTGACAAGAATATTGCCACCAGCGCTGGTGGCCTAAACGGGCAGTGGCAACTATATTGCCACTTCAGAAAATCGTTTTTGGACTGAACGGGCAGTGTCAACTATATTGCCACCTAGATTTTTGAGAGTTTCTTTCAAACAAAAATTGTTTTATACAAGTTATCATGTATATAATTATTTCCATAATAGTATGCGTTGACAACTCTTCTAGTTTTCTCGGCCTTATAAAGGGTTAAATGACAATAAAATCTCGTCCTTCTTGCTTACTTGTTGTACCATGGGCGGATTTCCACCTCACACCCTGAAAAATTTACAAAAATTCTTTCAAAGAACTTTCCTTGTTTCATTTCAGTGCTCCTTAAGTTGAACCGGCCAGCTAACATTGCGCCCAACACACGAGTCAAAAAAATTTGCCTCCCATTTGCTGACATCAAAGTCAACACAATGGTCAACGATCCCCGACCGGAGCTGGACCGAACGAAATCGAAACCCAGCACAGGACAACTATTTTACTACGACTACCTTGGCCGCCCACCGGATATGGGTAGCACCGGAGGGAGTTCACCAGTGGATGGAGAGGACAACATCGAAACTGAACCAAACTTTCCCGAGCCACTCCCCGAGCGGGAGGACAATTACCTACGGCGGTTACGGCTCCTGGGGGAGTTGCCTGGTCGGCCTCGAACGGCACAGGTCGTGGTGAGCACTCTGATACGGGAACACCTGATGAAGAGAGGAAATTCCACCGCCAAGCCTAGAAGAGCGCCACAAACAAGCCGACGAGGGCGTCGCCTGTACCAGACGACCGATTTCGATGATGACAACAGCGACACCGATGGCAACGATAACGATGACGATGACGACGGGATTCGTCGTGGGACTCGCCACGGTAGCAAACGCCGGCGAAACGATAAATTCACCCACGGGGCCTTCTATCGGAATGATAACTACCGGAACGAGTTCGGCGTGGGCCAGGAGAGCTCCGGTGCGGGATTCAGTGCCATGCCCGATACGTCCCAGTACGTGGACTGCCTCGCAACAGGTTGGGGCAAGTCGACCATCGATGATGAATTAACTGACATCCTGCTGCAGACGAAGGCCCCCATCCAGAGTAGTAAAAAGTATTGTACACATTTGTTTGCTTTTTTAAAAGCTTTTGTCCCAACGCACTACCGCCTGCTTTTTATTTGGAACTGCATGCTATATCGATTTTGAATGCCATCGCATCAATAGCTTTATCTTTCCCATTTCTCTATGACTGTATTCCAAGCAATAACATTGGCCCATGCTTTCTGCATGGATCGTTTTTTTACTGGTTTCTTGTGTCCTTTCATTTAGGTGTGAAGAGGCGTACGGAGATTTCATAAAACTGCATCGAGGCCATCTCTGCGCGGGAAACGTCGATGGGACCGGTGGCACTTGCGTGGTAATTATTGGTTCGAATTATTGTAAGCAAAGATTATTGTAAGCTTGAGTACCTAAATGGAGCTACTTTAATTAGGAGGGCAATATTGATTAGCTTTAACAATCTCCTAAAACGTTCAAATAATTATTTTCTAGATTTCGATTTGTATTTAATTCGAATTAAAAAATAGACCAAAATACTTGCGTGTAAATAGTAGTCGAATAGGACATTTCTTTGAAGTATTTGTCAGTGTGTTGATGCAAGTACATATCAGTCAGACGAAGGCCTGTGTCTCCTCTGATGTACGCAGGAGTCACCTGCAATCAACTCAGTCCATGGCTGTGCGACTCCAGTCACGTACTCTGTGAGGGATCCGCAAATCGTCCTCCACTTGATCGTCCCGCATTGCTCGCTGCGCACCACGCCTTCTTGAATCATTTTTATCGAGTTGTTAGCCAAAGTCCTGATGGCGTGACCCATCCATCGTAGCCTCCCGATTTTCACGGTGTGGACAATGGAAGGTTCTCCAAGCAGCTGATGCAGCTGGTAGTTCACCTTCTCCACTTTCCGTCTTACATACGCACTCCGCCGTAGATGGTGTGCAACACCTTCCGTTCAAAATCTCTTTGCTTCATCCTTTGTACTTTGTACGTCCGGTTGTACGTTTTCGCCATCGATTCAATTTTGAGAGCTGTAATATCAATATCATCGGCATCGGCAAAACCAAGCTGCTGAACGAACTGCGTGAAAACCGTAACACTCAAGTTTTTCCACGCGCTCCTTATTACACCCCTTAAAGCAATGATACTCGAACTACGCAAATCACTTGATCCATCGTCGCTTTGATCAATCGTATCGGTTTATCCGGGAATTCGCGTTCGTGCATAATCAGCCATAGCTGATTTCGACCAACGGAGTCACGGATGGCAACCACGTTTACGCTTCTTTGGCCGCCATCATTCGATACAGCGTGCATGCTGTTCCGCCCGACCACACATTAATGTATCTTGCCCACGTCGCGTGGGTCTTTTTTTCCTTCTAAACCATAGGGGGGAAAATCTGCTCAACAGATACCCTAACAGGAAGGTTAGGGTAGTGTGGGATAAGGCCGTCTTCTACAACAAAGTAAAAGCCAGGACTACTCTCTCCTCGACCCACTAAAACACATTCCTACGGTCGCCAAATCCTTCGTCTCTCCGGAACCACCAAGAAGGCATTGCTTCAGAGAAGGGCTAGTGCACATCGCACCCTCAAGGTTAGCTGCGTAGCCTTCAGCAACGAACATCGATGACTCGCTTTGGAGAGTCCATCACGATAGCATACTGGCCAGTTTTCCGAGTGGTCCTCACCACTCCCTTTGTCCTCGGAAGGTGGACAGGATCAACCCCGCACGCACCCAACTGCTTGGCATACATCAAGAACTGATGCCCACGTGCAACCCGATCTGACCCGCCCGCAAAGAAAGGATATCAGTACCCTTCAGGCCCTATAAGATGCACCAGAAGGTTGCAGACAGCAGGGTCTCCACCTGCCCCGACCCTTGCCGGGGAATCCTTTCCTACCGCAGGCTCGGATCCAACCCAGTAGACTGACGCCACGACAGCACCGCTACCGGACTTTCTCTCCGCGGCCACTTAATTGCTGTAAGGGTCGATCTCGACCGCAGAGCACCGGTATGACCTACGAAGCCGAATCCGAACCCATGGACCACCTCTTGTATCGCATCTGAAGTAGCCATTCGCCGAGTCCACGCGCCACCTCCTCTGTAGCTCCCAGACGATACTCATCCTATACTCATCCCTACACATCCTCTAGACCAATGGTTCCCAAACTTGTCGGAGCAATCGCCCCCTTTGAGCTGTTGAAAAATATATTCGCCCCCTATGTTTATATTTTTTGAAATAAGATTCGAAATTTTGGAATTTTGAAATTATGGTATGAAAAATCGTGAATAAATATCATTGAGAATCACATTTTTGGAGCATATTAAGAAAATGTAACTTCTAAATATAATTATTTTCAAACATCGAAGAAGGAAGATTGAAAGTAGCTGAATCCTAAAGCTTTGTAAGTCGTCTTGGTTTTGCTCACAGAAACTCCAAAAGTTTGACGAAGATTGAAACTTTTCCAAAAATTAGATAAACCGTAAAAATATGCCAAATAATAGAACAGAAACCCTACATGTAGAGTGGCAAATTTCAGTAATTTTACTAAATATGTAGGCATAAAATGTCATCTTGGATATCAACTTCGAATAACGAGATATTTGTAAAATCAAAAAAAAAAAACAAAAAAAAAAAAGAGGAAAGGCATAAGGAATCTGAAATAAAACCTTTAAGTCCGAAATTTTATTTAAAGTTCTATCAAAAAATCTCAAAATTCAGGAAGCTTGAAAAACTCTGTTAAAATCAAAACACTTTCAGAGTTTTACCATATCTTGAAATATTTGAGAACTTTAAGAAAAAAAAATCGCGTTTTGAATTCTCACCTAAGACAAATCAAGGACAGACAAGTTTCGTTTTTCTTGAAACATGGATAATCTAAAATTTTATTGTTGTAAATTTCTATAATTACTAAATTTAAAGAAAAATATATTTATTTTATTTATTTTATTGCTACATCTTCAACTATAAAGTTGCACAGACTGTTGTATTAAGAACTATACATACCATTATTTAATCAACTGTAGGACACACATTACACTACCATACATCAAAATAGACAGAAAAACTTTTTAATCTGATTTCATTGAGGTTCAACAAAAGAAAAAAAACATACAAAAATAACTTCTGCTTGATCATGTTTATGGCTTCCAAACATATCGTGAACGGCGTTCAAATTCTCGAAACACTATTCCATCAGGCCAGGTCGATTTACGCAAAGCCGAATCCTTCCATCGATCTTCTAGGGTGACTTTGAAGGAGATAAAATCTAACAGACGAAAATCTGTTCGTTTCGAGACTAATTTCGTCACGTTCAGGCAGTCTCGAGCCGGAGCAAGTGTAAAATGCACATAAATGTTAAATGGTAAAAATTCAAACATGTATTCGAGTATAAAGTATATTAAGTTGATTTAATATTTTAAATCAGATGTTTTTCGCAATTTTCAACCGTGACCTCTTTAAATTATTCACAACTAAAAAATACATTTCTGTGTTTCTTATTTTAGAAGAGAGCTGAGGAGCTTTCACTTATAATGGCTGATGACTCAGAAAAAAACACATGATCAAATTCTCCGAAATAGTTGGACTTCAGTTACGATTTGATTTTCAAAATGAATCTTTCTGAAAATAATTATAACTACATGAAGGGGAACTTATTCTATTTTTGGTAACTGGTTCTATTCGTCATGGGATAGAATATTATTTACGCCTGTTAAAACCCGAATTGACATAAAAATTTTGCCAATGGAGCTGAATTATTTGACCAAGTTTTAGATAATTCTGATTGATTGATTTAACTTTATTATGGAGACTTTCAGCCCTTGGCCGTTCAGACAATTCTAATGACAAAACCCCCTTCTGATGAAGAGACCAAAACTGTCAAAAAATTCACTCTAAATGAAATGGTTTTTGGAAAATCGCCCCCTTATTGGATTTTTCGACCCCCAATTTCTAATTTTGAAATTTTTGCTCCCTTTGATATCGTTTTCGCCCCCCAGGGGGTGATTTCGCCCACTTTGGGAATCACTGCTCTAGACCAAATTGTCCGGAGTTGTGTCCTCCCCGCATGTGGCAAGCATGCGGTCACGCATTGTGCGAAAACGCGGGCACACGAACAAAACGTGTTCCGCTGTTTCCTCTAAATCATTGCACACTGGGCATTCGGCAAAATCCGCATGCCTGAAACGGTGTAGGTACTGTCGGAAGCAACCATAACCTGAAAGGACCTGTGTCAGGTGGAATGTAACTTCCCCATGGCGCCTATTAATTAAACTGTCTACCCTTGGTATCAACCTATGGGTCCACCTTCCTTTGGTAGAACTGTCCCACGCGCGCTGCCATTTGACCATAGAGGCCATTCTTGCAGTCCTGCGTGTACCTCTTGTGCCGCACATTTCGAAGCACTCCATGTCCTCACTGATACGGATGCCTATAGGCACCATACCAGTAATGACGCAGAGAGCGTCGTGTGACACGGTACGGTACGCGCTCGCAATCCTCAGGCACATAAGCCTGTAAGAACTTTCCAGCTTCCATCAGTGGCATTCAGTAGTCAGCGCAGTGCCACACGCCGGGCTGCCATACCTAAGTATGGACGTTGCAACACTAGCCAGAAGCTTGCGCTTACTGGCGTACACCGCAGAGCTATTGGACATCAACCGGGACAGTGCCGCAATAGCTGTGGAGGCTCTTTTACGGGCATAATCGACGTGGCTACCGAATCTGTTTGACGGAGCGCTTCGACAGGATAGTGCACTCACCTACACTGATCTCCGCCTGCTGCTCCGACATCTGGTTGTTAACAACCGTCACCTCAGTCTTGTTGTGAGCCAGCTCCAGTTTCCTGGACTGCATCCACGCCTCCATAACCTCTGTCGAGTGGTCGGTAGTCAACTTCACCTCCTCGATCGTTTCACCGTAGACTTCGAGAGTAAGAATAGTAGTTTACGCAACAAGGTGCAGAATGATGATTTTTACAGCACGAGCCGTACATTTATCCAACGAGGCTTGCCGAGTTGGATAATTACGATGAGTGCTGTAAAAATCGAGTTCTGCACCGAGTTGCGTACAACGTTTTTTGCAACTTCATAAATTACCACTTGAAGACAGTTTTTAAAAAAAAATTTTTCATCAGACTGCACACTGATGTTCATAGTCATGATTAAGGAAGTCTGATCATAGCAGGTTATACTGTGCAGTTGTCACAATTTTTCAAACCTGCGTCCAGAAAGCATCAATTAGTTGATCAAAACTGAAAACAGTGCTGTAATGGTTCATTACGCAATGCAAAGCAGTGCTGTAATGAACCATTACAGCACTGTTAATTTGGTATGGGAAAGTAGGCCTTTTCCTGTCAGATTTGCGTGAGGTAAAATGGCCTATTACGATGAGAAGTTGCAAAAAGATCTTTACGACTGTAGCACTCAGCAATTTTAGGGATTTTCGGCCTTTTCAGTCGGTAAAATCAGCGAAAACTATTTTACCTCTACATCCGACGGTTTCGGTTGCTTTGTTCAACCTTTTTCAAGGACTCTAGAATTTTAAAAAGAGGGGGATAATAAGCAGGATAATATTCAAAAGAAACTAAAAATGCAATATGTACTTTTCCCCCCACTAGCCGAAGTGGGCCGTCATTCCTAGATGTGGACAACCGTGTATAGAACACCTCCCCTCCCCCCTCTTAACAACGGGACAGACCACTGTAAGTTGATAGTAGTAGGGCGTAGGGTAGAGTTAAAAACCGATGAGAAACTATTCTTGAAATATCCCCCCCTCTTTTTAAAATTCTAGAGTCCTTGAAAAAGGTTGAATAAAGCAACCGAAACCGTCGGATGTAGAGGTAAAATAGTTTTCGCTGATTTTACCGACTGAAAAGGCCGAAAATCCCTAAAATTGCTTCGAGAGTAATGTCGTCGGCAAATCCGACAATCTTCACTCCCACTGGGTACTCTAACCTCAACACCTCGTCCTACATGAGATTCCATAACACCGCCCAGACGTACTGGAATCTCCTAGCTGGTCGACGGACTCATCGCACAATAGTGGAATGACGGTTCGTGCGATCTCACCTCGACGATTTGTATTACGCGGTTGATCAACAGTCTCTCGCCTTTCGCTCGTTGGCACCTTCTTCTCTGAAAGCTCTCTCTGTTCGGAAAACCGCTGGAATCTCTTCCGTAGTGGGCTCTCATAGGTGGCACACATCACATGAACGGCCTCATCTCTGCATTCCGCAAAGGCTCCGGTGACAACCCATCCAAATTGAGTCTCAAACAAAGTTGGAAGTTGATCGGAGAGTCTCAATTGCGCCTGTCTCAGAATTTGTGAAAACAGCTCAGCGCCAATCAACAGATCCACATCTCTCGGTTCGTTGAATTTTGGATCGGCCAACCTGATACCGGTCGGAATCTTCCACTCTGATATGTTCACCGGTACAAATGGAATCCTTCCTGTCACCCTCGTTGTCACCAAACAATCCAAATCTCGTTCAAATTTGGAATAGTCGGAAGAAATCTTCAGATTCACATGATGCCTGACTTGAGATTTGACTCCTCCCACCCCTACAACTGGGACACTAGTAGGGAACCTCGGCAGCCCAAGCAATTTCACAGCTGACTCCGACAATAGATTGATCTGGGACCCGGAATCGAGAAGGGCCCGCAACTTGTAGCTTCTTCCGCTCCTTGAAGTTACGTTCACCAACGCTGTCATCAAAAACACATGTTTGGAACGACGTTGAACACAGGAGCACGCGGTAGATACAGGTTCCTCAGACACAGCACATGTTCCTTCCATATTCAATTCAGGTTGCTCGGACATCACGCTGGAACTTTCCTGATTCTGTTCAGATTGGGACAATTGCTCGTAATGCAGCATCGAGTGATGCCTTCTGGAACACTTCGAACACGACCTCTCAGATGGACAATTTCTGATTTGGTGACCCTTCCGGAGGCAGTTGAAGCACAGTCCGGATTGCTTCACCGTGTTCACTCGTTGATCGACACTCATGCTCAAGAAGATAGGACACTTGTGGTTGCTGTGCTGGCCTGCACAGATCTCACACTCATGCTCGGTTGAATTGGTTGTTGCTGGGTAGGATGTGTGTGGCATCGAACTGGACTTTGTCATCACTGTAGGTTTAATAGACGGCACCTTGTCCACCTCACATCTTTCGAGCACCTGGCAATAATTTCTCAGGAACTTCATGGTGTCATCAAGGTCTGGCAATTCTCCATGATCCAAGGTTAACTCCCACTGCTTTCGAGTTTCTCCGTCGAGGCACATCGTCAGCAGTTTCACCACGATTAACCCTGCTGTGCCATCAATTTCTTGCTCCATGTACCGCAATCCTTCCACGTGACGATTGCAGGTATCGATGAGGTTTCTCAACTCCTTATAACTCTGCTTGGGCATGGGCTTCATCGACAGCAAACCAGAGATATGGGTCTCGATGATCACTCTAGGATTCGCAAAGCGCTCCTCCAATATTTGCCACGCCTGCTCATAGCTGTTGTTGTTAATAATCCTCGCATCCAAGATGCCGGACGCATCGCCGATCAACGCCTTGTCCAGGTACTGCAGTTTGGTTGCATCAGAATCGCCACACTTTCCAACCAGGTCGCTAAAAAGGGCCTTGAACTTCGGCCAACCTTCGTACTTCCCATCGAAGGTAGGGATCGGGGTTGTCAGAGGTTGTTGGGTCACGATCACTCGAGGAACTCTATTGTTTGCCGGTTCTGCACGGTAAAAATCCACTAGCCGATTCAGCTTCACCAGCGCGTCTGTATGCAGCTCGTCAAACTCATCCAGCTTCTTGTCTTGATCCTCGACGCTCTCAGCCGGACACTGCGACATGATCGAATCATGCCTCGCGGAGTACTCTGAGTAATGGAGCTCCAGCTTCTTTTCGAACGCCTTCAGCTGAGAAAGGCTCACCGTTTCGGGATTCTCGGTAGCTTCGTTCAGCTTCCCGACGATTGTTGTCACTCTCGCCTTCACCTGCCCACGTTGGTGTACTAGTTTCTTCAGATTCTCCATGGTTCTCGCACTTCACACTTTTCACTAATGTCCACAGTTAGTGCTTTTACTTCAAACACTTCACTTTAGTTCACAAAGGGCTTCCACTTTTCACTCATCTGGGTACCACTATGCTTGATTCACTATTGACAGTCTCGATAGGAGGACTCACGAATTCGCGCAGACGGATACCATTCGGATAGTTACAAAATTCACGCTTTTGGAAGATGGATCACGCACAGACTTGCAAATACTAGTTCAATCTCGAATGGACGTATCACACTGGTGTTATCCGGCTCGTTCCGGACCAATGTTGGATACTTAACTCAATGGAGGTAGTTTACTCACCTGGAATCACAGCACCACCGACTTACCCGGGCTACTCGACGCTGACAGCCGCGCTCGTCGCAGCCAACAGTCACCCGGTGCCGACGACCGTGCTCGCCACGCACAATGGTCGGAAAAAGATAAAGTTCGGCCAAAACTCTTTTTATGTGTTTAATCGAAGTTATAGGTTGCCTAGATATAGTATATGGTGTTTTTAGTGTTTAAAAAGGGGTATTCAAAAATTACGTAATTTCAATAATTTCAAAAACAGTGAAAATCAGTAAACTCCATATTTTTTGCGTTTTTTGTTAGAAAATCAATTCTGATTTAAATAAATGATCATCTTTCGATCAAATCCAATCAAGTTTGTTCAAAACGTGTGAAAAATGTGGAAAGATAAATTTTATTTCAGTAAAAAATGGAAAAATAACGTAAAATATATGAAAAAAACATGATTTTTTTAAAAAGCTCTAATTTGAAAAACTGCAAATTTCTGCAAAATATTTAAACGTTTTTAGGCAGCCCTAAGCATGATGTTTAAGATGTACTATTCGAAATTGCGGCGACACGTGACGACACGAACCGTTTTTTATCTTAAAAATTCCCAAAATTTCTAAGGTACAATATATGAAAATTTGAAAAGTTTTGTGACATATTAATTTTGCACCATACGTGCATTCAAACAGTCCAATAACAAGCTTTCATATGCTGGATAACTTAAAATATATATTCCATTCTCAAAATATTATTATTCTACTTTTTTCGAATAATTCATTTTTCAATTTTATGACTTAGGCCACTTTGGCAGTAAAAATGTCATTGAAATACAAAAGCTGGTATTCTTTTAATTAAGAATCATAAAAGTACAGTACATTAACTTTGTTATAAGGTGAAATAAAGTTTAAAATTATCAATTTCGTTTTTTGGGAGTTTTGGCCGCCCCTTTGTATGGAGCCCGACCAATGTGCCACGGTCACCAGCCGACGTTGGAGGATGCCGACAGTTGCACACGTTGCAACCACCAGCCACACGTAACCGACGACCGTGCACACCACGGTTATCAGCCACCACAGGAACTACGCTTGACTCGCTTGTAACCGTGCCTCACAGCTACCAGCGAAGTATTCTCCACTCGAAGGACCACGGCCGGAATGCCGAAAACTCGCTTCTTTGCTCGCCGTTGCTTGATTGTGAACGGGTACGCCAGGAGTGACGCCGAACGCCAGGAAAATTAATGACGGAAAATTATTTCTGTAACTCTTATGGCATACACTCCTAGGCACCGCGACACAGCAAGCACAACTCCTCTTCGAAACAAATCAGCTCCCTCGACGCCGCAGCACCGCACACTCAAAGCAACGCATCGAAATGCCGAGCGAGCGCAAGAAAAGGGCAACGCAGAACGGGTCTCGACACGTTCACCGTTCCTCGGAGCAGTGTTGCCACAGGTACAGATTATTCTGTAAAAGTACAGATTTTTTTCAACTTTTTAGTACAGATTCTGTACGGTACAGATTACAGATTTTCAGCAAAAGGTACAGAATGGTACAGATTTTTTGAAATTGAGAAAAAATCATTAAAATTCAAATTTAAAACATTTTGAATACTGATATTTTTGTTTTTAAAGTTCAGAAATTGGTAACAGTATACTCAAATTAAGTGTTTTTCATAGTTTAGCCTGAATGTAATGCTCTTTTTTGTGTATTTTAAGCGATTTTAAATCAAATGTGGTTCAAATTTGGTACAGATTTTGGGTACAGATTTTTCGAATATCTGGTACAGATAAAAAAGATTTTTGAGCCTCCGGTACAGATAAAAATGTGGCAACACTGCCTCGGAGCAAGCCAACTCCTTCGCCGCCGCAGCACCGCTCACACACAGCAAAGTCTCGAACAGTCGAGCAAGCGCAAGGAAGGGTAACGCCGAACGGGTCTCGACACGTCCACCGTTCGACCGCCAGCGCCGTCTCGAAGAAAGTCACACACTCGGTGCCGACCGACACTCGGGTTGGACGAAGATACACGAAAACCAACCGATCGCCTCGCTGATCAGGTTGGATAACACAGTTCGGTTCACGTTCAAGGAAACTACTTTTACGATCCGTTTTCGTTGAATGTATATTTAAGACTGACTGAAAAAATGACAATGGGTATTCTTATATTCATTTAACTTTGTCGATGAATGCCTGCCGTGTACGCTGTTGGCTCCGCCCACATGGAGCACATACCGCTGGAAAGCATCTCGCTGTTGTCGTCGTCGCTGATATTTAAGCAGAAGGTGGAATGGAACTCGTATCAGTTTGGTCTGCACGCGCTTGGCGCGTACAGTAGATTTAGTTTCACAACTGTTGTGGGGTCATTCCAGCACCACACCCCAGTTTGGCTTTATTGGGATCGTTTAGAATTTCTTCCCCGCTTAGAATAATTTCCCAATTGTTCTAATTTTAAGTTGATTTTCGTAACTTTAGTTACATATAGACACAGCCACTTTGAAGACGGATAGAGTCTTGTAGAAATCATGTAGGTCGGTTCATTCGTGCAATCGGCTAATACCTCAAAACGAATTGAAACTTATTTTTACATATAGAGATGTGTGTTGCTTGACGTAGAAATTGACGTAAGAATTTCTGAAGTATTCAATGCAGTATTTCCACAGAGAACAGACGTCCAAGCTCATGTAGTGCTGTTGTGTAAATCATTGCAACGGTTGTTTTGAAATAACTGGGAATGTGGCCATTATGCGGCGCTGTCAAATTTCGAATCGGGGTACAAATTTGCCGTTGTTTTACCTTTTGGCGCTAGTGTCACCAAGTGTGCACCCTAGTATAGTTCCACCTAGAGAATGTGTTGTTTTTATACCGCATTTAGTTCACCACTGGACTGCGAACTGCGACTTCATAAGTGCGAAAACGTAAATAAAAGTGCGCGATTGCATCAAATCAGGTTGATGTCTTCGGCGCACTATTTCTTCAATCTTTGGTGAACAAGTGCTCTGAAGACACCGAGTTGATTTGATGCAATCGCGCACTTTTATTAGCGTTTTCGCACTCGTGAACTAAATGCGCTATATTTGGAAAACAATAATTGAATTCTTGTTCAACTTGTTTCTTATTAAAAATAATGAAACTAATTATCAATGGGTTGCTCAAATTTTGTTGCTGGGTTAGTGAAATAATCATAAACATCTTGTTATTTAAGCAAATACATCTCAGAATCTGAGTAGGAAAATTTAAAGGTGCGCTAGTGAAAAATTTCTTCAGAAAGCGCCATCATGGCGTCGAAACAAGTTTTTGAGTGGGAAAGTCACCGTTGATGTCGCTACTGAGCTTGTTTTTTTCTTCACACAAGATTTTCAAGCAATTTTGTTCGAGCATGTTCGTCTGTTCTCTGTGGTATTTCATACACACTCAAGTGAGCTCGATAGACGCCGGCTGAGTTTCGGAAAAACATGGTTTCTGAAATCTCGTTGAAAAACTCGTTTGCTGAATGCTTGGCGGGGCCAATCCCAGTAAAAAGCAAGCAAATTTTCCAACTATCGGAGAAAAAACTAAAGTATGTAAAGAAGAAGAGTTTTTGAAGAAATTTGTCAATTTTTTTCTTTAAACAACCAATATAGAATTTTTGGAAATGTATATCACTTTCGGGACGAACCAGCACAATCGTGCTGTTTTTCGGCATTGGTTTTACACATTTTTTTTCCAATTGTTTCTTCCTCAAAATATGTGATGTAAATAGTTTTTATGATCGAGTTATTACTCTTACTTGTATTTCTGAACCTCAGCTTTGATTGGAATTGTTTATAAAAAACACCGCAATAAGATAAACAAAAAGTAAACAATCACCCTAGAAGTTGAAAAAAAATTATCTGTCGTTTTTTTTATAAATTTTGGTTTAACCCAGGTATGCAGCGGTAAAAATCGATAGGAAAAGAGTAGTTCTGCAAAACGGCGAAGAAAAAGTGGTGCTTTGTTCAAAAGCACAAGATTTCTGGGTGGTCAAAGTGGGGCCAGCACAATTATGCTGTTCCGTCCCCAAGGTGGTCCAAGTTTTATCGAAAATTGCCTATTCTTAGGCGTTTTATGGCATAGAAGATTAATGTTAATTATTAAATCACTACAAAGCGTTAGTTTATAAAAACTTAGACGTATAATTTCAACTCAAGGAACACGATATCAGCTTGTACGAGTTTTTTTTAGAGAACTTTGCATATTTGGGGGAATAATAATTGTGCTGGTCCTAATTTGACCATAAAAAGTGCATAGGCGGATAAAGTAGCCGAAGTAAAGAAAGTTTTGTTCTAGAGGACGTTAAGTTTATAAGAGAAAATTTGAGAAAATCATTCTTTTATGGTCCGTCACGAAAGGGATATGTAGCTATTTTAAATACAATCCATGGAAGTTATATTGAACAAGTTCTTCAAGAAATTTCTGGGGAAATACCTAAAATATTACATAAAAAAAATGGTAGTTGAAGATTTCTTAGAGAAATTTTTCAAGAGCTTCTAAATGAAACTTTTCGGAAATTGAAAAAAATCTACGATTATTAATATTATATAAAAGTCCTTTGAAGTATTTCTTCTATTCTAATTCCAGGAAGATTTGTAAGGAATCACTGGAGAATCTTTGGAAGATTTTCCAAAAGAATTTATTAATTCCAAGGTTTAGGATTTGGCAGAATTTCTGAAGAATATCATGGAAGTCTTTATTATGAAATTCTCGGAGCTCGAGAAGCTTTAAAAAAATCAGGGAGGGGTATCTGAATCAATCCATATTCTCCATCCAGTTTTTCTTAAAGATCTTTCTTGAGAAATTTTGGAGGGTAATCCTTGGGCCTTGGAGGTATTTCTGATGCAATCTTTGAAGTTAATATCCGAAGGATTACAAGAAGGAATTCCTATAGGTTTTTTAGGGATTTCTGAAGAATTTTAAAAAGATTTCTAGGGGGGGGATTTATTAAAATCTCTGGAAGAATTTCTAAAGGGAAGATTTCTGAATAAATATCTAGAAGAAATACGAAATACCAAGGACATCGCCGGTCGAATTTCTGAAAAAAATATAATTGGAGAACTTCTGGAGAAAATCATTCACGACATTCATGAAATATTTTTCAAAAGAGTTCGTTATAAAAATTTATGGAGGAATCCAGAAATCTAGAGGAATTTTCGAAACATATGAATCAATTTCTTAAGTCATCCCTAAAGAAAATTTGCGAATGAATCCTTCGCTGATTTTTTGAAAAAATACGTAAAGAAATTTCTGGGTGTATTTCATTTCATTTATTTAGTTCAACATCAAATTCATGATAACACTGAATCTTTGCCGCCACAATACTCGATTTTCAGCTACAGCTCTCCAACGTCGGTCACGCCCAACGCTCGCCAGATCACGCTATATCTGGTCCGCCCATCGTGCTCTTTGCGCTTCATGCCTTCTTGTGCCAACCAGGGTTCTTTGTCCGGCATTCTTGCAACATGCCCTGCCCACCGTATCTGTCCATCTTTAGCCACTTTCAGGATGTTGGGTTCACCGTAGAGTACAGCGAGCTCGTGGTTCATCCTTCTCCGCCACACACCGTTCTCCTGCACTCCGAGTGCTTGCAGGTCCTCCTCGGGCATCGTCCATGTCTCGTGTCCGTAGAGAACCACCGGTCTTATTAGCGTCTTGTACATGGTACATTTGGTGCGGGGGTGAATCTTTTTTTGACCGCAGTTTCTTCTGGAGTCCGTAGTAGACACGACTTCCACTGATGATGCGCCTTCGTATTTCACGACTCACGGAAGATGTTCTGGGATAGCACTTTGTAGGCGGCATTCAAAATGGTGATCGCTCGAAAGTTCTCACACATTAAGTTGTCGCCTCTCTTGTGGATGGGACAGATTATCCCTTCCTTCCACTCCTCCGGTAGCTGTTCGATTTCCCAGATCTTGACTACTAATTGGTGCAGGCAGGTTGCCAACTTTTCGGGGCCTATCTTGATGAGTTCTGCTTCGATACCGTCCTTACCAGTCGTTTTGTTATTGTTGAGCTGGTGGATGGCATCCTTAACTTCCCACAGCGTGGGAGTTGGTTGATTCGTTCCCGTCCTTTGCTGCACCAACATAGTCATTTCCTCCGCTGCCTTAATCCCCTGTGCCTACATTCTCTTAGCCATTCAAGTGCTCGTCGAAGTGCCGCTTCCACCTTTCGGTCACCTCACGTTTGTCCGTCAGGAGGCTTCCGCCCTTATCCCTGCAGATTAAGACTTGCGGTACGTAGCCTTCGCGGGATGCGTTGAGCTTCTGGTAGAACTTACGTGTTTCTTGTGAACGGCACAGCAGTTCCATTTCCTCGCACTCTGCTTCTTCCAGGCGTCGCTTTTTCTCCCGAAAGAGATTGGTCTGCTGCTTCCGCTTCTGTCTTTATCGCTTCACATTCTGCCGGGTTCCATCCTGCAGCATTACCGCCTTCTCCACCAGAACCGCTCTGCACTCCTCGCCGAACCAATCGTTTCGTCGATTCCGTTCGGCTGCGTTGTTGATGGCTGCTTTGACTGTACTCCAGCAGTCCTCTAAAGGGGCCACATCGAGCACACCCTCGTCCGGCAACGCTGCCTCGAGATTCTGCGCGTATGCGACATCCGGTTGCTTCAGTAGCTCCAGATCGTACCGGGGTGGCCGCCGGTAATGTACATTGTTAATAACGGAGAGTTTTGGACGCAGTTTAACCATCACCAGGTAGTGATCAGAGTCGATATTAGCGCCACGATAGGTCCTGACGTCGATAATGTCGAAGAAGTTCCGTCCATCAATCAGAACGTGGTCGATTTTCGATTGCGTTTGTTATGGTGATCTCCAGGTGAAACGATACGGGAGGCTGTGCTGGAAGAAGGTGCTACATGGGTTCTTGGAAGCGGCGAAATTGATGAGGCGTAGGTCATTTTCGTTCGTCAGCTGGTGGGCGCTGAGCTTTCCAATCGTCGGTTTGAATTCCTCCTCCTGGCGTACCTGAGCGTTTAGATCCCCTTTGATGATCTTGACGTTGTGGTTTGGGCAGTGGTCGTACTCGCGTTCGAGCTGCGCGTAAAATGCGTCTTTGACATCATCAGTGCTTCCGGAGTGAGGGCTGTGCACGTTTATTATGCTGATGTTGAAGAACCGGCCCTTGATCCTCAACCTGCACATTCTTTCGTCGATCGGCCACCAACCGATCACGCGCCTCTGCATGTCGCCCATCACTATAAAAGCTGTTCCCAGCTTACGTGTGTTGCCGCAACTCTGGTAGATGGTATGATTACCTCTAAACGTTTGCACCATAGATCCTGTCCAACACACCTCCTGCAGCGCTACGACTCCGAACCCGCGGTTCTTCAGTATATCGGCGAGTATGCGGGTGCTCCCGATGAAGTTGAGAGATCTGCAGTTCCACGTACCGAACTTCCAATCGCAAGTCTCTTTTCGTCGCTGTGGTCGTCGCCATTGGTATCGGTTCGCATCCCTCTCTTGTTGATTTTTTGGTGCTTGTCTTTTTATGGCAGGCTCGCAGGACCTGATACCAACCCACTAACCCAGGTAGCTGAGCTGACCTTCCCGGAAGCTACGGGATCTGCATTGGCATTTCCCCCAACTACAGTGCTAAATAGCTAGGCTCAAGCTCCAGCTTTCGCTCCTGGAGGAATAGTTTAACAAATTCCCGAAGATACCCCTAACGTAATTTCTAAGTGCGGAAAAACTCTGGGTCGCAAACACTGCGCCAAAGGTGGATGCTCTAATTTTCAGCAAAGATTATCCTTTCTTTTTACATAACTATATTCAGAGATAAAAATGAAAACATCATTAACCTTTTTTTTCTCGGTTTTAGGGCGATTCTGGTGGACCACTGCAGTGCCGCATCACCAAACATGGCCCGTGGATTCTAGTTGGCATCACATCGTTTGGATCCGGATGCGCTTTCAAGAACTATCCAGACGTGTACACAAAAATCTCGTTCTACCGCCAGTGGATAATGAACACCATATCGAGCAACTAGTTGGAGGATAATCTCCTCCATGGATCAACATAAGTTACTGCAGCTGTTACCAACTAGGGCCTACAAAAAGTGCTCTAAACAATTAAATAATGTGATATTTAGTTTTAACTAAAGATACCACCAAAATTAATATGTGGGATGAAGTTGTTAAAATCAAGTTTGTTTTTCTGCAAAACATTTCTTACGGAAGCTATTCTTTACTACCAATTTCAACAAATTTCAGCAATTTATAGATAAAGAGTACCATGCAGCATGGAACACCAAAAGTGCTCAATAATACAAAAACACCATATTGATCAATTCAATTCGTACTTATGTCTTTCTCTGCACACATTTCATTAGGTTTGGAACTGCGACATCTATTGCTTTTGCAGTGTGAGTAAAGCGGTGATATTTTAAGAAAATAACTTAAAGATGAATCATTAATTTAGAAATCAACTTCTGTTAACATACAATGTACTAAATTATGTGACACTATTTTACTTCTTTAGCCATAATGCTCATATAGCAACAGCTTGTCATCATAACAGACAGCGGAAGCATTCCACATCCTTTCCCGTTTACTACCGTGTTTGCTTGAATGCATTCCATGTCCTTTTTTTCTAGTGGCCATTTGACTCCCACCATTTTTTATTCGTTCTTGTTAAGTTTCGTTTTTCATCCCAGATGTTGTCTGTTATTATTGTTTGTTAAATATGCGTTTTTTTTATTTATTTTTATTGCATTTTCCGCCAACCGAAATTGGTCTCGTTTCGTTGTATTTATGTTGAATTTTATTATAGCTTTTCCGACCGAAGCCGAGATAGTGGTGGCCGGTTCTTGTTCCCATGCACAACATTCGTGTGCGGTGTAGGTACCAGACCAGAGCCCTGGCAAATCCCACCAACTCTACTAACTGCCTCCCTCGGGAGAAGCACAAAAGTGTAGTAATAATCACCGCTCTGGTTGCTAATTTTCACGGATTATAGTGGCTTTGTGCTCTGATTTCATTGCCACGAGGCTCGCGGCGGTAGACAGTCAGTATATTTTGTAGATAGGGACCAACACGTAGGCAGTGGATTAAGTTGTACAAATGTAAATAACGAATGTTTTAATTATGTGTTTCTTGAATAAATACTTTTACCAAACGTCCACTGGAATTATTTTATATCCGAAAGTCTTTAATTTTTTAAACAGAGGTTGTTCGATGGATGCAAGAAATGTGCACTGTTGTAATGAGAACTCAAATGCGGTTAAAGCTTCTTTTTTCTCCTTGGCGTGCTGACGTCGGGAAGTTAATGGAAATGATTCAAATCTAAAACACCAACCGGTGAACCGTACCAGCAGCCTCATTTAATACTACTGGCATTTTTACACAAATATAAGTTAAATACATCAATCATCCCATAAACAATATGTTTTCGAAGAAATGAAAGAGGGTGAACTAAAATGTGGAGAGTATTCATATTCCATTTCCATTTCATACAAATTTTTGAAATGTGTGAAAGCTCATTACTTTCCCGGATAAACTGATACGGTTGATCAGGGCGACGATGGATCGAGTGATGTGCGTAGTTCGAGTATCAGGGACACTCTCGGGTCCCTTCGAATCTCGCAGAGGGTTACGGCAAGGTGATGGTCTTTCGTGCTTGCTGTTCAACATTGCTTTAGAGGGTGTAATAAGGAGAGCGGGGATAAACACGAGTGGGACGATTTTCACGAAGTCCGTTCAGCTGCTTGGTTTCGCTGATGATATTGATATTATTGCTCGTAAATTTGAGACGATGGCGGAAACGTACATCCGACTAAAGAGTGAAGCACGGCGAATCGGATTAGTCATTAATGTGTCGAAGACAAAGTACATGATGGCAAAGGGCTCCAGGGAGGAATCACCGCGCCCGCCACCCCAATTTCATATTGACGGTGATGAAATCGAGGCGGTTGAAGAATTCGTGTACTTGGGCTCACTGGTGACCGACGACAACGACACCAGCAGAGAAATTCAGAGGCGCATTGTGGCAGGAAATCGTGCCTACTTTGGACTCCGCAGAACTCTACGATCGAATAAAGTTCGCCGTAACACGAAGTTAACCATCTACAAAACGTTGATTAGACCGGTTGTCCTCTATGGGCACGAAATATGGACCCTACGTGCAGGGGACCAACGCGCCTTTGGAGTTTTCGAACGGAAGGTGTTGCGTACCTGAGAGAGAGGAGACAGCTGGCTTCGATTGCGTGCTACCTAATGTCAAGGAGGACCTGTCACAAACTGTCACCGAAAACCGAGCTAAAATTGCACATTAGTGGTGCGTAGTGGCCAAATATCCAAAAGATTTTATTAAAATTTGGCTCCGGTTGTTATGATCGCATATGTTAAAATAATGATGGTCAGTTTCCCTCAATCAGCGCAAAGAATCCATTTATTTTCCATGCTTTGTCGCAGCGAACTCAATATGCAAATCATTTTTGACCAACAATATATTTTCAAACCATTGTGCGGCGCACAAAATTTAAAAAAGAAGAAATGTAAACATCGTGGCTGTCAGTGAGCTGTCTCCTCTCTCTCAGTTGCGTACCATCTACGGCGGAGTGCAGATGGAAGACGGGACTTGGAGAAGGCGAATGAACCACGAGCTGCATCAGCTGCTGAGAGAACCAACCATCGTCCATACCGTGGAAATCGGGAGGCTACGGTGGGCGGGTCACGTCATCAGGATGTCGGATAGCAACCCGACTAAAATGGTTCTCGAGAGTCATCCGACCGGTACAAGAAGACGTGGAGCGCAGCGAGCTAGGTGGGTCGACCAAGTGGAGGACGATCTGCGGACCCTACGCAGAGTGCGGAACTGGAGACAAACAGCCATGGACCGAGTGGAATGGAGACGGCTACTATGTACAGCAGAGGCCACCGCGGCCTTAGCCTGACCGCAGCAGCAGCAAAGCTCATTACTTTCCATGCACACCTAGATGTTGGATTCACACATTGTTTCTATAAGATAGTTTAACGTTCATCAGTTAGCGAACAAAAAGGGCCTACGATTTCATGACGTAGCCGCCCCGAAAACATGGCCATTAGTAGCTCCTTCTTCCGGCACAGCTACCATTATTGTTATATCTGGAGACCATCTCAGTATACGATCTCACAAATAGACCACGTTTCAATCGATGGGCAGCATTTCTCTGACATTATCGACGTCAGCACGATAGGGCCATCAACGACGCAGCCGAGAGCACCGTCGGGTACATGGAACGGTATCGATGAACCAATGTGAGATAGTCGAAAGGTGGAAGCAGTACTACGAACACCAGAATGGGGTGGAGATTGCGAACACTAAGGATCAATCCTACCAACTTCCTCGCTGAGTGAAGCTCAACTCATCAAGATGGGCTCGGAAAATTCGGCCATTTGTCTACACCGACTGTTTGTCAGGATCCAAAAAACGAGACAACTACCGGTGGAGTGGAAGGAAGTGGTAACTTGCCTTAGATACAAGAATGGCAACAGGTTAGAGTGTGAGAATCTTCTGAGCAATAATGATTTTGAAAGCTGCCTACAATAATGTGTTATCGAAGATCATCTTCTGTCGTCTATCAACTTGCGAAGTTATCAATAAGCCGGCTTTGTCAATAGCCGGTTGACAACGGACCATATTTGCACCGTACGGCAAGTCCTCCAGAAACGCCGCGTATACCAGGTCCCAACACAGCACCTGTTCATCGACTTCAAGGAGGCATACGACAGTAGGTATCGTCCGTGCACAGCTATGGCAATTCATGAAAGAAAAAGTCTGTCCCGGGAAACACTAAAAGACTAACACCACACATAAAGCGGGTTATGCTGGCTGTATTGCTGGCTATACGCAATACAGCAGCGTGCGATTCGTTCTACGCCTGAAGCAATTAGTACGCCGCACCGCGTTGTTCTCACAGGAGCATTGGAGCGAAGTCTTGCTAGTTGTTCGGCACAGTCAATGTTGCTTTCTAGCAGTTCACAAAGAGCCTCTGTTAAATATCGACATTTTGAATGACGCTTACGTCACTTTGCAGAATTACGGCAGTGTAGGTGCATTCTCCTTGTTGTTGCCAACGTCAGAAGATCGATTAGTGCACATCGATTTCACAGCGCAACATTTTTTTGTCTCAAGAGCAAACTTATGTGTCTCCGAAGGATTTTGGGCCGCTGAATCCGAATCCGGGCTCAGATTTGCTCCAACACGTCACAATTTTGAGCTATACCTCAATTTATAGGGCAAAATATGCGATTTTAGGCTTTTTTGACTGCAGGCCAATAAGCCTGGAAATATTTTTTTTAAGCAATCAAAAGGTTAATTGATCAATTAACATCTAAATTAAGGACTCATGCAAAATATTTCGTTTTACCTAATAAAATTTGATAGATATAAGCATTTGATGTTAGTATGAAAACTTGCATGCAACTTTTGGAGGGTGACTTGTATGGGAAATATCGCACCTAACATAAATCGTTTAAAACTATCAAATTTGATTAGGTAAAATGAAATATTTTGCATGAGTCGTTAATTTAGATGTTAATTGACCAATTAACCTTTTGATTGCTTAAAAAAATATTTCCTTGCTTAATGGCTAGCTGTCAAAAAAGCCCAAAATCGCATATTTTGTCCTATAAATTGAGGTATAGCTCAAAATTGTGACGTGTTAGAGCAAATCTGAGCCCGGATTCGGATTCAGCGGCCCAAAATCCTTCGGAGACACATAAGTTTGCTCTTGAGACAGACAAAAAGTAAATTTTTGTTACGCTGTGTTTTCGTAAGGCAGAAGGCGATTTCTGTCTCTCCTCGGAAATCTTCGAAATGCAAACGCCTTCTGGATACGTTCAATCCGGTTGATTTGTGTGGCATGATATAAACTCCAAACAACTTCGCTGTATCCCAAAATCATGCGAATCAAGCTAACGTTGGTTTTTAATCCCAAGTTTGAATCCCTACGTTCAAGAGCACTGTTGTTGAGGATTGTTGTGGGTTGAGAGTTGAGGATCTGAATCTGGCAGCGTTATTTTTGAAAAAAAAAAAACTCCTAATGTATATTATCATTCATGCACTACTACTATGTGTAAAACGCTAAATGGTAGCAGTGATTGCCATGATATTGATAATCGTCATTTTTGGAGAGACCGTTGCTTCCGGGAAGGTAAGTGCAGAGTCGGTTGATGTTAAAGTCCACCGCCTTATGAAAGAAAAGGAATGGTTTGTGCAAAATTTTTAAATTAATCCTTCCATTTTTGCCTGGATTAAAGAAATCTGCCTTCAACTCACTGGCACTGAACAAACACTCACCCGGGATACTGCCAGAGATCGTGGAAATGTTGTCCTCACGCCACGATTCAATACCATGGGCCCCTGTCTCCTATGGCCAAATCGGTGACGAACGACGAGCTCATCGCAATCACGAATTGCTTAAGTTGAACAAGGCTCCGGGTACGGACGATATCCCGACATTAGCCATCAAGACGGCCATCGAGTCCTACCCTGACATGTTCAGAATGGCTATGCAGATGTACCTAGACCGTGGCGAATTTCCAGAGAGGTGGAAAAGGCAATGATTGGTTCTACTGCTCCCGTCTTCTGGACACCACTGGGAAACTGCTGGGACGGATCATTCTGTCGAGGCTGATGGTCTATATCGCGAAAGCAGATGACTCTGGCCTCTCGGATAACCAGTTCGGCTTCCGGAAGGCGTATGCCGGATACTGGAAAACTCCTTCCAGAAGAAGGTGCTAATCTGTACCACCGAGCAAGGCAAGAGGGATTAGAACATTACCGTGGGGGTACATCAGGGCTTCATCCTGGGCCTGGCCCTCTGGAACGTGGCGTACGATGGCGTATTGAGGCTTAAACCTCCCCACCAGGCGTAAAGCTTATCGGCTTTTTCGATGATATTACTCTCGTGGTCAATGACTCGATAGAGGAAGAAAAACTGACAGCAACGCACGCAATAAGACGCACAGAGTGAAGTACTAGATTGAAAGTAATGGGCTGGATTTTTGTATGGTGAAATGATCAACTCTCCATTTCTGCAATGAAGTAGTGCAAATAGCGTAGGTACTATGACTTCTTGGTTTATTGATGCTGCTTGAGCAAAAGTTTAAGTACCGTCGTTGGGGGTGAGAATGGGTCAAAAAATGATACTCAAAGATTGTTTGTTAAATAACAAATGCAGTTGAAGTCGGAATAACTTTTTATTTGGTATGTATACTATCCTATGTAGTAACGATAGTTTAGCAAGAAAGTATCACATTATATGAATTGCTTACTAAACTACAAATGATTGAAAATTGACCCAATCTCACCCCTTAGAGGGGGTGAGAATGGGTCAAAGTATTCGAAATCGCCTATCTAAGAATATAATTTAATTTTATTGATCATATCTAGTAAACCGGCTTAAAATACAATGTAACCATGACGAATAAAAACTTAGGTAATTTTAAAAGATGATTAATCCACCTAAAAGGGCTAATACAACCGAAAAAATGGTTGAAATTTGATAAAATAACGTTTGTATGTTGTATCACTATTTTTAGATACCACAATCATCCTCATTTATAGTTTCAACTTCCATGAGAGGAGGGAGGGTTACAATGAGGGAGGGGCGCTTTAAAAGATTGATTGAAAAAAAAAATGATATTTTTAGTATACTGCATAAGAAATGTTTATCCAAACCCTCCTTTATAAACTCTTATGTACATGACCATTCGCCCTTGTATTGACAAAGTAAATCACTCCATCTCAAGATAGAGGGTCGTTCAAATGTTATGTTACACAGCGTTTCACATTATTAGACCCTCTCCCGCAATAACATTTAAACGGATTTTTTAATAAATTTTGTATGAGTCCTAGTACAACGGTAGGCTTATTTTTCGTTCTTTAGTATTTTTATGTATTTTATGAATGATCCTTATATGCCACTCTTAATTCATAAAGTTCAAGTTAAATACTCAATAAGCAATCACGTATGTCGCATCTCGACGTTTGTTTGCTGTCCGACATTGAACACAGAAATAAAAACAAAAAAAAAAACTTTCCGACATTGTGCTATGTTACCGCTACCGGTTGTATAGCCCCAGTATTTCCTGGGTCCCACTACCGTCTGATAGTTTCACGATATTTCCTTAAGATTTCAAAAATAAGTGAAGAAGAAGAACACTATTAAGTCTATTTTGTGAGCTTACGATATTGCAGAATAATAAAGATTAGCTCATGATTAGAGTAACTGTCCAAACGCATGGGTTTATTGTTATAAATGATTTTAGGCACTAAACGTAGGAACACACTCGCTTGACACTTCTTCGATATATTTTCGAAAAAAAGTGTTATGAAGATACGGTAAACATGGCACCACTCTAACGTCAAATGGGGATTGTATAACAAGTTGAATTTTCAATTAAGGTTATGTGCACTCAATAACTTGCTTGACCCAATCTCACCCCCATTCTTAATATTTTGACATAGGGTCGAAAATATTGAATTTTTAAATATAAAAGAGCAATGACAGCCTACTTTTTTCGTTGCATCAACCAGGTAATACCTACAGCTAACCACTTATAAGAAAAATTATGGTTAGGTACTTGTGTGAAACAGTACGAAGGAGAAATTTTTTCAGAGTGATTTACTAGTAGTTTCATCATATAAGTTTAGCCACAAATTTAACAAAAAACGATTATTGATAAACATCTTATTCTGCATCATGACGTGTAAAAACATCTCCTCTTTGAAATAATATAAAGTTTTCAATATAAATTAGCGATAGTTGATGAGCTGTTTCAAATTTTATGCTTCTCCGTTTTGACCCAATCTCACCCCCCAGACCCATTGTCACCCCCATCGACGGTAACTGTGTTGTTGAAGTTGCAAGACAATTACCCAAAATTTTGCTCAAGCAGCATCAAATTATGCAAGAAATCATAATACCCACGCTGTTTGCACCATACCATGTCATTGCAGAGATAGAGAATTGATCAAAATGATCAATTGCAAGGACGCGATATTGACGAACGCTGCCCATCCGGCCCACATGTATCGCCGGGCCGCCACAGTGGGATCATTCTGAAAAAAGACGATCAAAACCTCTAAGAGCCGTTAGATGACATTTTAGCATATAGGTGTCTTTGGAAGATATGTTCAGAAAAATCTTCTCTATTTTTATGCATATTCGCTGTATGGTAAAACTGTAGGGTGAACCCGAGCAAAAAAATATTTTTTCAAAATATTTTTTTAGAGGGTAGATGTCTTCAGCAAAGTTGTAGAACAAGTAATTTCAAACAACTTTACTGAAGACACCATATAGCTTGGACTTTATTTTTAGGGATAAAATATGAAAGTTTAAAAAACAACCTCAAAATCAGTTTTTTGAACTTTCCATGATTATATCGTAAAATTTCAACGTGATATGTTCTACAAGTTTGTAGGTACTACTGAAATACACTATCTTGCCGAAGGCACCAACTCTGTAAAATTGAAAATTGCTCCAGTAAACTATTTTTTTTGAATTTTTTCCACTATTTTCACTATTGAATATTTTTTGAATAGGCACTTTTTGGCAGCCGTGCTATCAAAATTTCAATGCTTTATCATGTCCAGAATAGACCAAAAGTTACTTAACAATCGGGTCTGATAAGGCACTTTGATTTCTGATGCTATTTTAATAGTCATTTTTCAAAGAAAATATTCACAAATTTCATACAAATCAATTATTACAAACTGAAAACTCACGAAAACTTTTCGACATTAATATTTGTTAATCCAAATAGTATTCTTGTTGAAAAAGTCTACATTTCTAACACTGTGGTTGACTTGACATTGAATATACGACAAAAAATATCGCTTTTTAAATTTTTAGAAGAGTTTTTAATACCAATTAAAAACTGTGTTTTTTATCTAATGTTTTATTGTAATTCCCAATGCATTTGCTTATGTTAAAATACATACATTAATCAATCAACTAAAACAATGATAACATTTTTTTGCATTTGCTATGTTAACATTATAACTTCGGATAAAAAACTAAAAAGGCATAAATATAATAAATGCATCTACAAGTTTTGTGTTGAAAATAAAAAAATAAAATAAAACGAGTGAAACATTGTTACATCACATTGAAGTAGCCAGTATTTGTTAGAGATATTCTAGGTTGTAAATCTTACGTCATGATGAAAATTCTTCACAGATATTTTATTGAAATAGTCTACATTTATTTAACTTGTTTTTTTATTCAGAATTACTACTTGGATGAGCTAAAAATAATATCGAAAGGTTGTATGAGACTTGTGAATATTTTCATTGAAAATTACTATTAAAATAGCTTCAGATATCGAAGTGCCTTATCAGACCCGATTGTTAAGTCAATTTTGGTCTATTCTGGACATAATGAACCATAGAAATTTTGACAGCGCGGCTGCCAAAAAGTGCCTACTCAAAAAATATTCAATAGTGAGTTTTTAAATCATCTAAAAATTTAAAAAGTGATATTTTTTGTCGGGTAGTCAATGTAAAGTCAACCACAGTGTTAGAAATGTAGACTATTTCAACAAGAATACTATTTGGATTAACAAATATTAATGTCGGAAAGTTTTCTTGAGTTTTCAGTTTGTATTAAATGATTTGTATGAAATTTGTGAATATTTTCTTTGAAAAATGACTATTAAAATAGCATCAGAAATCAAAGTGCCTTATCAGACCCGATTGTTAAGTCACTTTTGGTCTATTCTGGACATGATAAAGCATTGAAATTTTGATAGCACGGCTGCCAAAAAGTGCCTATTCAAAAAATATTCAATAGTGAAAATAGTGAAAAAAATTCAAAAAAATTAGTTTACTGGAGCAATTTTCAATTTTACAGAGTTGGTGCCTTCGGCAAGATAGTGTATTTCAGTAGTACCTACAAACTTGTAGAACATATCACGTTGAAATTTTACGATATAATCATGGAAAAGTTCAAAAAACTGATTTTGAGGTTGTTTTATAAACTTTCATATTTTATCCCTAAAAATGAAGTCCAAGCTATATGGTGTCTTCAGCAAAGTTACTTGAAATTACTTGTTCTACAACTTTGCTGAAGACATCTACCCTCTAAAAAATTATTTTGAAAAAATATTTTTTTGCTCGGGTTCACCCTACAGTTTTACCATACAGCGAATATGCATAAAAATAGAGAAGATTTTTCTGAACATATCTTCCAAAGACACCTATATGCTAAAATGTCATCTAACGGCTCTTAGAGGTTTCGATCGTCTTTTTTCAGAATGATCCCACTGTGGGCCGAGCTTCGTAACTGGAAAGCGGGGTCGAAACGGTCGCTGACTTCGGGGTGTGGTGTGACGGGCCTCGCAACTTACCACGAACCTATTTAAAGAATGTCGTTGTTGCACGACACGTGATCTGCCACATATTCTAACACCAGATTACCTGTTGCATCCAAGGATCTACACCTGCACAAAAAAACACCAAATCGCACTACTGCATTTTTACGGCACTACATTGCCTATTTAACTTATTGAGGGAATAGGGGAACATATCTAAATTAGCAAAATTCAAAGTTATTTCATGTTTCTTCATGTTCACCTGAACTATCACACCACGGCGCGGAACTTTACTAGGACCGATCTCGCCTCTTCCGCAGACCAGAACGAAGTGGACGAGTCAAGTTCTAGGATCCTCAGATCCAATCAACTCATATCCCTCCCGAACGTCAATAAAATAATCGAGAGGTCAATGATATTTGAACCCAGGTCGATGCCCGAAGCTCACACTCGATTTTAGATTTGGTTGTCGCTTTACGCTCGGTGCCGGAATTACTCATGGCACTTATTTTGTCTTTGGTATGCGGACTGGAGCAAATGGACAAATGAACTATAATTCTAACTACACTCAACTTGAGTGATCTATATACAAGGAATAATTTAATATACTAGTTCTCCGATCGAAGTATGCAGTTGCTGTAGTCACTATAGAAAGTTTCTGTTAGGAACCGGTCAAGAAATTTCTTGGCCGATTCCTTTTGAACACGAAACTGGGCTTCCTCGTATTTTTTTTAATGCATGCAGGAATTCCTTCGGAAATTCTTGGAGGAATTCCTTTGGCAATTCCTGAAGGAATTCCATCCAAAATTCCTGGAGGAATTCCTTCGGAAAGTCGTGGAGGATTTTTTTCAGAAATACTGGATTTTTTTTGGAAATTCTTGCAGGAATTCCTTCGGAAATTCCTAGCGGAATTTCTGGAGGCATTCCTTCGGAAATTCCAGAAGGAATTCGTTCGGAAATTCCTGGAGGAATTCTTTCAGAAATTTCGGGAGGAATTCCTTCGGAAATTGCTGGACGAATTCTTCTGGAAATTCCTGGAGGAATTCCTTCCAAAACTCTTGGAGGAATCCCTTCGCAAAATCCTGGAAAAATTCCTTCGGAAATTTCTGGAGAAATTCCATCGGAAATTCCTGAAGGACTTCGTTCGGAAATTACCGGAGGAATTCCATCGAAAATTCCTTGGCGAGGTCCTTCGAAAAATCTTGGATGAATACTTTCAGAAATTCCGGGAGGAATTCCTTCGGAAATTGCTGGACGAATTCCTTTGGAGATTCCTGGAGGAATTCATTCGGAAATTCCAGAAGGATTTTTTAGGAATTCCGGGAGGAATTCTTTCGGAAATTCCTGAAGCAATTCTTTCAAAAAATCCTGGAAGAATTCCTTAAAAAATTCCAGAAGGAATTCCTTCCAAAATTCTTGGAGGAATCCCTTCGCAAATTCCTGGAAGAATTCCTCCGGAAATTCCTGAAGAAACTCCTTCGGAAATTCCTAAAGGAATTCCTTCGGAAATTCCTGAAGGGATTCCTTCAGAAATTCCTTCGCAAATTCCTGAAGGAATTCGTTCGGAAATTCCTGAAGGAATTCCTTCGGAAATTTCTGGAGGAATTTCTTCAGAAATTTCCTGGGGAGTTCCCTTGAAAAATCTTGGATGAATACCTCCGAAAATTTCAGGAGGAATTCTTTCAGAAATCTATAGAGAAATTCCTGAGAAAATCCTTGGATTCCTTAGGACATTCCTGGAAAAAAATCATTCTAAACTTTTTAGAGGAATGCTTTTTATGATTCCTGGAGGAATTCCTTCGTAAATTGCTGGAATAATTTCTTCGGAAATTACTTTGAGAATTCCCTCGGAAATTCCTGGAGCTATTATTTCGGAAATTCCTGGAGGAATTCCTTCAGAAATTCCTGGAGGAATTTCTTCGGAATTTCCTGGAGAATTTTTTTCGGAAAGTCTTTTTGAATTTTATTTTTGGAAATTCCAAGAGGAATTCCCTCGAAAATTCATGAAGAAATTCCTTAACAAATTCGTTTGAAGATTCATGGAGGAATTCCTTTGGAAATTCCTGCAGGAATTCTTTAGGAAATTCTTAGGGGAATTTCTTCGGAAATTCCTGGAGAAATCCCTTCTGAATCTCTTGGATGCATTCCTTCTGAAATTCGTGGAGCAATTATTTCGGAAATTCCTGGAGGAATTCCTTCGGAAATTCTTGGAGGAATTTCTTCAAAAATTTTCGGAGGAATTCCATTGGAAATATCTGGAGAAACTCTTTTGGAAAATCCTGAAGGATTTTTTTTTTTCGAAATTTCAGGAAGATTTTCTTCAGAAATTCCAGGAGAAATTCTGTCAGAAATTCCACCAGGAATTTTGCGAAGGAATTCCTTCAGGATTTTCCGAATGAATTCCTCCATGTATTTCCGAGAGAATTCCTCCATGTATTTCCGAGAGAATTCCTCCAGGAATTTCCGTGGCAATTCCTCCAGGAATTTCCGAGGGAAATCCTCCAGGAACTTCCGGAGAAATTCCTCCAGGAAATTTCGGAAAAATTCCTCCACAAATTTCTGAAGGAATTACTCTAGGAATTTCCGGAGGAATTCCTCCAGGAATTTCCGAAGGAATTCTTCCAGGAATTTTCAAGGGAATTCTTCTTGGAATTTTCAAAGGGTTTTCTTCTGGAATTTCCGAAGGAATTCTTTCATGCATGTCCGAAAAAAATCCCTCCATGAATTTTCGAAGAAATTCCTCCATGAATTGCCGAACAAATTTCTCCAGGAATTTTGCCAAGGAATTTCTAAAGGATTTTCCGAAGGAATGCCTCCATGAATTTCCGAAGGAATTCCTCCAGCAATTTTCCGACGGAATTCCTCTACAAATTTCCGAAGAAATTCCTCGAGGATTTTCCGAAGGAATTCCTCCAACAATTTCCGAAGAAATTCTTCTAGGAATTTTCAAAGGAATTCCTCTTGGAACTTTTAAAGAATGTCCTTCTGGAATTTCCGAAGGAATTCCTCCATGAAATTCCGAAGGAATTCCTTCATGAAATTCCGAATGAAATCATCCAGAAATTTTGCGAAGGAATTACTAAAGAATTTTCCGAAAGAATTCCTACATGAATTTCCAAAGGAATTCCTCCAGAAATTTTCCGACGGAATCCCTCCACGAATTTCTGAAGAAATTCCTCGAGGAATTTCATGGAGGAATTCCTCCAGGAAATACCGAAGGAATTCCACCATGAATTTCCGAAGGAATTCCTTGAGGAATTTTGCGAAGGAAATCCTTAAGCATTTTCCGAAGGACTTCTTTCATGAATTTCCGAAGGAATTTCTCCAGAAATTTTCCGAAAGAATTCATTCACGAATTTCTGAAGAAATTCCTCCACGAATTTTCAAAAGAAATCCTCCAGGAATTTCCTGAGAAATTCCTCCATGAATTTCCGGATGAATTTCTTCAGAAATATCCGGAGGAAATCCTCCAGGAATTTCCGAAGGAGATTCTCCAGGAATTTTCAAAGAAATTCCTTCTGCCATTTCCGAAGGAATTCCTCCTGGAATTTCCAAAGGAATTCCTTTATAAATTTCCGAAGGAATTCCTTCAGGAATTTCCGATGGAAATCTTCCAGCAATTTCCGAAGGAATTCCTCCTGGAATTTCCGAGGGAATTCCTGCAGTAATTTCCAGTGGAATTTCTCCAGGGATTTTCAAAGGTATTTCACATGAATTTTCAAAGGATTTCCTGCCGGAATTTCCGAAGGAATTCTTTCATGAAATTCCGAAGGAATTCCACCAGGAATTTTCGAAAGTATTTCTCCAGGAATTCCTTCACGAGTTTCCGAAGGAGTTCCTCCAAAAATTTCAGAAGGAATTCCTCCAGGACTTTTGCGAAGGAATCGCTCAAGGAATTTCCGAAGGAATTCCTTCAGAAAATTCAGGAAGGAATTTCTCCAGGTATTTCCGAAGGAATTACTCCAGGAATTTCCGAAGAAATTTTTTTAAGAAAAATTTCTCCAGGAAATTTCTTATGGATTTGCCTTGAAATACCTCCAAAAATTTCCGAATGAATTCCTCCAAAACTTTTTGACGGTTGTCCTCAAAAAAAATTCTATCGGATTTTTTCACATGATCCCCAAACGTTTTTCTGAAGGAATGTTTGAAGAAGTTTCTCAAGTTTTCGTAAGAGTTCCTCAATACATTTTTGAAGGAATTTCTTTAGGAATTTCGTAAAGATTTATTAAAAAACCGAAAAAAAATCCTCAACGAACATATCAAACAATTTCTCACGAAATTTCCGAAGGTATTCCAAAAGATATTTCAGACATATGTCAAAAAAATCCAAACGAACTCCTTTAACAATTTCTGAATTTTCCTTATCAAGGCATTTTTAAAGGAATTCTTCAAAGAATTTCCGAATGAGTTCCTCTAGGAAATAAAAAATCACGAAAAGGAATTTCCGAAATATTTTGTCAAGGAAGTTTTGAAGGATTTTTAAAGAAATTCCTTATGGAATTTCAGAAGGGATATCTTATGAGACTTTTAGTGGGTTTTTTTCAATATTTTCGAAAGAATTGCGTCAGGAATTTGGGAAAGAATTCTCACAGAAATTTCCGGGTGAATTCCTCCAAGAATTTTTGAAGGTATTCCTCAGGGAATTTTCGGAAGAATTCCTCACGAAAACTCCGAAGGAGTTCCTCAATGAATATTCTAAATCTATTTTAAAGAAATTCCTCAAAGAATTCCCGAAGAATCTTCTAAGGAAATCGTAGAAGAACTCTCGAAGGAATGTCTTATGGAATTTCTCAAGGAGCTTTAGAAATGAAGGAATTCCTCAAGAAATTTCTGAAGAATTTGTCAAGGAATTTCCGGTGGAATTCGTCAAGGATTTTCGAAATAAATTCCGGAAATTATTTTTTAATTGATTCCTTTAAAAATTTCCGAATGCATTCCTCTAGCAACTTCCAAAGATATTCCTCTAGGAATTTCCAAAGGAATTCCTTTAGAAATTTTCAAAGATTTTTTTCCGGTAATTCCGAAGGAATTCATTAAAGGATTTTTCGAAGAAATTTATCCGAAAATTTCTTAGGGTGTTCCTCAAGGAAAGGAATCTTAGTTTGATTGGAATTTTTGAAAGAATTTCCGGAGAAATTCTTAAAGTATTTTCTGGAGCTTCTTAAACGGATTTCTGGTGGAATTGAGAATGATATTTGTAAAGAATTACTGGGGAAATTCTCAAAATAATGCATGGTGAAATTCGTAATAAAACTTCTCCTCTTCCTCTTCTTGGCGTAACGTCCTCACTGGGACAAAGCCTGCTTCTCAGCTTAGTGTTGTATGAGCACTTCCACAGTTTTTAACTGAGAGCTTCCTCTGCCAATGACCATTTTGCATGTGTATATCGTGTGGCAGGCACGAAGATACTCTATGCCCAAGGAAGTCAAGGAAATTTCCTTTACGAAAAGATCCTGGACCGACCGGGAATCGAACCCGTCACCCTCAGCATGGTCATGCTGAATACCCGTGCGTTTACCGCCTCGGCTATATGGGCCCTACTATAAAACTTCTTGAGGAATTGCGAATTGAGGAAGGTATTCCCAACGGAATCACTGCAAGTTTTCCGAAGGTAATTTCTGCTGGAATTTCTACATTAAAATAACCTGGAAAAATATTAAAGAAATTTCTGGAGAAACTTATGAATAAATTCAAATTCATGATGTCATTTGTTAAGAAATTCCTGAAGCAATATCTTGAGGAATTCCTCAAGATTATAATCATATATGATTCTTCCATTGAACCATTCCTGTTAATCACCCATATTTCATACTTCACTTTTTTTAATGATGAAGTATTTGAACTCCTTATTACTGCAAAGTGGTTTTCAGTGTAAGGGTGCTCGCCCTCCCCTGGCCGAAAAGCTGGCTACGCCCTTGTCATTTGCTCCAGTAGTTCTTATTCTATTGGGATTTCTACTGGAATTGTTCCGCGGATTCTTCTTTCGGGGAATCTCCAGGGATGCCTTCTTAGTTTTATCGTGGCATTTTACCGACTGGCTGCCCTATGGGTATTTTTATAGAGATCATTGTTGGGATTCATCCAGGAATTTCTCTAAGGATTTCCCAAAAATTTCCCATTGTTATTCCCACCAGAAGTTCTTAGAAGAGTTCTAGCTGAGATTCCCCCTAGGATTCATTCGAAGGTTTTTTCATGAACTTTTGTAGAAATTATTGCTTGGATTTATTCAGAAATTCTTCCAGATATTCTTCAGCATTCTTCTAGGAATTTCTAAAAAAAACTCAATTTATTTCTTTATGTTTTTGTCCATAGATTCATCCTGTGTTTTGAGTTAGCTGTTACGTCTTTGATCGATTCCGCGTATTCGAACGACCGAATAGTGAAATAATTGCCGGTGCTACGCCATCCTCAGAAGACAATTGCGCCTAATAGTTCCGGGTGTGAATTTTATTGGTTATCCTAGTTCCTGTTCATTGGAAATATATAATTAGCATCAATCGAAAACGGTCACGTGTTTTCTCGCTTCAAAGTGACTTCGGTTTGGCCGACGAAAATTTAACTAAATGGCTGAATTTTCTGAGAAATTGTTTAAAAAGGGATGAGGATTTATAAGCTTGTGAACCAGTGAACTAGTAGGTGAAATAGTGTTTCTATAATTGGATCTCCTTCAGAGCGCTGCTTAAACAAAGAAAAGCGAGAAACTGGCGATGGCCTGATGTCTAGTCTTAGGATAATGTTTTCGTTTTCAACTATATCAAGAGCCACTACTATGGAAGGATACTGGAAGTTTGATTATTTGGTGAGATCTTTCTTATTTCTATGAGATGCCATGATGTTGGAAGTATGAGCCTGTAAACATTTCACAGTTTAGTCGCTTACAACTTGATTGTTTTAGTATAACCAGGGAAGGGATCAAAATATGTTTATCTCGTTTCAGAGAGCGAGCAATGGCGTTTCAACCTAGGCCTTCGAGCCTGGGCATATGGGGAAATTCCTATGTCCCATCCCAGGAGGAGGAGCCTTGACGGAGTGACATTAACTTTCTTAGCAAAGTCACTCCCAACGTTTTTGCTTAAATTCTATACCACATACTACACGGAGCGGTTGGTACGAGATGTCCCCGTTCTATGGTTTTACTTTTTATTCAATGACGCTGCACAGTAGGCCTGGCCGCTTTAATACTTGCAATGCATCACTGATTCACTGCAAGTATTGATAATGATAAGAAAAATGATAGAAGTAGTCGATTCTACCATTTTCCAGGATTCTTCCATGTGATGTGTGTATGTGTAGACTAGACTAGACTAGACTAGAATAGATTCATCTAGGGTTTTCTCACGAGATTTTCTATGGATTACAGTGAATTCACTGAGGATTCCTCCAGTAATTTCTTCTCGGACAAATGCACGAATTCCTTTATTGATTTATTCGAGAAACCCTTTAGAAATTCGATTCCTTAACGGATTGTGATGGTTATTGTAAGAAGCGTGGTTTTGCGGAATTTGAATCACCACACCGAATACCAAAGTGTGCGTCTCAGACACACGGAAGAGAGTCTTTGGCTTAGAACACATTTGGCTTCTTCTTCTTCTTCTTCTTCTTTGTAGCTCTACATTCCCACTGAAACGTGACCTGTTTTATCTTCAACTTAATGGTCTTTGAGCACTTTCACAGCTTTTAATTGAAGGGCTTTCTTTGCCTGCCATGGCATGAATTTGTATATTGTGAGGTAAGGACAATGGATACACACTATGCCCAGGAGAAAAGCTCCCGTCCAAAACAGGAATCGAACTAGCCGTCTCTGCATTGATGATCCAAACCCTTATCCACATGGCCTACTGGAAACCCAAGAACACTTTGGAAATGAACGTGGAAAGGCAACGAAAACGTAGAAAACGAGTTTATAAGAAATCATGTCGAGGAAAAGTAGAAGATGATTCCGATTTAATAAGTTGAAGTATATTTCTTATACTACATTTCTATTCACTTCAAAAATTCAATTTTATCTCGTCTCACTAAATGTTGCACCCACCTCTTCTCCTTCACCATCCTGCCATTACAGTTTTTTTGTTAGTTTCAGACTCAAAACCTTTGTCATGAAAATAAAAACTGATAAAAAATTGCTCCGATTTTGTCATCTCGGAATATAATCAGGGGCTCACTGTTCGCAATATGGTAAGGGGATGTCTATAAATTACTTCACGATTTAAGAAGGTGAGGATGATTCGGCAAAGTGTGATGACCCATGCAAAAGCTTCAGAGATCTCAAACTAAATGCATCACCAGGGAGAAATAAAAATGTAAAGTTTTTTTGCGTTACGTAATTTTTGGACGGCCCCTTATTGAAATATCTGGCTATGTCACTACTGCATGCAAATAAAATAAAAAAAAATAACTGATTTGATTTTTTTTTTCGTGATTCGATTATTCGGAATATTCGATCATCCTGACTGAAATAAAAATCGATACTCCAAATAATCGAGTCCGACCTGTACCTACTCGGTAAACACTGAAACTGACTTCAGAAACCTGCATTTTAAGGATGTTCTGTTATTTTTAACTCGCTGTGGTAAAGAGATATAAGCTGTCTTTTCGCTTGATGCGTTATTACAGTGCCATTTTCAGGGCGCTGTTTGATTTGAGTTTTGTTCTTTGATTTGTTTGTTTGATTTTTTTCTATTTCCTTACCTGTCCCTTATCCCAATATCCTTCTTTTTCCCTCAGGTAGATGATGAAATAAGCTTTTATTATGGCGATGGCACATATGTCCCAAATGAAGGATAGCGTGCCTCTGGAGCCGGCCTTATGATACCTAATGTGGCTGACGATATGTCGCTGTTGCTTGATTTATTCCACATGATAGGCCAAGCCGTTTCAATAATGCATCTCTAATGCACTGCGATTATTGAAAATGACAAGAAAAGTGATAGAAGTAGACGAGCCAATCATTTTCCAGGATTCTTCCAAGAGATTGCTGTGTATGTGTAGACCAGACTAGGCTAGACTAGACTAGTATACAAAGTAAACCGCAGCTAGGGCTGCCATGTTGCAGCATGGGACTATATGAAACATGTAACGTTACAAGCGGATGCAGACGCACCTCTTTCGGTCTTTCGGGCGAAAGAACTGCACTCGCTGCTTCCAACACGCAGAAAAATGAGGCCTATTTAAAACAATAAAACGCATGGTTGATTTCCAAACTGAACATTTACTTGTTCCAGAGTTATTTTTTTTGTTCTTTTTATATATTTTATATATTTATTTATTTATTATTTATTTTATATATTTTTTTGTTCTTACTTAGAGTTTATCGATCAAAACAACCAATTCCCACCATTCCATATAAAACTTCATTTGTTTCAACTAAATGGGGACCACTAACATGGCCCGGAAACACACACACTTCTTTAAAGTTCTTACCCCAATTTCGCCACAGCGAGGAACGTGTAGTAAATCAATCACCCCAACTTCCAAGTGCAGGTTTGGCCGTGATGGATAACGCGCAGGTACTCAAGACAGCACCACAAAAAGTTGGTCGATTTCACCTTTTTGTTTTTTTTTCGCTCTCCTTTCCATCCGATTGCCGAGTGTTTAAAAATAGATTTCCGAGCTGCCGCAGGAGCTGCCGTCACCAATATAATCACATCCCGGCTTTGTTAGTTGCAAAAGCCCAGTCGTTTAAAACAATCTGTTATTTTATGTTGAAGCAACCAAATCTCTGTTTGTTCTAACACTGTCAAAAAATTCATTAAATGAAAATATTTGTATTATCAAACAATGCAACAGTTCAGTTCAAACAAGAAATCAGTTTGTCGCTATAGTAAACTGGAAATCGGTTGATTTAAACTAGAATTTAATTGTGTTTACAATTTATTTTTTCTGTGTGAATGGGGTAATCATCTTCCTGGGACACTGAAGTCGAGCTCACTGTTGAGGTCGAAATATGTATCTGTCATAGGATACAAGCTCATTGTTAGAATTAAAAAGAACAGTATTGAACTACTTACAGGTATTCCACTAACACGATCAGGTTCATCATCATCAAATATACCCGGTGTAAAATGCGGAGACCTTGACGAAAATTCACTACGAAAAGATCCTTGGCAGCACAATAAATCGAAGCTCAACCCTTTCCGCATGGCCTTCCTATATAGCTGAGCATGCGGTACTTTGAAGGAATTATTAGGGATACTGTCATCAAAAATGTATGTGATTACTTTCTTACTTTTTTGTCACTTTATTTCAATTAACATTCAACATTAATATAGATCCGTTTCAAATGATTTCGTCTGAAAAATCGCTTTTGCTATCCATTTTGTTATTAAATCACTTCAAATGTCATCCTATCAATGTATAACGGTACGAATTTTTTCTTTTGCCTTAATTGATAGGTCGACCATCATTCACAATGTCCCGTTGCTGGCTGCTTCGTGCTATATGAGCCTTGCCCAATATTGTAAACAAGTGAGTACTTTAATAAAATTGTCCAAATTTTCGCTGGTTGGTTGAAGTTTGTGCGAGTCCGGTGCCAGTGCTGTGGCAATTCATCGTGTGTATCTTCTCCGGCCACATACCAATTAATATTCATTAACACCGGACTGTTTTTTGCATTCTGTAGCCCAAATTGTTTCGGTTACTGCACTGATATGCAGCGGAATGTTTTCATTTTGGGTGTTTTTATTCAGTACATAAACGACAAATTACTGGATTGGACAGCAATATTGTACGATGCAGTGCATCGGTAGTTTTTTTTTGTTCGTGAAAGGAATCAGAAGATCCATTAAAATTGACGGTTGATTAAAATGTCTGAGCGAGTTTAAGGATTCGGAAGATTTGGAAATTACGAGCTTAAATGCAGAACATTGTATTGCTGGAAAAAATAGTTATACACAACCAAAAATGTTGGGCTCTTTTCAAGGTTTCAGCAAATAAACCGTTGACGTCAAATCAATCCAACTTGATGGACCTCATATGAAGCTAAATAGCTAGGTTATTACTATAGGAAAGCTGTATTCGAACGGCTAGTTAGGAATAAACGTGAACTGCTTTCAAGAGCTGTAAGGTTTTAATAGTTTGTAACAGTGTATTAAAACTCTTCTCTTCTACTGGATAGGAATTATCACCATTCTGTTTGCTTCCCTTGTTTGTGCAATGCCGGGATTTCGGTAACTGATTTTTGCTAACACAAACTTGATAGAACATTTCAAAGCAAACATAAACGCTGGAACAATCGTCACTACTGGTGATGTTGAATGCGCACAGTACACTACAGTTTGTTTTATTTTACGCTAACATACACCGAACGATGTAATTCGACATTCATCCGCCCATAGTTTGGGAATTGACGTTCATAAGAGTTCATGTTTTTAGTATTTGTGGCGTTTTTCATCTTGTTTTGTGATTCGATATCTACACTACAGTTACAGTGGTTTTCACATGAAATTTTCCCTAGATTGTTTAGTAAAACACCGCATTCATCGTGTTGAGTATGCTGTTCATCAGTTTTCGTCTACCATCGAGAATTAGTTGTATCTTAACTATTTAGAGTGCAAATTTGTTGAGTGATAAATGTGTGTTGTTGTGGAACTGTTGTTGTTTTTCTTATACAATCTATTATGGAAAGAAAGTTAAAAGAGTTGTCACATTGGTAATAATTAGGTAAATACAGATATTCTGAGAGTTTTTTTTTTTTTGAAAAAGATTATGTTTTTGGGCGGGTGTCACTTTTCTCTTTATTGATATTTTTATTGAACACTTCGAGATGATGATGTTCTAGAGAGGGAAGCGAAGTAGCTAAACTAATGGTAGGTTATATTGTTGAATAGAATAAAAAGCATTTGTAGACATACCTTCAACAAAATTCATCCATTTTTGGGTCAGAGTGGAATAGCAACACCACTGTGTAAAGTTTGTCACGAGTGCATTGTTCTTTTGTGTGTTGAGTATCTCGACAAGACCATTTGTGGGAAAATGCATCATATAAAACTAAACGTTCTTCACAGATTGCCATATTGTCATAATATTCAATCACTGGAATTGTAAGATGATTTCTTTGGAGAGGGGTTTTCATATCATGCACTGCGGTACATTTGGTGATTTAAAAAGGAATTCAGTATGGACCCTCCCAGGCATTCGCAGCGGACCTGAATAATTGAAACGTTAGTTCTTTCTTCGGAAAGGAAGTAAAGCGTGGGTCCCGAGACGAACTAGTCCAAGGTCTGAAATATCGTTAAAAAGATTAAAAGAATCGCGAAGAGTGATGGAAGATGTATACTAAAATTCTCGATATATAATATTATAACGAGTTTCTCAAGAAATCCACATGTCTATCTACAGAACCAACATTGTAACTAACCTCCAGGAATTGTGCTAAAATTTTCAGAAGCAATCCAACTTGGTTTTACATATGAGTAGTTATCTATCAGTGATCTCGGAAACAATTTACCATTAATTGTACTGAAAAAGCGTTTATGATTTTCAAATGAATCTTTTTCCGATCTCCTGATGAGTTAATTAGAAAAAATAAAAATACCTCCGTAAATAAAATGCCAAAGTTTTGAAAATGATATTTCCAAGGAACTGGCATGGAATTGGTTATAAGTGTCTCCAGAAATTCAGAAATTCAGAAAACATTATCAAAAATCATGATAGAAATCATTCAACAGTCATTCTCGCCGAAATATTCCTTATGAATTAACTAATATAGCATGCATTTCACTATGAATCTGCTCAGGATCCGATTAAGTATCACAAAGTTCAATGTTTCAAAAATTACCAGAAACATCACCAGCAACGAAAGAGCTTCAGTCGAAAAACTGTGTTACTCGTGCTAAACTCCGATAAGTTATAAAAAAGGGAAGATGCAGTTAAGAATACCTGCAGAAGTTCCTTTGAAAAAAGGAAACTTCAAAAGCAATTTCTGGAATCCCTAGATGGGAGTAATTTACGAATCCTCAACAGAAACATCTTAAGTGATCTTCAAAAGGTATTCCTGAGGGAATACCTCTCCGGAATGAACTCATTAGAGATTACGCACAGCAAATCGCGGAGATATCTCTAGAAGGTACTCCTGAAGAAATCTCAAAAAGGAGCTCCTAGAAGAAACCACAGAAGGAATCCCATGAAGAAAGTCCTGGAAGCATTTCTTCGAAGGAATTTCTAGTCAGGATTTCTGGAGGAACACCCTAGGAAGATTCTTCAGGGGGAATTCTTTGAGTAATCCCCAGAAAGAATTCCTGCAGATATTAGAAGAAACTCTTGAATCTTCAAAAAAGAACTATACAGCTAGTCGCGTTCGGTAATTTTTACCGAAATTTTAACTGCTGAGCGTCCGGTAACAGATTTTTTGACGAAATTGCAAAATTTCAAAATTTCGTTGACACCGGCAACGACGTTCGGTGAAACTTGATAATTTTGCGCCGATTTTTTTTTTCATTAGAAAAACTGAACGGTTGAGCTTTTGGTGAAATACTACCGAAGTTGGTATTACAATCACCATAATGAGGTAATGAGGTGGTTCACAGACAGTGATTATTGAGAAATTATCTAAACATGGATCTCCTAGAAGAATATCTGGAATGGACACTCTACAATAAAATCCTGGACGAATTCCTATTTATAATTCCTAAAGGAATCTAAACGAGGAGCTCATGGAGGACCTCACAAAAGAAACTCCTAGATCAATCCTTAGTAGAAACTACTGGAATGAACCCCTGGATGCATCTCTATAAGGCTTTTCTGAAGAAATCTACCCATCCAGAGAGTATCCCCTGAAAAATCCTGTTAGTAATTTATGATGAATTGCCAGAACAATTCGCAGAGAATTCTCAGAGGAAATTCCATAAGGAATATCTCCGGAAAATCTCACAAAGTGTACAAATTTACCATTTTCTTACCAGACACACCCTTGAAATTATTCCGGGGAATTATCCAGAAGTTCCATCCAGGATTCTCGACATTTTCTTTCGTCGTCAACGCTTTCCGCATTTCATTTCGGAGAACCATCCAGCAGTTCCACCCCAATATCCTTTAAGAAATGTTGTTCAGGAAATCCTTTAGCAGAATTATACCGGCTTTCAGAATGGAAGAACAGCCGTGGGTCCCATAAGTGGATAACTGACACGTAGGAAGATTACAAGTAATAGTCGAAATACACGTATCTGTCAAAGGATCCCAATCAGAAAGGCATAACAAAATTATTACCGAATAAGTTATTTATTTCAAAGATATTTCATAACAGAATGAGTTATAAAATTCGCCGGTTAGGTGTTAAAATAACAAAAAAATAACTGAAACTGCTATAGCCATAACATAATTATAACAGGTCTTGATACAATTATAACAAGCTTATAACAAAATGAGATATAAAAAATCAAGAAAGGAAAACCAAATTATATCACATGTTGTTATAAAGCAGTTATATATATATATATTTGGTAAAAATTAGGGTGTGTAAATTAACTCATTTTTGGGTAATCAATTTTTAGAGTGACATTTTATTTTTAGTAAAAAATTACTGGCATCAAAAAACTTCTCCACATAGTATACATACAACCCAGGGATTCGAACCTAGAACGACTTGAACCTAGAACAGGAACTCGTCGTTTTTACCAGATGTAAAATACGGCTAACCGGGGAGAACTCTTTCTGGGGTAAATGATCAAACCACTTCTAGTACGTTTGACCAGGACCAGGACCAGCACTTGAAGTGAGAGGTTAAATGGTTCTTCATATTGGTAGCTCCTGTATAAATAGACTCGCTGATCCAACATACCGGAGAGGGAAGGTATGACGTCACCATACCCAGTTATGACGTCACCATGCACGTTACTACAGCCCATTTAGTCCCTCAGCTTCAATGTCGTGTGCGCTTGTTGTGCACTAGAGCCAGCGTTCACTTCGGAGCTCGTGCCCACATCGTTGTACCTACGCGAATGGACGTCACACGAAACTGTTCTTAATACAGTTGATAGCAACTTTCGTGTTATTAACTAAGTTGAACAGATAGCTAATGACTTTCAAATATTGAAAAGTGTGGAACTAAGCACTAGTTGCGCCAGCGTTTATTTAAATGTTTAAAGCGTTTTTTGGCATGTTTTATTTCATTATTATTTAATGATACTCCTTCTGCAAAGTTGTTCAGTAGTATTATGGGGCTTAAGTGGTGAATGTTTCGGTAGGAATATCCACCGCAAATTCTTGCAGGAATATTCCCTTGGAGGAATTCATTAATGAATTTTCAAAAGGACAGAAAAAAAAGCATTTCCATAATGAGTCATTGGTGTAATTGTTGATAACATTTGTAAAGAAACCTTTCGATAAATACTTGAAGTAATTTGTTTTCGAACACAGAGCGTTCAGGAAATCCAAAGGGATATCAAAATACTTCGTTTCGCGGTTGAGCTAAACATTTTATTTACTCTAACAAAACAACTACACTTCATTTGGTAGTACATATCTATTTCGATCGGCAGATATGCACACACAGATTATCTATGCGGAAAAAAGTTGTAGTTAATAGTAGTGATATTCACAACAGAGATTGAGTGACCACATACTGAGAAATTTCGAAGAAATTGTAATTGGATTGAAAAGTTTAACTTTAACTTAATAAATTTTCAGAGATTCCTGGAATTACCGTAGGAATCTTTAGAGTAATTGTTTGTAGTAATCATCGGAAGCCTTTCTTAAGAAATCCATGGAGAAGTTGCTGAAGAATTCTCCAACCACAACTTCTAGAGGAACTCTATGGGAAATCTCTTTAAAAACTTTTGGAGAAATATTTGAATATTTGACTGGAGGATCGTCAGTAAGAATTTACATAGGAATCATTGAGAAAACTCTCGGAGAGATCTCTGGAAGAACTTCTAGTGAGCTCCCTAAAAGACCCACAAGAGAAATACTTTTAATATCTCTAGAGATATTCCCTGAAAGTACTCCGTGGCCATCCATAATAAACAGACAACCTGTAAAACATGAACAAAATCCTGTAAACAAATGTAAGCGCTTCGGTACATTTTTCACTTGAGAGCCAAGGACTTCTCGACAACTTCGCTGATGAGTGATGATCCGAACTTCTTAGGACAGCAGAATAATGAGATTTAACATATCAAATAGCTCGTAGTAGTGAAATTGTGCATAAAATGTTACATCATTTGAGAATTTCAAGAATCACGAACATTGCTGATTATACGAACTGTGCAGGTGATCTGGATCATGATAACAAACATTTAAAATTACCCAATATCATCACGTATCCACCTTCCAAAGTCATAAGCTTTCTGTAGAAATTTGATGAATACATGAGCTTTTTTGGTTGTTCATATAATAAAGGATAACAACAATTGGGTATTTTCTAAACACAATGGCGCCATACAGCGGTTAATTTACGCACTACCAAAAAATATTGATTAGTTACACATTGCATTTTAAAAATTATTACTGAGTTTGTTATAATGTTGATGTAATGATGATCAAATCACATATTCATTTATTGTAACTGACTTTGTTAGAACCTTGAAATAATACAATCTAGTTTTTGTACCGATTCCAACAAATATATCTAAATATAACAAACCTTGATATAGATATCAACCGTTGATATAATTATGTTATATTTTTGTTATGCCTTCCTGATAGGGATAAGGAAAGGTATGTAAAGGCCGACTTCCGACAGCTTCCGGGACCAAAGTTTTACAAGGCGAAGACATGGGCAAGTTCGCCCGCAAATATATGATCTGGTAGGGAATTAACAGTTGTGGTAAAAAGGTAAAATTGTCATCACTAAAACAACAATGAACTCGGAGGTTTATGAAACCAAATGTCTGAAGAATAGAATGCTGCCCTTAATCCAGTCTTATTTCATAACAGAATGAGTTATAAAAATCGCTAGTTAGGTGTTAAAATAACAAAAATTAAAACAATGACTGGCCTATCAATATGACAATTACATATAACAGGTCTTGATACAATTATATCAAGCTTATAACAAAGTGAGATATTAAAAATCAAGAAAGGAAACCATACCCGATCAGAAAGGCATAACAAAATTATAACCGATTGAGTTATTTATTTCAAAGATTTTTCATAACAGAATGAGTTATAAAAATCGCCGGTTAGGTGTTAAAATAACAAAAATTATAACTGAAATTGCTCTAGCCATAACATAATTATAACAGGTATTGATACAATTTTAACAAATTTATAACAAAGTGAGATATAAAAAATATTGGAATGATCAATAAATTATAACACATTTTGTTATAAATTAGATATAAATATATTGGGTAAAAATTAAGTTGGGTAAAATTTAACTCATTTTTTGGGTAATTTTTATTAAGAGTGTTATTTATTTTAAGCGCAAAGTTTTTTGTATAAAAAAACTTGCCCCACGTAGTATATAAAAAAACCCCCACCCAGACGGGAATCGAACCAAGGACGCCAACCTTCACCTGCAATCCGGCGCCTTTATCAATGAGGCCATTGCAGCACTTGAAGTGAATGGCGGTATACGATCAAGTGGTTCTTCGTTTTGGCGGCTGGTCTATAAATAGACTTATTTGTCCAACGTACAGGGGAGAGAAAATATGACGTCACATAAAAGTGTTCTTGATACTTTTATCGCAATTACGTCATCTTAGGATATAATAACAAAAGTGGATATAATTTAGTTATAATTGTAACTCAAGAATTTGCTCTGCATTTTGGCATGCTTTACCTCATGATTCAGACCAGAAATAAATGTCGTATCTTCATCAAAGTTGTAGAGATAGTTAATGGCTCTTAAACAGTGGAAAGAGTGGCATACAATTTCACATTCTCTTGGTGCTTGCGAGCAAATAAATTAGAACATTTTGACATATGTTATTAAATAATTATCTAATGTTCCTCACCATCAAGGAACTTCTTGCCTATGGCAAAGTTATGCAGTAGTCTGGTGGTTAGAAATTTCACTGCTTTGTGGCGTTAGTGTGCATTTCTGTGAGATTGTCAGATTTAGATGGCTTGTGAATTAAAAATTAAGTATTTAATGCACAATTTTAACATTACATGGTACACACTTAAATTAAATCGCCGACCTCAGCAAACGGATTGCCGAGAATCCAACAGCCGAGAATCCGGTAATAATTTTGACTGAATCTCGGTAAAAGTTTTACCGAGATGCCAGTAAAACTTTGCCGAGATCTCGGTAATCCAACTTTTTACCGAGATCTCGGCAAAGTTCACCGAGACTCGGTAATGGTTTACCGAAATCTCGGTAAAATTTTTAACGAGAATCAGTAAATATTTTACCGAGATATCAGCTGTTGGATTCTCGGTTAACCGTTTACCGAGATCAATTTCTGAATTTAAGTGTGTACAAGAATTGACATACTGATGCAATTCTATGGCGTTTGCTTTGCCTCGTGACCTCATATAATGTTTTCATTTTCAGCAAAAAAGAGTTTAAACAAGAAATTCTTCCACTAGTTGAAAACACCTGTTCGGCATTTGCTTCGGCATTTGCTCAAGATGCATGACGATGTCCATATCGGTAAAAAAGAAATAGCCTTCTGCTATTGGTTGGTTTTCCAAAAGCTTTTAATAGAGTTTCTTATTTTGAACTACTGCACAGGTTATCACATCTATTTGATTTCAGTTGAGATTCTGTTTTATTGAGTAAATCCTATTTGAATAACCGCTTTTAAATTGTGGCAGTTAAAGGAAATCATTGAAGCCTGATCGGTACTCTATCGGGAGAGCTACAAGGATCGGTTTTAGGACCATTGATGTTAGCCTTATTTATCAACAGCCTTCTTTCATCTTTGAAAGTATGTAATACCCACACCACATGTTTGCAGATCATAGGAAGCCTAGTAGGAAGCTGTATTTCTACTGAATTAATATGGACGTTAATTGCATGGCAATGAAACGTGTCTCAACTAGAAATAAATTTCAAAGCTCCACAAATAATTTGTAATCAATCAATTCTTCAAAAACTAAGGTAATTTTCATTTGCAGATGACTAATTGATCCAGTTGTATCATGTTAATTCAATAACAATAATAAAACATATAATTTCAGAATAAAAACTTTCATAGAGTACAGTGAATATATTTTCATAGCAAAGACTTTTGTTTTGATCGAAATAACTGCTTTCAAATATTTGATGATGACGATGATTTCAATCACGGTTTTTTTGTTGTTTTTACTAATGTGTATTTTAACACTAAGCTAATTCTACACTTTAAAGACGAATTGTTCAACGTTAACCAGCAGCAGTTTATCGCGGAAACATTGCGCCCGTTTGATTTGTACAAGGCGGCTGATTATACGTGACAGCTCCTACCCGGCGGCTGCAAAAACAGTTTTAGACAATGTGCACACCGTGTACAAACCATAGGTGCGCGGTCTAGCGCGATCTAATACTGCGCGTTTCGAACGCAGCTGGCTAAGAATCCAAGATTACCGCGGCAATATCTACCTGGGCTTTCTTAAAGGTTTAGATCATGATTCAAACATGTCAAAAATACTACATTAGTTTATTTAAGGTTTGAATTTCAATTTGTGTTAGTGAATTTGAACCTAGATAATCAAGAAATCGATTTTGAACTTCCAATAAGGGATAATCCTCAATCTACAAGTATGTCAATAAATAAATTTAATGAGTAACCTGAATTTTCTTGAAGGTCTGGATCATGATTCAAACTTGTCAAAAATCCTGTATTTTACAAGCACAGTAGCACCACACAGCGGCGTAACTGCGTACCAAATACCACTTGTAAAATGTTCATTTGATATAAACTGCATTTTCAAAATTATAACTGAGTTTGTTATAATGTTCATATAAAGATGATCAAAATGAATTTATTTGTATTATAACTGACTTTGTTATAGTTCTGATATAATTAAATCTGGGTTTCAAATCCTTTTTGTCAAATTTATCTAAATATAACAAACGTTGATATATCTATCAACCGCTGATATAAATTTGTTACATTTTTGTTATGCCTTTCTGATCGGGTATCATATCACATGTTTTTATGAAGCAGATATAAATACTCTCCCGTGCAAAAGTTTGGGGTTACCCCTTCAAAAACATGGGAATGTTTTTTGGTCATATCTCAGTCATCTTTCATTTAATCCAGTCGTTCTCAGACTCTATCGAAAGATTAAGAGTTAGATTTGATTCGTAGGCACTTTTCACAAATTTTAAATGAAGTTTTTAGTATAAAAAGTTTACCTATACTTACATGTTTTGCCTAAATCTGTACGAACAATTGTTTTCCGTGTAATTCAAAATTGGGTCTACCAAATTTTAAAATTAAAGTTGCATTAGAACCCTATTTCTATCCTCTTTGAGAGCAATTCATTAGATTTTAGCGGAAAAATTCATAACATAATTTAAATTTTCGAGTTAGGTTTACAAGTCACCGTGCAAAAGCTTGCAAAAGTAAGAATCCTTGAAAAATTTTCAAAGAGAATCCTTGGAGGAATACTAAAAGAATGCATGGAACAATGCCTGAAGGAATTTTTGAAATAATTGGTGAATGAATTCTTGGAGAAATTCCTGAAAAAATCTGTTGAATAATTCCTCAGGAATTCGTTGGAAGATTATTATTATTCCATGGAATAATCCTTGAAGAAGTTGTCACTGGAGGCAGTTCTAAAGTAAAATTTGGAGGAATTGGAAGAATAAATGTAAAATGGGAAATTATCAGAAATAATCATTGGGAGATTTGTTTTAGTTTTCTGAGAAGAGTACCCAAAGAAATCGGGTGCAATAATTTCTAATAAAATTATCATAACGTGCCAGCTGGTGTTTTATTAACAAATCCGCAGTTATTAATCGCGAGCTTTCTCTTCCTGACAATGGCACGAAGATGCACAATTAAGTCAAGGAAGATTTTTCCTTAAGTCATAATAGTTTCAAATTTACAAGAAAGAATCCTTGGAGGAATTCCTGATGAATTCGTAGGAGGAATTTGTTAAGAATTCCATACGGAAATCCTTTTTGGAATCCATGGAGGAATTCACAAGAGATAAATGTATAAGATATATTTGTTCAACAAATCTTTGGGGCATTGGAGTTCGTCAAAAATTGTGTACTTATTTTCCAAACACTATGGAGCCATGCAGCGATTAATTACGCGCTAAACCGAAAAATATTATTGATTATGTAAACATATTAACCAAAAATATTATTAGTTATACATTGCCTTTTGAAAACTATAACTGAGTGTGTTATAATGATGATATAAAGATGATCAAATGATTTGATTTGTTGTAACTGACTTTGATATAACTATGATATAATTCAAACTTGTTTTCAAATGGATTCCAACAAATATATCAAATTACAGCAAAATTTGTTATAGATATCAACCGTTGAGATAATTATGTTATGTTTTTGTTATGCCATTCTGATCGGGTATAAAGTCAACTCTGTCTAGTAAGAAGGAACTTTACAATCAACAACGATTTAAGTTCCTATCATTCTTACCCGGTATAGTGCACCGCTTCGAAACTCTTCAATGTCGTCTCCAGTGCTCCCTTACTTCAGAATTTATGTCACACAGCAGCATAAAACGCCCAGGGACCAAACGATCTAAAAGCTGACTGGCGAGCGCGAGGAAAAACGACATTGCTTTTAATGCGATTTATCATATTTCAGGTTCTTCCATTTATTATCATCACACCAGCAGCCCGTCCTAGATCGCAGCAGGGGACTATTTGTTTCTGGCACTCTAATACTACTGCTTGCATCTCATCTATCCTTTTTTGTGCCACTCGCTGAGAACTCCCAGACATTCCCTCCCTCACGACGATTGCACCTCCCTGGTTGGAGGAATCTCCGCTTTTTCCACTGGGGTGCATTCCATTCTGTGTTTTGTTCCGTGTCATCGCCTGATTTCACTATTCATGACCCGTACCATCACTTAATAACAGTGAAAAATTCGCGCTCCGCCCGCCCGGAGGCGACATCTGCAGGCTGCATTTTCTGATTGATGTTTTTGAAACGAATCCAAATAATCTCTGAGTCGCTCCCTCTCTCTCCAACATCATCATCCCCAGTTAGTGTGGTTTATTTGAGATGTTAAGTTTCGTTTGATTTATCTTTTGTTCTACAAATTTCGACTCCTATCATGGAATTCAACGAAAAACGGAAACATTCTCTACATCGATATAATTGAAACGGGGTTTTGTGTTCTGAGCGATTTGTTTGATAATCTAATTCTTCCGCTGCCGCTGGCGCTTCAAAGTGTTAACAGTTTAAAAGTTTCAAAGAGAACAAAACGAACGGCTCTGATTCGACGTTACTAACTACTACTGCACGTTAAAATGCCGTTCGGCCAAAAATGAAGTTACCGGGCGCTGCAGGGTCATCCGATGAGAAGTACTCACGCCACAACACGGCAAACTGCTCCCGGTCGACCTCCTCGGCTCCCTAGAATGAGATGAAAGGAGAAGTTACAAACAGAGTTAACTTGGTGCAAGTTCTTAAAGGTTATTTAAAGAAATCTAAGATAATTTATTCTACATCATTCAATGTTCTCATTAACACGAGTTTGTTAAATAACAAAAATTTCAGGTACAGGTCTTACCAGGTTTGTCTGGTGAAAGTTGGGTTTGGCAATTCTAGACGTAAATGTTCGTAAAAGGGCCTATCTGCTTTTTGTAAACAAACATGTTTCTGTCTCTGTAGGGCCCATCTGTATCCACCCACTCACATCAACACCCTTACCAGATAGCTTGAAGAACACTCTTTCTGATAAGGGTGTTGATGTGCGTGGCTGGATACAGATAAGCCCTACAGAGACAGAAACATGTTTGTTTACAAAAAGCAGATAGGCCCATTTTCAAATGTTCATCATCGGTAGACCTCCCCTTCCGGAAGCCGTACTGGTTACTCAAAAGAATATTTTCGCCCTCGGTGAACCTCAATATTCTATTGAGGATGATCTTTTCGAGCACCTTTCCCGCCGCGTCTATCGAGCAAAAGTGGGACAAAAGTTCGACCTTAGTTGAAAATTTAACCTATTTAAAAAAATCGAAGCAGATAATAATAAATAAATACCGTGTGGTGATTCTACCATCCATGAGCTTTGCTGAACAAAGTTACGCCAAATGTCTTTTCAGTTTTGAGTTACAACACTTTTTGTATGTGTGTGCCTTATTCGAACTCTTGCCCCACCACTGGGGCAAAAGATCGAATCAAGTGTTTGTGGAATTTCGCTAATCCTAGCAAACTATTTTGACACTTTGGTTATAGGAAAACCTAAAACTAATTAATATTTGATGTTGGAACTGGAATACACTTTATATTTCGATCTGGATTTTACACAAATGAGGGTTAAATTTACTTCACCAAAAATTAGTAGTTTTTCGCCAAATTCAGATAAAACATCATTTTTTTCAACTTCAATCGTTTTTTTACCTAGTTCCATCATTTTGAGAGATAATATGTACATTTGGCAGAATTTAAGGTTTTTACCTAAAGCAATCATGTAGCAAATTCGAACTTTTGCGCCACTATTTGTAAAATATGATTTCCAAATCTTTTTTGCTTAACTTTATACATGCTAAAGCATCTTCAAAATATACCTAGTTACGCCCCAAAATAAAATATCGAATTCGATTTCATTACAATTTCATTCCATACGTTGGTAGGATCATCGCATATTACAATTTTATGAACAAAAACCAACATTTTGTCATAACTTTTCGAAATATTGATCAGTTTTCATAATTTTTTGGAGCGAAAGACTCTTTTTCAAAAAGGCTTCGAACAACCTTGTCACTCGAAAAAAATAATTTGAATTGAGCTCAAAAACTTCAAAAGAAACACTTGCTCCACTCGAACTTTTGCCCCACTTTACTATAATGGTCTATATGCCGACGGATCTCCAGTTGGTTTCCCCGGCTTTGGCAATAGAACCAGGCTCTACCTCTTCCAAGCTTCTGGAAAAACTACCTCGTCCAGGCATTCCTGCATAGCAGACCTGAACATCTCGGGAGCCTCTGCAATAGCTACTTTTAAGGCCAGGGTCGGAACTCCGTCCGGACCTGGGGCCTTACCTACGCTAAGGGACTTTGCTATCCCCACAAGCTCCACATCAGTGGCCCTCTCCTCATCGCCAGCCCCAGTCCCCGGCTGTCCTACGAAAGGAGGCCATTGCCTGCATACCTCCATTTGGACGCATGTAAAATGTTCGCTTATCGCCTCCACTTTATCGTCTTATGCAACATCTTATACGATCACTGGTTAACTGGTTAGGATCATAACGCGAAAAAAGCCCTTCGATGATCCCCTCCAACATCTCTGGAGATTGCTCTGTAGGAGCCATTACACCTCTCGTCTTGGCCATAACGATCCTGTAGGCGTCACCCCACGGGTTCGCATCGGCACTCTGACAGAGACCCTCAAAGCAGGTCTTTTTGCTTGCTCTTATCTCGGTCTTCAGCGCGGCTTTTGCAACGGCGAACACTATCCGCCGTTCGTTTCGCTCATCCTCGGTGACTGTCGGATGACTCTCGAGAACCATTTTAGTCGGGTTGCTATCCGACATCCTGATGACGTTACCCGCCCACCGTAGCCTTCTGATTTTCGCGGTTTGGATGATGGCTGGTTCTTTCAGCAGCTGATACATACATACATTTATTTGTTCAACATCATTAAGACAAGACATAATCAACAATAGTACGCCACAATACTCGGTTTGTGGCTGCCGCTCTCCATCCTCGGTCGCGCCCAATGCTCGCCAAGTCACGCTCCACCTGGTCCGCCCATCGTGCTCTCTGCGCTCCACGCCTTCTTGTGCCAACCGGATCCGTTGCAAACACCAGCTTTGCAGGGTTGTTGTCCGGCATTCTTGCAACATGCCCTGCCCACCGTATCCTTCCGGCTTTGGCCACCTTCTGGATGCTGGGTTCGCCGTAAAGTGCAGCGAGCTCGTGGTTCATCCTTCTCCGCCACACACCGTTCTCCTGCACACCGCCGAAGATCGTTCTTAGCACGCGTCGCTCGAAAACTCCGAGTGCTTGTAGGTCCTCCTCGAGCATGGTCCATGTCTCGTGCCCGTAGAGGATCACCGGTCTTATTAGCGTTTTGTACATGGTGCATTTGGTGCGTGGGTGAATCTTTTTCGACCGCAGTTTCTTCTGGAGCCCGTAGTAGGCCCGACTTCCGCTGATGATGCGCCTTCGAATTTCACGGCTCACGTTGTTGTCAGTAAGGATCCGAGGTAGACGAATTCCTCCACCACCTCGAAAGTATCCCCGTCTATCGTAACATTACTACCAAGACGGATCCGGTCGTGTTCGGTTCCGCCTACCAGCATGTACTTTGTTTTTGAGGCATTCACCACCAGTCCGACCTTTGCTGCTTCGCGTTTCAGGCGGGTGTACAGTTCTGCCACCGTTCCAAATGTCTAGTCGTCCGCAAAGCACACAAATTGACCAGATTTTGTGAAAATCGTTCCCCGGCTGTTGAGCCCGGCTCGTCGCATCACACCTTCCAGCGCGATGTTGAAGAGTGGACATGAGAGTCCGTCACCTTGTCGCAGTCCCCGGCGAGATACGAATGAACTGGATAGTTCACCCGAAACTCTTACGCAGTTTTGCACACCGTCCATCGTTGCTTTAATCAGTCTAGTCAGCTTCCCAGGAAAGCCGTTTTCGTCCATGATTCTCCATAGCTCTGCGCGGTCGATACTATCGTATGTCGCTTTGAAGTCGATGAACAGGTGGTGCGTTGGGACCTGGTATTCACGGCATTTCTGGAGGATTTGCCGTACGGTAAAGATCTGGTCCGTTGTCGACCGGCCGTCGATGAAGCCGGCTTGGTAACTTCCCACGAACTCATTTGTTTTAGGTGACAGACGACGGAAGATGATCTGGGATAGCACTTTGTAGGCAGCATTCAAAATAGTGATCGCCCTGAAGTTCTCACATTCCAAATGGTCGCCTTTCTTGTGAATGGGGCAGATTACCCCTTCCTTCCACTCCTCCGGTAGCTGTTCGGTTTCCCAGATCCTGACTATCAGCCGATGCAGACAGGTGGCCAACTTTTCTGGGCCCATCTTGATGAGTTCAGCTGCGATACCATCCTTACCAGCTGCTTTGTTGGTTTTGAGCTGGTGAATGGCATCCTTAACTTCCCTCAGCGTGGGAGTTGGTTCATTTCCGTCCTCCGCTGCACTGGCGTCGTCGTTCCTTCCGTTGCCGTGGGCTCCCGTGCCTACGTTCTCCACGTCGTTCAGGTGCTGATCGAAGTGCTGCTTCCACCTTTCGATCACCTCACGTCCGTCCGTCAAGAGGCCTCCGTCTTTATCCCTGCATATTTCGGCTCGCGGCACGAAGCCGTTGCGGGATGCGTTGAGCTTCTGATAGAACTTCCGTGTTTCTTGGGAACGGCACAGCAGTTCCATTTCTTCACACTCCGCTTCTTCCAGGCGGCGCTTTTTCTCCCGAAAGAGGCGGGTCTGCTGTTTCCGCTTCTGTTTGTAACGTTCCACGTTCTGTCGAGTCCCTTGCTGCAGAATTACCGCCCTCGCTGCGTTCTTCTCTTCCAAAACCGTTCTGCACCCTTCGTCGAACCATTCGTTCCGTCGATTCCGTTCCACGTACCCGATGGTGCTCTCGGCTGCGTCGTTGATGGCTGCTTTCACTGTACTCCAGCAGTCCTCTAGAGGGGCCTCATCAAGCTCGTCTGGCAACGCGGCTTCGAGATTCTGCGCGTATGCTGAGGCGACATCCGGTTGCTTCAGTCGCTCTAGGTTGTACCGTGGCGGTCGCCGGTACCGTACATTGTTGATGACGGAGAGTTTTGGGCGCAGTTTGACCATCACCAGATAGTGGTCGGAGTCGATGTTGGCGCCACGATAGGTCCTGACGTCGATAATGTCGGAGAAGTGCCGTCCGTCAATCAGAACGTGGTCGATTTGAGATTCCGTCTGCTGTGGTGATCTCCAGGTGTAACGATAAGGGAGGCTGTGTTGGAAAAAGGTGCTACGTATGGCCATATTTTTGGAGGCGGCGAAATCAATGAGTCGTAGGCCGTTTTCGTTCGTTTGCTGGTGGGCGCTGAACTTACCAATCGTCGGTCTGAATTCCTCCTCCTGGCCTACCTGAGCGTTCAAATCTCCTATGATGATCTTGACGTCGTGGCTTGGGCAGCGGTCGTACTCGCGTTCGAGCTGCGCGTAAAATGCGTCCTTGTCATCATCAGTACTTCCGGAGTGTGGGCTGTGCACGTTTATTATGCTAAAGTTGAAGAATCGGCCCTTGATCCTCAACCTGCACATTCGTTCGTCAATCGGCCACCAACCGATCACGCGCCTCCGCATATCACCCATCACGATGAAAGCTGTTCCCATCTCGCGTGTGTTGCCGCAGCTCTGGTAGATGGTATGATTACCTCTAAACGTTCGCACCATGGATCCTGTCCAACACACCTCCTGCAGCGCTACGATGCCGAACCCGCGGTCCTTCAGTAGATCGGCGAGTATGCGGGTGCTCCCGATGAAGTTGAGAGATCGGCAGTTCCACGTACCGAGTTTCCAATCGCAAGACCTTTTTGTTCGCTGGGGTCGTTGCCGTTGGTCTCGGTTCGTATTATTCTGTTGCTGATTTTCCGTTGCAATGGTTTTTTACGGCTGGCTCGTAGGGCCTGACACCAACCCCCTACTTTCCGGAGGACCATAGTGCACAGTTGAGCTTAGAGTCCTTCCCTGGCACTCGGACGTAGATCAGCCGCCCCTAACATGGGGATCAGACGCTGTTGTGAGCCGCTCCTCCTGGAGAACAGACGCTAAGGTTTGCCGAAGCAAACCCCCCCTTCCCTGTCAGCCTACGACCAAAGTTTCCACCGGGGTTGGTTACCCGATCTTCCCTAAGGTTGCTCATAGTTTCCGGCCGGTACCGCGTGGAGGTAAGGATAGGAGTTGCTGGGCAGAGGCTAGTGGATCACAATGGGATCTGAATTGCGCAGCATACCCAGCCTTTACCGTGCCGCTTTCAGCAGCTGATGCAGTTCGTGGATCATTCGCCTTCTGCAAGTCCCGTCTCCCATCTGCACTCCTCCGTATATGGTACGTAGCACCTTCCGTTCGAAAATTCAAAGGGCGCGTTGGTCCTCTGCATGTAGAGTCTATGCTCCGTGCCCATAGAGGACTGCCGGTCTAATCAGCGTTTTGTGTGTCGGCGAACTTTATTCGATCGTAGAGTTCTGCGAAGTCCAAAGTAAGCTGGGTTTCCTGCCATAATGCGTATCTGAATTTCTCTGCTGGTGTCGTTGTTGGCGGTAACCAGTCAGCTCAAGTACACGAATTCTTCAACCGTCTTGAATTCATCACCGTCGATAGAAATGCGGGGTGGCGGGCGCGATGATTCTTCCCTGGAGCCCTTTACCATAATGTAGGGGAAAAGCGGGTAACACCGTCAGGGTGGGTAAGCCCGTCACCCCAATGATTTTACCAGAAAGCAGTTATTTAGTAGCTCTTCGGCCACACGCCTTATTTGTTTTTACCATTCTTACTCTTTCGAGACAAATGATACCAAAATTGACCTGTCAAACACGAAGAAAATAAACAAAACAAACGCACGCGTCATTGTACCAACGCCGGATGTAATATTTCGTCGGTAGAATTTAGCTTCTGGAATACAAAAGAAGTGCAAAAACTAACTTTCATCAATCATGTATTCTCATCTGTACTATTCTTTAGTGCTAAGATTCTTTGAATGGTCAGTTTCAACAATTATTCAGAAATTACGGTGTAATTTAAGAAAAGTGGCCTTTTCGGGTAAGCCCGTCACTCATCGGCGGGGGTAACACCGTCATGCTCTTCGAATCACCGGATGTTTGTTGAACTGGCTAGGCATTTCTAGGCATTATTGCCACGCAACTACAAACTGATGACCAACCAGGGAAATTTCTATAGGGGTCGCCCATAAATGACGTAGCATTTTATGGGGGGGGGTGAGTTGGAGTCTCGAATTATGTTACGAGCTATGTATTACGTATTGGAAAATAGACTACGAGGAGTGGAAGGGGGTGTCAAAAATCGTCAAAAAAATGCTACGTCATTTATGGACGACCCCATATGGGTTTCTCCTGGGATTCCTGCGGGATTTTTTCTAAGGCTTCTTTCAGTATTTCTTACCGTTTATCCAACTAAATCTTCTAGGATTTCTTTAGGAGTTCCGGCTTGGACTCTTCCTGTTCCTTCTGGACCTTCTAAGGGCATAACTTGTGGATTATATTTTCAGCGATTGCAAATTCACTAGTGCCGCCTAGTGACAGAATTCCGAAACACGTGTCCCGTTTTATGCAAGTCTATGTCATACTGATCAACTTTGCCGAAGACACCAAATCATTGGATTCTGAGATATAAGGTTTGGAAAATTTACATGTTCACTAGCGCCGCCCAGTGGGGGAATTTTGAACTTCGTAGCTCATCATCTGTAAGTTATTAGCGTATCCAATAATTTTTCCGAAGACACTATTTCTAATTATCAGGGTCTTGAGCTGTCGCATATCGTAACGTTTGCTTGACAACCTAATATGGTTCCTGCAGTGAAATTTAGCATCAAAATGTTGGTGGCGCCTCTGGTGGCCAAGTCACCAACTAATCATATGAACCAAAGTTCTAAATGGTAGATCTTTTCAAACCCTAAAACTTTGCCGAAGAAAGTATTGCGCTATCTCTTAACACACCCGGGATAATTGTCCACACCCCCAAAAAGCCCAAATCCCATAAGCTTAGTCTCCTATTAAGCGGATTCCAATTGCGCCCCCCGACCAGTGATTTTACAAGAGTATCGACTGTTGAATGATTGGTAAATCATCACTGCACTTCAAAAATGTAATGAAAATATTTTAAAATTGAAATCATCAAAAGTATCAATATAAAAATATATATGACGGACTTACCCCATAGGGGTGACGGTCTTACCCGCACTGAATTAAAAACATCAATATTTATTATGGTTGTGTTATGTGCATTGTTCACCAGAATCAACATAATTTGACAATTCTAATGCACAGGTCTTATAAAAAACTAATGAATCAAATATTCTGCGTACTGAAAATATCAATTTTCGTATTACATTTATTTTGAAAAATCCAAATGCAAGGTGACTTGGTGCATCACAGAATTTTCATAGGAATCATTGACTTTTTAATTTTCAATGATTGTTTGCCTCACGTTTTTGAAGTGATAAAAAACGGGAAATTTTGCAGTCACGCAGTAGAAAAAGTATCATCACACTCACCACGAGTGAGCATATGGGATGATACATTTTCATCCGAATTTGCGCTTTGGTAACTGAGTTTTATCACTTTGAAATTTCGAGCGAGATTTCAATGATGCTGATGACGCACTACGCGTCGTTAGAGTGACGGGGTTACCCCTTCCTCCCCTACTTTCTAGTACACCCGAGCAGAGGAAAATATCAAATTCATAACAACAAAATCACATAGCCTGTTTCTATAGCATAACTTGTTATTATCAACTTATCAAAGTATTACTTTTTCATAACAGGTATTGTTAAGCAATCTTATTTTGTTATGATCAAGTTATTGAGATCCATCCACTAAATAACATTTCAATAATATACTTTGTTGTAGACCAAATTTTGTTATTGTTTATTATTTATTGTTTATTGTTTATTGTTTATTGTTTATTGTTTATTGTTTATTGTTTATTGTTTATTGTTTATTGTTTATTGTTTATTGTTTATTGTTTATTGTTTATTGTTTATTGTTTATTGTTTATTGTTTATTGTTTATTGTTTATTGTTTATTGTTTATTGTTTATTGTTTATTGTTTATTGTTTATTGTTTATTGTTTATTGTTTATTGTTTATTGTTTATTGTTTATTGTTTATTGTTTATTGTTTATTGTTTATTGTTTATTGTTTATTGTTTATTGTTTATTGTTTATTGTTTATTGTTTATTGTTTATTGTTTATTGTTTATTGTTTATTGTTTATTGTTTATTGTTTATTGTTTATTGTTTATTGTTTATTGTTTATTGTTTATTGTTTATTGTTTATTGTTTATTGTTTATTGTTTATTGTTTATTGTTTATTGTTTATTGTTTATTGTTTATTGTTTATTGTTTATTGTTTATTGTTTATTGTTTATTGTTTATTGTTTATTGTTTATTGTTTATTGTTTATTGTTTATTGTTTATTGTTTATTGTTTATTGTTTATTGTTTATTGTTTATTGTTTATTGTTTATTGTTTATTGTTTATTGTTTATTGTTTATTGTTTATTGTTTATTGTTTATTGTTTATTGTTTATTGTTTATTGTTTATTGTTTATTGTTTATTGTTTATTGTTTATTGTTTATTGTTTATTGTTTATTGTTTATTGTTTATTGTTTATTGTTTATTGTTTATTGTTTATTGTTTATTGTTTATTGTTTATTGTTTATTGTTTATTGTTTATTGTTTATTGTTTATTGTTTATTGTTTATTGTTTATTGTTTATTGTTTATTGTTTATTGTTTATTGTTTATTGTTTATTGTTTATTGTTTATTGTTTATTGTTTATTGTTTATTGTTTATTGTTTATTGTTTATTGTTTATTGTTTATTGTTTATTGTTTATTGTTTATTGTTTATTGTTTATTGTTTATTGTTTATTGTTTATTGTTTATTGTTTATTGTTTATTGTTTATTGTTTATTGTTTATTGTTTATTGTTTATTGTTTATTGTTTATTGTTTATTGTTTATTGTTTATTGTTTATTGTTTATTGTTTATTGTTTATTGTTTATTGTTTATTGTTTATTGTTTATTGTTTATTGTTTATTGTTTATTGTTTATTGTTTATTGTTTATTGTTTATTGTTTATTGTTTATTGTTTATTGTTTATTGTTTATTGTTTATTGTTTATTGTTTATTGTTTATTGTTTATTGTTTATTGTTTATTGTTTATTGTTTATTGTTTATTGTTTATTGTTTATTGTTTATTGTTTATTGTTTATTGTTTATTGTTTATTGTTTATTGTTTATTGTTTATTGTTTATTGTTTATTGTTTATTGTTTATTGTTTATTGTTTATTGTTTATTGTTTATTGTTTATTGTTTATTGTTTATTGTTTATTGTTTATTGTTTATTGTTTATTGTTTATTGTTTATTGTTTATTGTTTATTGTTTATTGTTTATTGTTTATTGTTTCTAGCATCAACAGGCTGATAGGTGCCCCAATGATGTTTAAATCTATCTTAATTACTTCATTAATTAGCAAAAATACATTTTAACAACTAATAGACATCCAATATGAAGACAAGCGCAACACATTACATTACTTTTTGGAAGAGACAAAGGCAAGTTAAATGACTTCCAACAATATTAACATATTAACCTTTCAAATTACAAATTTACTTTACAAATTTTACACCTATTCAAGATACATGATCCGTTTGATCAAAACTACATGCCGGTCTCCAAACATAGTTAGAATGGTTTCTTAATTCCCTGCATCGTATTCCAGGCGGCCAAGTTGTCGAATTTAACGCGATATCACTATATTTTCTATCCAAATCCACTTTGAAGGAAATATACTGCATTGTTGCAGTGTCTTTCCATGAAGGAACAAGTCGTTTGATCGTCACTTTCTTCGATATATTCAGTCTTTTACAAACCAATTTTTCAATTTCATCGTCTTTGGCGTCAGGCGCAATATTCGAAACAAACAAACTAAATTCTTTGCAATTAGAAGGCGATTCATCAAAAGAGTTACGCGATATCAACGTAGATGATAAAATCTCTTTTACATCACGGATTCCAGATTCAGCACTCACAACTTCGTTAACACTGCGGGAAATATCATTTTGTAGCGTATCTAATTTAGCTAGAGTATCGTTGATTTTAGATATTTCTTGTTTCAGCTGATCAATTTCATCCCGTTGGTTTTGAATTGGTTCCATATGCTTTACAACCTTACGAAATCTGACATTCTGTATTAATTGACGACAATTAACGCACATCCACAAAATACTATCGTCAAGGCATGCAACAGCTTTATCGTATGAAAGGCCAACACATCCAGCGTGAAAGCGTTTCTCATCATCACAAAATCCTTGACACTGAATGGTTAAAACGTTGAGAGCAATTGGATTACTGCATTCATCACAAACAGTAGGTATGTTTGTACCGGTTTAGGAAACCCTTGCTTTCCGCAGCAACTGCACAAACTGAGGAGTAGATGGCGATAGTAGCCACGGCAAAACAATCGACTCTGCTTCGATGACTGCGGTCAGTACACACAAGCGATGACACAATACATCGGGTGATTAATTGTTTATCCAACGGCGAGAAATGAAGAAAATCCACGGTTCAGGAACTAATGTTGTATGACTTACTGCAGCAATGTTTGATTTATGACGAGTGAAAACAGAATAATCTTCGTGATACAATATTTTCGAACTATTTATTCTTAAAATCGGAAAAGTTTTCGGCAGTAGAGTGTCCTTCCCGGGACATCCCGGGACAAAAAATCCCGGGATTTGAGTGATTTCGGGATTTCCCGAATCCCGGGATGTCATTTCAGAAATCCCGACAATCCCGGGAATCCCGGGATGAAGACAATTTGTAGATAAAACTGCCAAATATCAAGGCAAAAACTTTATCTGGCCATTTTCACTTTCGAAATATGAGCGGTTTTCTCACACACCACCATCGGGCTTTGGGCACTAGGTCATACTTGAAAAAAAAAAAATCAATCATTAATGATAAACTTGATATCATGTTATGTATTTCATTCATCTTTTTCTATTTATTGGTTTATTCAGTAGCAGCAAGAACAAACTGGACAAGCCAACATACCATATTACATTGTAATTATGGAAATCTGAGACCAAACTTTTCCTATATTATGTAAATAATTTGAATTTTTCAGAAGAGAATTAATTAATCTCAATAACAAGTGCAAAAGTTTAAAAATTATGGAAAACCGCAATTGCAAAAAGAGTCCAACCTTTTTTATTGAAATATTCGGAAACTAAGAGTTCAAAAGGTACTCTTAAGTTATATTGAAGTGCGATTTTTACGATAAGGACTGTATCGGAAATTAACTGTAAACATTCAAAATGCTCTATCTCGAAGCATGGTTGGTCTTTTTATTTCGGTTCTTCTATGAAATCTATACAATATAGTTAAGTTTAGAACAGCTTGCAGAAATTTGGAAAATGTTTAGTATTATTGAAAATATGGTTCTTTGAGTACACCACACAAAATAACAATCTGTACAAAAGGCAATTTTTAAAATCTTTTTAACCGTTATGTGGCCGGCAAACTTTTTGCTTTTTTCTACACCGTGTATTTTAAATGGGTGCAGGGTACCCGGGTACCCTGCCGGCCACATAAGGGTTAACGTTTCAATAATTTGTAGCGAAAAAAAAATTGTGCTGGGAAAAATCTGGAATGTGATGATTATTACTAGCAGTTATGTACACATAACATATCACTCACTACCGACTTTTAAAATTCTTATTTTGAATAGAAAACCTTCCAACATGTAGAAAATGGTCTAATCCTAGAAACACCTACTTTTTGGTCGAACTTTGATGCTCTGTTTTAAATATCTTCAGTGGTCATAAAATTCCGTTCTCTACTAAAACTACCTCTTCAATAAATTTAAATACATGCCCAATTGAAAAAAATGTGAATTTTCAACTTAATGTATTTTTTATTTGCGTAATTGTTCTTTAAAGTCGCATAAAAAAGAGTTCCTCGAAAAATGACCGTTTTTTCATTTTTAAGAATTGCGCTAAACCACGGAGGAAATTTTTCTTGATGAAAATAATTTTCCTATATCATGAGCATTCTGGAAAAGAATATATTTGCGCAAAACTAAGAGAAAAAATTGAATATTTTTCACAGTTTTCGCTATTTAAAATTTTTAGGGGGTGTCCAAAATTTTAAAAACATATGTGCAATCTTTGAGATAAAAGTCCAAGTTAAATGATTATTTTTTGAAAATCAAAACTGTCATTCTTTATTTTAAAGATTTATATAGTATCTTCAAAAATAAAATTATGTTTATTTCGAATAGATTATTTTTTAGGCAGTGGTGAACGTTTATAGTTAATTTCCGATACAGTCCTTACATATCAACAATACAAACATCTTCCGTAGCGATATAATACAGATTATGATAATTATTTCTCTTAAACTATTAGATATTGGTAGAAAATTACTTGCAAACTACTAAACAGTTGAAAACAGACTGTTCTTGGCGAACATAACGTTGCTACTTTTATATGTATTTCGTTATTGACATTTGTACATCAAGTAGTAGTGCAGTACATTGTATAGACATTTTATAATACTTCTTGTGATGGATACAGAAATAACCATAACTTAAAAAATGAATATTTCAACTGCACAAAAGCTAAACAAATCAATTTTCTGGGTTTTTTTTTGAAATTTTAAAAAATCCCGGGATCCCGGGATTTCCCGGGATTAGCTAAGTATTTTGTCCCGAATCCCGGGACACGAAAATTGGCCGGGAAATGGACACTCTATTCGGCAGCAATAGAAAAGGCGTACAAGCTCAAACACGGTCACACATACTACTGCTACATACTGTTATTATTCTACTATTGAAAATATACAAATATGTGATGAACTATAACACAGCAATAACAAGTTTTAAAATTCACTGAAAGATTCATTGTTATTCATTTGTATTGAATCTAACAAAACATGTTACTAAATTGGTCATCCAGGAACATGTTTTTGTTATGATTTTTGTTATTTTGCCGCTTATGACAGACAAGTTTATAACATAATAAGATATGCTTATAACATAAAATTTACTGATTTCATAATACAGCTATTATGCCAAAATAACATATTTCATTATGCTGTTGATATTCTCTTCTGCTCGGGCATGTAGTTGATCTGCTCCAGCGGCTTTGTTGTTTTCAACCGGCCAACCTCCCCCTCCATCTCTTGGAGGTTAGGGGCTAGAAATCTTTCATCCTGCACACGTACTCCTAGATTTGTTACCACGCCACCTTCAGTGCTTGCAACATCGCCATTGCAGTGCTCATCGTAATGCTGCCACCATCTCTCGACCACCTCACGCTCGCTCATGATAAGATACCCGTGATTGTCTCGGCACATGTCAGCTTGCGGCCCAAAGCCTCTGCGCGAGTGGTTCAGCTTCTCGTGTCCTTAACGCGGTACAGCTCTTCCATCGCTTCGCGATCTCGTTCTTCCTGCTGGCTCTTCTTTCTCCGGAAGACTGAGTTCTGCCTGTTCCGCGCCTGTCTATAACGTGCCTCATTCACTCTCGTACGATGTTGAAACATTTTCGCCCATGCTGCATTCTTCTCGTTTATCAACTATTCACATTCACCATCATACCGGTCGTTTCTGTGATTCAGAGTCACGAAGCCTAGTGCTGCAGACGAGGTACTACCTATGGCGCATCGGATGTCCCTCCAGCCATCTTCAAGTGTATCTGCGCCAAGCTGCTCTTCCGTTGGTAGAGCCACTACTAGCTGCTGCGCGTAGTCTTGAGCCACTTCTACGTTACGCAGTTGCTCGATGTTGAGCCGCGGCGGTCGACTTCGATGCGTGGTAATAAATGCCGAAAATTTTGAGCGCATGCATACAGCGACTAAGTAGAAATCCGAATCTATATTCGCAGTGCGGTATGTGTGGACGTTTGTTATATCCGAGACGAATTTACCGCCGATTAGAGCGTGGTCGATTTGGTTTTCTGTTTGATAGTCAGGTGATCTCCAGGTGGCTTTGTGGATGTCTTTTCGGGGGAAGAAAGTGCTTCGGACTACCATACCACGGAAGGCTGCAAAGTTTACGCATCGCAGGCCGTTATCATTTGATACGGTGTGCAGGCTGTTTCGCCCGATTACCGGTCTGTACATTTCCTCCTTTCCTATCTGCGCGTTCATGTCGCCTATAATGATTTTCACGTCAAGCGGAGAGCAACCATCGAATCAAAGAATAAGAATATCATGACCACTCCGCTGATGCTCGGGGGACACTACCGCAGCGCTATCTGCGGATGAAAGTTCAACTGTCATGCGGTAGTGTGCGTTACTGATTGCATGCGGATACCAAAACATACGCACATCACCTTCTCTTATGACAAATCACGAACACTGTTACATAGAGCTTCCACCTTGAAACGCTTAGAGAGCGCCACTTGTCTTGTCGCTGCGCGTAGAACGCTTCTTTCTCGTCATCAGGTCTCCCTTCGTATGGGCAGTGGACGTTGATGATGCTGCAGTTGAAGAAACGGCCCTTAACTCTCAACATGCACATCCTTGCGTTGATCGGCTGCCACCCGATCACACGTTGTCGCATCTTGCCCAACACTATAAATCCTGTTACCAGTTCATTAGTGGCGCCACAGCTTTGATAGAAGGTAGCCGCTCGATGCCCGCTTTTCCACACTTTCTGTCCAGTTCAACAAAGTTCCTGCAACGCCACGATGTCGATGTTGCGGGGATGTAGTTCGTCGTAGAATATCCTGTCATATTCTGCGAAACCAAGTGACTTGCAATTCCATGTCCCAAGTTTCCAATCGATGTCCTTATTTCGTCGCGTAGGTCTTTGCCGATTCTATCAAGTTGTATTTTTTCCTATGTTATTCGCAATGGGGATTTTTACGGGTTGCTTATTGGGCCCACGCCAGCACTCCTGTCTCACCGGAGGCCATCGTTCTAGTTCTGTTTAACGTCCCAAACAACACTGGAACGATCACGCTGATGGGGCTACCACCTTGGATCTAGCTGGGCGTGATACAGCATTTCTTACTCAGCCGCTGGATGCCAGAACAGACGCTGTTTGAGCCGCACCTCCTTGGTGAACAGACACTCGGGTCGTACCGCCTTAATCTAGCTGAAGTCAGAAGGACAACAGTGCCCAGGCTGCACTACCAGCTAAGCACACAATTGTTCAAAAATGAATGTCATTGAGAAGCTGGCGACAACGAGGAACCGCGCATTTATTAAAAATGTAAAAGCTTATTTTCAATTCCCTCTTTTTACAAAACGGCTACTTTGGGAGCCCTACTGAAGTGACTGGTGGAATACAAGTAGCCGGTAAATCCAGATTACAATAACAATCGGTTATCAACTCTAGCGTGCGCAGCGTTTTCTTGTGTCTCACTCACTCTCGTAAACAAACACAAGAAAGAGAAAGACAAAAGAGGGGACACTTGTCCCATCTTTTATCGCACTCTATCATGTGTTTACCAAAGAGAATGAGCGAGAAGAAAGATAAAGCAGCGCACGCTAGTGGTTATCAAGTAGATAAGTTAGGTTTTTTTTATCGATGTAAGTTTTTGGTATTAAGTCTTATTATTCATCTTGACCTCATAGAGTGTGTACTAGCAGGTTTTCGTTTACAATAAAATTACAAATTACAAATGACCTAATCTAGTTCAAACAGGTAAATATATCAATAATATAACGTAAAACGATTGCTTTTTTGACTGGGTATGTGTATGAGAACAGTCCGATTGACCATTTATGGCGGTGCTAGCATTTCTAATTATCAAACAATAAATATAAATGGCTCATGTTAACTTCGTTTTACCGCACGTTTGCTCTATATTTCACACAACCTACGTACATCACTGTCAACAGCAGATACACGAATTGGTGGCCATTTGCGGCGGTGGCGGGTGTCCATTTCAATGGGAAAGCTAGAACCAAAATGCTCATACTGCAACTAGCATTATATTCGCCAGATTTTTGGCCAAGAGCCAATTGGGACGCACCAGCAGTCATCCTGCCCAATGTCACTTTAGTACGCGCCAGATTCTGAGGCAGAAAACCAGCCGCTTTTTTTTTGCTGGTAAAGCCCAGTGCTCTCTCTGCATCGTTTTGGAATTTATGCCGGTGAACTAAATGGCGAGTTTAGCTGCCCGCCCGGCTGCTTTTGGGTGCCACACGATGAGGCTCAGTTATTTTAATGAAAATTCAATAAATATTTATCGTGATCAGAAACATGGAATCGAGACCGGGACATGCGATTGCTCGTAGGCGGAACCAAAACCAAAGCGGCACAGGTTCGCTACGAGTATGTTTGTTTTTCTTCCGATAAGCCGTTTTGATTATGCCAATCGATGGCTGAATTTCAATTGACAGTTGGACCGATCGGGGATTATTGGCCTGATTTCAATCGAGAGATTATAAAATGAATAGTTTTTGGAAACTATTACCTTCAGACGATGTTATAACTCTCAAGTGATTATAACGAATTCTGCTTTTCTATCATGTACGCACTTTAAGTTTAGTATCATTTACTTTTACTTGTTATTGAACATTCAGCTTACCTGAGACATTTTCCGGAACGCCTCCTGACACTCGTTTTTGTCCGGCCCATAACTGGAACAAACGATTGAAAACTCCTCTGCGTCGATACTACCGTCAGTTGATGCATCCTCCAGATCGAACATAAAGTTCATGTACCTATAATGAAAAGAATGCAATAGATAGTATTAATGTCGTATTACCTACTGAAAATATAATGGTTCATGTTTGCTAGAGCCACAAACTTCCCTTCCTAACAATCGAGAAGAGTTGGTAGCTATGCCAAAGTTGACCTCAAACTCAATTTAAATGTCTGTCTGCGGCTGATTTTTGCGGCTAATCCTGGGATTGGGCGCAAGTTAATTTAATTCATTTCCTTTAGGGATCAGAATAAATTGAATTCACGTTTTGCTTCTACCAGGTTGCCGGCACGTGAGAGTGATTCCACGAATAAATCATCGTTGGTAATATTATAACAGTCGAAGGGATGATATCTATGGCGATCGGGCATTTTCTCGCAATTGAGTGGGCATTAAATCAGGGATAATAAGCTTAAAACCAAAATAAAATGATAATTATGATCATAAACGTTCCTTACTGTCGTTTACATTTTGATAGCATTCAATTCCACAAAGTATTTAGACTCGGCCCAAGTTCATTATTATCACAGCTGAATTTCGCACACGACTTTGCAGAGGCCAACGTACACAACTTCGATTGAGATCATGACAGGGTCGTCGGATGAACAACAGATAAACGAAAAAAGTTTAATTTGTGTGAAATATCGATGGGAAATGATAATTCAGTAGATTTTCATGTTATCACAGAAGTCGAAAAATTACTGGGCTGCAAACCGGTGCGTCGATTAGGAGAGCGTCCAAAATAGCTCTGGTCCTCATAAGTTCTTACCTCAAACATCCACGGGTCAAGAGATAACAAAATTGTCATTATCTACCGATAAACTCCTTTCTTTTTGGTTCCGTTGCAATGTTTTTAGTAAAAGTTAGCAAATAACTTAGTTTTAAACCCATAAATCCCTTTCATTTTATTTTTTTTTCAATCCTTAACCTCGAAACAGCCGCGAGTACTTCGGCTTCCCAAACTAACATAGCATTAAGGCAGTAATTAATAAATTGCAAAATGTAAAATTAATGTAAAAACAAAAGATTTCGGCTCAGTTATTTCCTTGTGGCGCCCGAGCCTTCCAAATAAACGAATAAGTAAAAGAGATAACAAAGACCGCATCTGTTCGCCAAGGAGGTGCGGCTCAAACAGCGTCTGTTCTGGCACGCCCAGCTAGATCCAAAGCGGTCCCAGTGTTGGTTGAAATAAGGACTACGATTGGAAACATGGAACATTGCAAGTCACTTGGTTTCGCAGGATGTGACAGGATAATCTACGACGAATTACATCCCCGCAACTTCGACATCGTGATGTTGCAGGAACTTGTTGGGCTGGCAGAAAGTGTGGAAAAGCGGGCATCGATCGGCCGACTACCTTCTACCATGGCTGTGGCACCACCAATGAACTGGGAACAGCATTTATAGTGTTAAGCAAGATGTGGCAACGTGTGATCGGGTGGCAGCAGATCAGCTCAAGCATGTGCATGTTGAGAGTTAAGGGCGGTTTCTTCAACTACAGCATTATCAACGTCCACTGCCCACACGAAGGGAGACCTGATGACGAGGAAGAAGCATTCTACTCGCAGTTAGCACAAACATACGATTGCTTACGGTTGCTCGCCACGTGACGTGAAAATCGTTGTCGGCGACATGAACGCGCAGGTAGGAAGTGAGGAAATGTACAGACCGGTAATTGGGCGAAACAGCCTGCACGCCGTATCGAATGATAACGGCCAGCGATGCGTTAACTTTGCAGCCTCCCGTGGTATGGTGGTATGGTAGTCCGAAGCACCTTCATCCCCCGCAAAGATATCCACAAAGCCACCTGGAGATCACCCGACCATCAAACAGAAAATCAAATCGACCACGTTCTAATCGACGGTAAATTCTTCTCGGATATAACCAATGTCCGCACATACCGCAGTGCGAATATAGATTCGGATCACTCCCTAGTCGCTGTATGCATGCGCTCAGAGGTTTCGACATTTTTTACCGCGCATCGAAGTCGAACGCCGTAGCGCAACACCGAGCAGCTGCGTAACGTAGAAGTGGCTCAAGACTACGCGCAGCAGCTAGCAGTGGTCTTACCAACGGAAGACCAGCTCGGCTGCCGCACTAGGCCTAAAAAATGTTGCAGCACCGTACGAGAACGAATGAGGCATAGACAGGCGCGGAGCAGACAGAGCTCAGTCTTTCGGAAGAAGAAACGCTAGCAGGAAGAACGAGATCGCGAAGCGATGGAAAAGCTGTACCCCGCTAAGGGCACACGGAAGTTCTAACAAGAAGCAAAACCGCTCGCGCTTGTACCACAAGCCGACTTGTTCCGAGACAATCACGGGAGTCTTCTCACGAGCGAGCGTGAGGTGGTCGAAAAGTGGTACCGATGGTGTAGTGGTAACAGATCTAGGAGTACTTGCGCAGCACGATAGATTTCCAGCGCCTAACCTCCAAGATATTGAGGGGGAGGTTGACCGGATGAAAACAGCAAATCCGCTGGAGCAAGCGAGCTTCTAAAATACGGTGGAGATACACTGATGAGAGCACCACACTGGGTTATTACCAAGATTTGGGAGGAGGAAGTATTACCGGAGGAATGGAATGATGGTATCCTATCTACAAAAAGGATGACAAGTTGGATTGCGGTAAATATCGCGAGATCACTCTACTATGCGCTGCCTTTAAGATACTCTCTCAAATCTTATGTTGCCGTCTAATCACCGATTGCAAGAGAGTTCGTGAGGCAATATCAGGCTGGATTCATGGGTGAACGTACTACAACGTGCCCACACATCACTTGTTTATCGATTTCAAATCGGCGTATGTTATAATCGATCGAAACCAGCTATGGCAGATTATGCACGAATACGGATTCCCGGTTAAATTGATACGATTGATCATGGCAACGATGGATCGAGTGGTGTTATTAGTTCGAGTATCAGGGACACTTTATCGAGTCCCTTCGAATCTCGCTGAGGGTTTCGACAAGGTGATGGTCTTTTGTGCTTGCTGTTTGAAGGAGTAATAAGGACAGCGGAGATAAACACGGGTGGGACGATTTTCACGAAGTCCGTTCAGCTGCTTGGTTTCGCTATTATAACTTGCAAATTTGAGGCGATGGCGGAAACGTGCATCTGACTAAAGAATGAAGCCAGGCGAATCGGATTAGGCATGATGATGTGTCGAAGACAAAGTACACCATGGCAAAGGGCTACAGGGAGGAATCATCATGCCCGCCATTGTGGCAGGAAATCGAGCTTATTTTGGACTCCACAGAACTCTACGATCGAACAAAGATCACACGAAGTTAACTATCTACAAAACGCTGATTAGACCGGTAGTCCTCTATGGACACGATGCGATTCATGGACTCTACGTGCAGAGGACCAACGCGCCCTTGGAGTTTTCGAACGGAAGGTGTTACGTACCATCTACGGTGGAGTGCAGATGGAAGACGGGAGAAGGCGAATGAACCACGAGCTGCATCAGCTGCTGAGAGAATCAACCATCGTCCATACCGCGAAAATCGGGAGACTACGGTGGGCGGTTCACGTCATCAGGATGTCGGATAGCAACCCGACTAAAATGGTTCTCGAGAGTCATCCGACCGGTACTAGAAGACGTGGGCGCAGCGAGCTAGTTGGGTCGATCAAGTGGAGGACGATCTGCGGACCCTACGCAGAGTGCGGAACTGGAGACAAACAGCCATGAACTGAGTGGAATAAAGACAGCTGCTAGTGACCCCCTAGTGACCACGTGGTTTATGGATGGCCCCACACATCCAAACTACCGAACTACCAAGTCAGACGGCTGATCCCATAAGGAATAATGCGTCTCCATCAAATAGCCGGGACCAAATCAGGACGTCATGTGTGGATTCCCCGTAGATTTTCGTAAAGGGGGAATGGAGTAGTGTGGCGGATTACATCTAGCATTCAGCAAACACTAAACACATACACGCAACATCTGTTGTGGGAGTTGGAAGGGTTGTCCGTATTGACATCCGATGATTTGGTCTTGCTGACGTTGATGGTTAGACCCATCGTAGAGGAGCGTTCGCCCAGGTCGTTGAATTTACTATGCTTGTCAGAGCGCCGATGGGCTAGTAGAGCAACATCATCGGCCAAATCGAAGTAGTTCAGAAATCCATAATAATGGACTGCCTTAGTAGGTAACACACAATTCGGTTTATGATCAGTCGCCCCCACCAGGATCTCGTCGATTTGGATGAGAAAGGGCAAAAGGTTATTGCAACCATAACAAATTGCAAATGCTCCATAGAAAATCAAAAAGCGCTCCATAAAGAATGAACATATGTTCCATGAAAATGTGCAATGTTACCCATAAATAATTGAAAACGTTCCTTACTTTTTAAAAAATGTACTGGTAAAACATAACATTTTCTCAATAAAAGTGAAATTTTGCACCAATAAATAATATTGAAATGCTCCATAATAAAATACAAATGCTCCATAGAAAAATGCAAATGCTCCATAAATAATTAAAATTATACCCATAGAAAATTGAATATTGCTCCATAGAAAAATTAAATTGCACCATAAAAAATTGAAATTGCACCATAGAAAATAGACAAATGCTCCATAAGTATTATCAAACTGCACCACATAAAATACAATTTGCTCCATCAAAAATTTAAAATTCTCCATAACTTTAAACATTTGCACCACTAAAGCAGTGCAATGTAAAGCAATTCAGCCCTGTCGAATTAAATTATGAGAATATGATATCTATGGAAGATTTTCAATTTTTCATGGAGCAATTCATGTTTTCTATGGTGCAGTTTGATAATACTTATGGAGAATTCTTTTATTTTCTATGGTGCAATTTCAATTTTTTATGGTGCAATTTAATTTTTCTATGGAGCAATATTCAATTTTCTATGGGTACAATTTTAATTATTTATGGAGCATTTGCATTTTTCTATGGAGCATTTGCATTTTTCTATGGAGCATTTGTATTTTATTGTGGAGCATTTCAGTATTATTTATTGGAGCAAAATTACACTTTTATTGAGAAAATGTTATGTTTTACCGGTTCATTTTTTATAAAGTATGGGACGTTTTCAATAATTTTTGGGTAACATTGCACATTTTCATGGAACATATGTTCATTCTTTAGGGAGAGCTTTTTGATTTTCTATGGAGCGTTTCTATTTATTTATCAGTGGCGATTCCCTAACCTCAAATCTACCTGTTCAACGAACGTAAATTCTTGAATTTTCTCATCAAATTGGCTTGCAACCTGTAGAAAATGATAAAAATGGTTGTTTTCGTCCATTTTCAATATAATTCTGATCATGAATTCTCCGCAAATGCAAGTTTTAGGGTCGTTGAACAGGTAAAAAGTGAGGTTACGAGACGCCACTGTTATTTATGGAATGCAATAAATAGGCTGCCATGAGAAAGGATAGTATACATCTTTGCCGCACACCAGCGACTACCCGGTTGGGGTCGGACAAAGCTCCGTTATGCAGGACTCTGCATATATAAGCCTAGGACCATTCTTCGATGAAGTTGACTTTTTTATCCGGATCTCCTTTGCGTCTCTGGATGCCCCACGGATATTCGTGGTTTAGGCGGTCGAAAGTTTTTTCGTAGCCAATGAATACCATATAGGCTCAGTGTGCCAGTTATGGCTATATGTAGTACCTCAAATTCGCCATAGTTGATTTTCAACCTTTCACGATACAAATCAACAAGACAAAAATTGTGAACAAAACATCACATTAACAAAAGATGATTGCACTCATTATCAGGGCCCACATAGCCGAGGCGGTAAACGCACGGGTATTCAGCATGACCATGCTGAGAGTGACGGGTTCGATTCCCGGTCGGTCCAGGATCTTTTCGTAAAGGAAATTTTCTTGACTTCCTTGGGCATAGAGTACCTTCGTGCCTGCCACACGATATACACATGCAAAATGGTCATTGGCAGAGGAAGCTCTCAGTTAATAACTGTGGAAGTGCTCATACAACACTAAGCTGAGAAGCAGGCTTTGTCCCAGTGAGGACGTTACGCCAAGAAGAAGAAGAAGAAGAAGAAGAAGAAGAAGAAGAAGAAGATTGCACTCATTCAAACTTCCCAATTTGTTGAAATTTTAATAGAAATAAATCATTTTCCTTAAAATTTCGGCTTACTTGCACCCTATTTCGCCATAGTGTACACTTGGCGCTACAGAGAGCAGCTACGCCGCTGGTGAAATAGTTGTCTTACCACGTGGTATATCAACGGCGACCGCCATGCCAGCCTGACCACACTGTGCTCGCCGATTAAAGAGTCCCGTGTCATTCAACGCCCGTAGTGCCGCTTCGTATAGCGCACTAACACCCATCTGCCACTCGCTGATCTGTTGGGGTAATTTACGGCCGGTTTCCAAGAAGTTCGTCCCGTAATCCGAGGTATCATTGATCAGCGGGGTAACATTGATCGGCTTGACCCACCTCATGAAATGTTCAAACAAGCATTTTACATTGAATCAGTTTCTGCTATGGAATGGTATATCATAATCTGCTATCATTTAGCTATTAAATGACATGCAATTTATGAAAATTGAATTTCATAGACATTGAATTAAATTGATTTTTCCATAACTGTGTTTCGTAACGCAATGAGATACATTGTCAAACATTCATGCTTGGCGTGAATACTAGATACAATATGAGGTTCGAAATCACTGTATTACTTCAAGATGATATCCTAGAGTTGGATTTAATAAACGAAACTTTTATGAAAATGCTATTTTTCAGTAAAATATACGATTTATTAAAAGTCGGCTATCAATTCCTTAAGCCATTGCCTACCTTTAGGCGTTATTCGTGGTTTAGAGGATTTTAATCCTAAAATAACTTAAAAAGTACATAATTTGTAAGAATTTGAACAACATATTCGAAATCAGCGAGCCCGAATTTAGTAAGTAAGTGTATTTTCAACACAAATGAACATTGATCACTGACATGATCAATGTTACCCTAAATCAACACAATCAAAAATTAGATTAAAAAACTTATTTAAACATGTTTTAAAGTTTTACAATACTTTTTCGAGTAGCTTAACACATACTCAGAGGGCCAGTACTTGTTTTAAAAATTTAAAACATGTAACGTGTGCTTTAACAAGAGAATTATTCAAGAGAGATAGAAAATTCTGATCAATGTTACCCCGGATTACGGTTCCTGTAGATTTCCTTTAACCTTTTGGAGCCGATTTGTTTCGCGGCTGTCGACGCATCCTCGCTGGTGTCGAACACGTTTGTTATGCTCGGTTTCATCGCCGGGGTCATATATGACCCCTCCGGCTCCAAAGGGTTAAAGCACCCCTACGTGATACAAATATTAGATTTGCCATTTAACCGGAATCCGTTGACATGCTTGCTAGCGGCTGTAAATGAACGGATCGTATTATCAGGCAGGTAAAGTCAGCTACCCAACATTTAACATCCGAGTGGCCTTGTACGATGAGCAGCGGCCCAAAACAGTCGAGCTCCGTGAATGTGAACGTTCCATGGTGTTCCCAATCAGTTTCCAAATGGTTATTTTTGACTTTCCTAAATCATTCTAGCGCAACAGAGCCACAGGTTAAGTCGTTTTGTAGTTGATTCACCCTTGATTCGTTGGCGCAGCACACTGATGAAATTATGGACGTAGGCGATAGAACGCATTAGTGTCTCTAATCTGGAAAATCTCCCGATTTTAATCAGAGGAAACTTGGACATTTCTCGGTGCACATGAACTGGGTGAATTTCTTTGACTGTGCTGTGATAATAGGTGTATCTTGGAAAGGCTAAGCATTCGAAGGATATCACACACAATCTGTAGCTCGAATTAAATAAATAAGGGGATTCACTAAACAGTGTAAACTGATCAAACTGATTAAACGTCGCGATCACCAAGCCAATCTATCTATATATATAAAAATGAGTTTGAAGTTTATTTGAGGCAACAAAACTCACGAACGGCTGAACCGATCAGGATGGCTCTTGCATGGTTTGATTCGTATTCATGGTGGCTGTGTTTATATGCAGAAAAAGTTACGAAAATCACTTAAAAAAGTATGAAAATTGTAAAAATACTGATTTTTGATGAGCCGGGCACAGATTCAGCGTGATCAAAATTAAATCAATCTAGAGTGCGTTGCTGCGATGACCTCACAGTTGTCAAACCACCGCAGCTTGGCAAGACAAAGTTTGCCGGGACAGCTAGTCTTTGATAATTTCATTCGCAAAATCATGAAACATTTCAAATAAACAGAAAATCATGGCTTATGCAGCAATTAAATCCTTTTAGTGAGTACCCCTAATCTGTTTAGTGAGTCCCCCTAATATATTAATCGATCGATGAAGTTGAAAAAAACTCATTCTAAATGTAATTTCCAAAAGTGAGCAATATATGATCCCTTAAGTATCCGTCCAAATCGACAAAATGTAATAACTTTACCACGAACTCCATCCCAACCTACCTACTCAAAAACCTGGCCATCCTTCATCCTAACGGAAAGGGAAATAACGACACATAAAACTCTAAATTCATTTCGCAACCCGTTCCGCCGCCGACGCGTCGGTCGTCATCGTTTTGATCGTTTTTTTTTTTTGCTCCACCCGCGTTGGCGAGCAAGCAGTTTTACTTTGCTAGTCCTTTTTGAGCCCAGTGATTTAGATATTGGTGGAAAATTTAACTCCATTCAGGAGAGGGAAAAAAAATTACTTTATTGCGGTGGTTCAATTTATTGGTTTGCAAAGCGGTTACGGTGCCGTGTATTTACAATAGAAGCCGAAGAAGGCAAACCTCCCAGAGTTTTTTTTCCTGAGAGGTGTATTCGCTGCCTACAATTGATTGAATTGAGGGCCCATATAGCCGAGGCGGTAAACACACGGGTATTCAGCATGACCATGCTGAGGGTGACGGGTTCGATTCCCGGTCGGTCCAGGATCTTTTCGTAAAGGAAATTTCCTTGACTTCCTTGGGCATAGAGTATCTTCGTGCCTGCCACACGATATACGCATGCAAAATGGTCATTGGCAGAGGAAGCTCTCAGTTAATAACTGTGGAAGTGCTCATAGAACACTAAGCTGAGAAGCAGGCTTTGTCCCAATGAGGACGTTACGCCAAGAAGAGAGAAGAGAGAGAGAGAATTGATTGAATTCAATCATAAAACGAATCCAACGCGGGCTGTGAAGTTTTATTGAACTTATTTAAACAGAAATACAGTTACCCAACTGTATTAAACTTCTGAATTTCTTAAAAGTTTTCTTGAAGCATGTTAGTGACTTTTATAAGGTTTTCCATTCATAAGCATCATGTTGCAGAAGCATATTTGACTGCAAAGTAAACCAATTGAAAACTTTGAAAATTTAGTTCTTTATTTTAAAATAATGACGACAACGGCCATTATTGACGTTACAATGAGGAAGCATTTGTCGAGTTTTCAATAGTACTTACCTTCAAATAATATAGCAAGAAGAAAATGATAGCACATGGACTTACCTCAACTGCCAATCAAGGACGGAGTTTGGATCACGTGCGTACTCGTCCCACATTTTGCACCATTCTTCCACTGAAACCTGCAATAGATAGATAAATAAATCATTTTAAAAATATCAAAACTTCATAACTTAGTGAAAAATTATATCAGTTTCGATTGCGAGCTATCCGCATACAATTTAACCAGTTTGAAGAAGAGATGCAGGAGTTTCAGGAATAGTCGGTTATCAGGAAATCCTCCTAACAACTCTTAGGCGCTGTCTTTAACCTTCCTAAGATGTTAGGATTTTCACATCACGATGGCGTACACAGATCGAAAAGATAGTGTAAATTTCTGTTACATATAATGCACATAATTGGATCGTGGAGTTTCACAGAAGTTTACATGACATGTCATGTAAATATCATGAAATGTCGTAAACTCCCATTATATGTCATGTAATTCAGCATGACTCAGAGTTTTCACATGACATATAACATAAATTTACATGATATATCATGTAAACCATCAGAACTGGAAGTTTACACGACTAAAATGAACGTGTAAGCCACATTATTTTTATCTGTGTAGTGCTTGTTCAGCGTGCCTGTCTGGGTCATATTGTCCCAACATCCTGCTAGGGTTAATTTACGTACACTCACATTTTCGCAAAAACAACAATAAACCTATTGTATGAAGACATACAAAAAAAACATGATTTAACCACTATGAGCCAACACATGAAGTGCGACAAATTTAGTTTTGTTCCTTCTTCTTCTTAGGCGCTGTCCATGAACTAAGTAGGTTTATTTTAACCTTTATTATTTATTTTTTATTTAATATTTTATTTTATTTTTTCATTTATTTTATTTATTTTAGACTATGACACCCCTCCCCTAAGATCCTACGTAGTTTATGGATAGGTCCTTATCTTATCATGAAGTCGTTCAAGACAAGTAACTATCACTGCAAGGCTGCAAGGGTAATGTGCAACATGCTCTTGGGGGTCGAAGAAGTCGAGTGCATGAAACTTAGCTCCAGATTAAAGCATAAAATAGGGTATCCTGTCCATATGACGCCATAGACGGTCGTCACTTCACCCGTGGAGTATAATATCTACTACCAACCAAGAAGTTATTAATCGGATTCATGCTAGATTCCACAAAAAAAAAACAATCCTATGAAGTAGGTAGCTCCAGTGAATGTTTCCGCAGCCTCTGTTAGATTGGAAAGTTTTCTAATTCCATCGCTCTCCAGACTCCGGTTTCCAGAGCTCAAACGCTCGTTCGCTCGAACGCTTCCGGAGTCTCGGGCTATATGACGAAATTACGATGTGATCTCAAACGACTGGGTGGGGATTAGAAATTTCATTTTGCATTCCATTTCGAAACGCGGATGTTCGTCACTGGCCGTCACAAGAACGAACGCGCAGTGGACCGCCGGTTTCCCACTTTGGTTAGGGATAAAATCCGTTTCGTTCGCAGTGTGGTGGGAAAGTTCTGCTGGATGTATTCCGTGACCCAGTTATTTCAGGCAGCCACAGCATATATCTGTTGTTATTTTTGCTCGACGTGAGCCTCATTAATATGTAAATGATCTTAATTGGCCACTATTTGCTCAATTCATATTATGATAGACCACATCGCTTCGTTGGGAGGATGATACGACCAGGTTGATGATGTGGTTGTTTAAAAACTTTATAATCAAATTATTTGCCATTATTCCGACTGGATTAAATGGGGCATTAAAATCATATTGATTCATCAAACTCGAGCTCAACCATATCAAAAAGAGTAAGCTTGTAAAAATAAAATACTGTAAAAGGGGCAATGGCATCTGATTCCATTCCCGGTCGATCCGGGAACATTTCGTAATAGAAATGTCTTGAGTTTCTTGGTCATATTCTATCTTCGTAAGTGCCATCCGAAATACGAACGCAAATATTATCATCTGATTAAGAAAGCTTTCTGTTAATAACTGGATATCCTCTCAGAACACCAACCAGGTACGGTGAGCAAAAAAAAAAGAAAAAGTAAAGGATTATAGGGGCTGTCCATCAACCACGTGGTCATTTTGTGGAAGATTCCGTACACCAATCCACCATGACCATTCCCCCCCCCCGCGTAGTCTTACGTCCATACTTTTTATTATAATTTGTATGTACCGTGGTCTTTGCCCGAACCCCCTCTCCCTTACATGACCGCGTAGTTTATGGATAGCCCCATAAAAAAGATTATCTTAAAGCAAATATCAACAATATACATAGATGCAATGTCTCCGCAACAGCTGCAGATCATAGTTATACAGACGATAAATATAAGAATGTCACGATAATTTAAAATGTGTTTTTTTATTCGCACACAAAGGATCAAGTGGAAATTCTTTATCATTTTGGAGGCCTCGAGGGCCTACACTTTCAAGAAAAAAAAAACGAGAAAAAACGTGAAAAGAGTACTCAAGCGTGCCAAATAATGCATTTGGGCGTATCTAGATCAAGTGGCAGAAAATCGCCTCACTTATAAAAGTTGCTCTAAATAGAGTTCTGCTACATCAAAAGTGTCCCTTGTCTATAGTATACAAGGGTTGGAAGCGGACTAGAAAGTTTGTGGATAATGTTTTTCCAGCCCATTCTCACCCACATGATCATAATCGCCAAGCTGTAAGAACGACATTTGGGTGGACTGCACACTAAGCATGGATGCGAAATCTATAGGGAACGGACAGTCGAGCAAAAGGGTAGAAACAACATAAACCCTTCGTTTTGGAGGAAACGTTAATCTTATTCAACGATAGGAGATAGATGAAATTCATTCTTCAGAAGGAGATGCCATATGTAATTTAACGATGAATCAATAGAATAAAACTATCAAACACGATAGATCTTTTTTAAAGCAACAATACGATTTCACATAAATAATTGAATAAATGAATTTCCCTTTAATCTCGGATATGTAGGTAAGCTGAAAAATGGTGAGTCAAAAACCTGGACAGCACGTCCACAAAGCTCTGGTTCTCTAAAGTTCCTATTTCATAGTTCCACAAATCAATCGATGACAATGACGGCTAGTTAAGATCAGTGCCGGATTTAGGCGGGGGAGCAGGGGGCCAGGGCTCCGGACTCCCACATTTTAGGGGCACCCATAAAATTTCACGTCATGGAAAAAATGAGAAGCGAAAAAAATAGTAGTGCAAGAATCTTCTTTTATTTGATTTTTGCCTTAAGAACTTCAAATGTTTGTCTACTGACAAGATGCACGTGACATGTTGGGATTCTTTTGAGGAATACTGCAACTATTTGTGAAATTTCAAATTTTGGCTCTAAAACATATTACCATTTATGCATTTTTTTGTGAAACTGCTGAAATTCTTAAGAAAATCTTCTACTGAATTCTAGACTTCAAAACTGTATAAACTGCAGAATCAAAAAGTTCCTGCTGAATTTGATTGTTTTTTTTTTGTCTAAAGCTTTTTAAAACATTTTGAAGTTTTTTTTATAAAGTTCTTTTTAAGTTGAAGTTTTTTCGAAATTTTAATAGAAGTATGTAGATTCTAGCATGAATCTACATACATGATCTAGATTATTTTGAAGAGTTTCAGTCCGATTTGTTTTTTGAGCTGAGAGATTTACTAACTGAAATAAGTATGAATCCATGGCGAACTCCTAATAAAATCCTTAGATTCCTTGAACAAAAAAATCAAAACAAATTTGTGGAGAAATTGACTAACAATTTGTCCGGATTCCACGCTAAAGATTATCAAAAAAAAAATAGGAAAATATATTGGAGATTAAGTCAGAAATTCCACCATGAATTTGTAATGCAATCCTTCTAAAATTTCTTCAAAATTTTCTATTAGAATATTTCCTTGATTTCAGAGTTCTGTGGAAAATTATTTTGGGAGGTCGCCAGTAACTCCCCGGCAGTCGCATTAGAATGAGTGTTGTTAAGTGTCCTTGTTTAATGGTGATCGACCAGCAACTTTTCCAGAGACTGAAGCAGGAATCGACTAGAAAGTCTCTCTGGATTTGTAACACCATCGATTACGCGACATTTTTCTAGAAATTGTTTGAAAATTTCAACAATATAGTCTTCTGGCATGAATTTCTACTAAATATGAGCTCTAATGCTGCGATTACATTCCTAAAAAGCTTTTTATTTATATAAATATATTTTATCATTGTTTTTACGCTAGAATTTCAAATCTGTTATGAATAAACTTAGTGCTACTTTTTCCTAGCTCTGCTTATTGTTCTTCAATAAAATTATTTCACAACGATAATCACATATTTGTAAGAATGATTCCTTTTTTAAGTTTTTTTCACGTTATATTGGCAAAAACATATCCTTTGTATTAAGGGCCCCCACAACACTGTGGCCCCGGGCCACCACATTTGTTAATCCGGCCCTGGTTTAGAGTCACATGCTTGTGGCAGCAGGGATTACAGTCCCGGGGCCTGACGAGGCCCTCGCTTGCGAGTCAGCCGCGTATTCATCGACTAAGAATAGGACTACTAACCCTACATCAAACTATCAAGCGACCCAAGGGTCAAGGGTGGGGTTGATGAAGTAGATGCTCAATCCTTAACGGAAGCTTTGGGGTACCTGGGCACCCCCACAGTATTTTGTCCCTTAGCGCGTTAATGCAATGGTCTGGAGTGGTGGATCGCCTTTTCCGTGGAACTCATGAGATTAAGGCGAAACTGGAAGTATTTCCTCATTTTTTCAGTTTTTGATTTTTTAAAAAATAACGAAGCAATATTTTCAAAAACGGTTTTCGTACACATGTAGAGCACCCAAGCAACACACATGGTTACAAAACAGTGACGGCAGCGTATGTAAGGGTTGCACAGAAGCCACTGTGACTGTGCAATTTCATTCAAAAATGGTTTCTGCAAAAGCGAAAAACATTTTCCACTACGAAAAAAAATTAGAAGATACCTTGATCCATCCTCTTACAGTATCACCCATAAAAAAATGCGAAATTCTATTTTTTGCGGTATTTGATGGTTTTTAATGAAATAATCCTAATGAATTAAACTTTTTTGGATTAGGATACAATAAGGAGGTCATTATCATACAGGATCTCTAAATTTTTTAATCAAAATATCAATTGGTTACGTAAATGGGATACCTTATAATTGTTAACAATTTCTAAATAAAATCAAGTTTTCCTCTAATTTTCAGAGCAAAATGAACTAAGATAAAACCTTTTAAACACATGGAAACCATGAAAAAATATGTACTCTTTAATACGCCCATGTTTGAAAAATATTTTAAAAATAATTTAAAATGTTTAGGAAACAAAAACTTAAAAAGGTGCTACATATTAAAAACCGTATTTAAGACAAATTGATAAAACACTTAACACAGTTTGAACATTTTTCAAAACAATTTTTGTCGATGAAGGCATATAAACCTACCTTTATGATAGGTACAATTACTAAGTACTGAGAAACAATTTCATGCTTAAAACATAATATTTTCTAAAAAGAATCATTTGCCAAATAATTCAATTTTCAGAAAATGTCTCTTAATTTATAAGTTAATATTTTTTTCATTCTTGTCCGACAAACCAACGAACTCCTGAAGACCTTATCCAGCCATAAAAGTACTATTTTGAAAATAAAATTTGATTGAATGTGATTGAAAGCAATTGAAAGAAAATTATATCCTTAAAAAACGGCCTCTGGCGCGTGGACGATTTTGACATCCATATGTTAAACGTTATATTTCCAAAGGTATGTGCATGAAATCAGTCTATGTTCCTTTGCCATTATCAGATTAGTGGTTCTTCTATACTATCCAATAGATGCATGCAAGGTTAATCAGTTCGAAGTAGGGGAACGATGACTTTGAAAACGTTCGCATTTTTTATGGGTACATGTGTACGAAATCCAATTTTGAAAATATTGCTTCGTTATTTAATAAAAAAACAAAAACCAAAAAGTGAGGAAATGCTTCCAGTTTCGCCTTAAATCAAGTCAAAAACATCAAACAAGTGATAGTGGTACTGGCGCGGATAATTCTTTGGCAGAAGCGGACTTGCTAGGTCTCCGTTAAGGAGAAGTCTGCGCACGCAGCTCCAGCGTTGGTGCTTCGATTCATTCCCCGGCTAGCCTGCCGGTGCCGGTAGAGATATTGGATGAAGCGTGGTTGATGAGAGCCATCAACCAAACAAAAGATGGACTCTCTGCAGTAGAGGTGACTGTGAATCAGCTTGACAAGATCATCGACTTTGCATCCACGAAGTCCAAAATAAGTAAGGATCTGAAATCGATTTTTTGCGACTTCTGAAGTCGATGAACGATGTCAAGCAAGATCACGAGAGACTCGTGAAGACTGCAGCAGCGCCAGAACCGGTGAAAGCAAAGGTTATGAAGTCAACCCAGATGGAGGCCTCCGCTTTCGCAGGAAGCCCAAAAGGTGTGACGAATGCGAATGCTTTCGATAAGCGCTCGCAGAAGCGTGTGAAGCAACCGTCAAGTGAAGAGTCGAGCGGAAGAGGAAGAAGAAAAACCGCAAGTCGAGGATCTAAGCGACGCCAAACCAAGAAGGGGTAGAAAAGTAGGTGTCAAGCGCGTGAAAGGCAACGTGCTCGTCATCAAGATCGAACAGTGTAAGTGCTCGGACGTCGTGAGAACGATGCGAAGCGATGCCAAGTTCGTGGATCAGGGAGCCGACGTACTAGTACTGGTAAAATGATCCTAGAGCTGAAGCGCGATAAGGAACGCAAGGGTACCGCCTACAAAAGTCTGGCGGATGAGGTTTTTGGCGAAGTGGTCGAGGTGAGGGCTCTTACAGCAGATGTGACTCTGAAAGTGAGGAACCTAGACGAGATCACTGGAGCGTTAGAGCACATCACGGCACTGTAGCTATAGTGCGAGATGCAGGAGGCCACCACGACCGTTCGGCTACAAAAGGGGCTGGTAAGAATACGGTAGCCTTGGTTCAGCTGCCTGTGATGGACGTAAGTAAGTCCATCCATTAGAGTAGGGAAGAATTAGGTGGGCTGGTCAGTATGCCATCAGACCTTGCATAAGCCACCTGAGACTTGCTTCAGGTGTCTGAAACCAGGACACAAGTCATGGGACTACAGAGGCCTTGCAGGAGTAAACTGTTTAGGAGATGCGGTGCCGAAGGCCATAAGGAACACGGCTGTATGAGTCCACCCATTTGTTTGATTTGTAGCGGAAAATCCGTGAACAACAGCCATCCAACGAGTGATCAAAGGTACCTTCCTTCAAGAAAGTCACAGTGAACCAATCACAGTGGAGGTAACGCCTTGTTAGGCAATTTATGAGTGGGGGACGGATATCTCCATCATGGCGGACCCATACCGAGTACACGCCGGATACGGCAATCGGGTCTCAGATGGTTCCAAAAAAAAAATGGCAGCGATTTGGACGACGGGTAAATAACAAAGTAAAGGGGGTGTTTCTCTGTAGTTGTTATGCGCCTCCGCGGTGGTCGATCGAGCAGTTCACGCAGATGCTGGACTGTATGACGATCGTACTGACAGGACGAAGGCCGGTGGTAACAGCAGGTAACTTCAATGCCTGGGTCGTGGATTGGGGAAGCCGTTTCACAAATCAGCGGAGTCAGCTCCTGCTAGAGACACTGGCCATACTATATGTCGACTTGGCTTATGCCGGTACCAAGAGTATCTTTAGTCGGAATGGTGCGGAGTCGATTATTGGCGTTACTTTTTACAGTCCTGGTTGTACTAACTGGAGAGTAGACGATAGCTACACTCAAAGCGATCACCTAGCGGTTCGCTACAGTATGCATTACAACAACAGCGGGCAGTGGGTAGCAGAAGAGACAGCCAGGCCAAGGTTTGACCCTTGCAGGTGGAAGGCACCATACTTCGACGAAGGGGTGTTAAGGGAGGCGCTCCGCTATGAGCGAAAGCTCCTTGGTTAAGACCACGGTTTCTCAACCTTCGTTTCGCGACCCCCCAACTGGCTGCAGGCGTGCCTGCGATTGTTCTACGAAAAGCGGGGTGACAACAGACTGCCCAAGTAACAATTTGTATCCTTTCTGCTCTTAGACATTATTTATTGAGGTTTTGTCATGGATTTGCTAAGCCCTTTAAGGTTTGGTGATGCAGTCTAAATTGCCAAACAGCTTTAACGATACAAGCAACTTTAAAACACTTTGTAGAGATCTAAAAATTCATTGAATAAAACTTATCTGCTTGCCTTTTCGCAAAGCAAAATATTCATTGTAACCGAGCTGTAAAGAGCTTATAAAAACTTGGTTTAAAAACCTATTTCTAAGCCGCAGGCATATCACGTCTTATCAGCTTTAAAACCTGATAGATTACATAAAGTCGTAATAAAGCCACCTTAAACCTTTTTGGAATAACCACTGGAAGCATTAAAGCTAGCTAAAGAGCTAGCAATGCGATCATATTTTGATCGATAGATTTATGCCACACAAACAGAAAAGGAAACAACTTTGTTTTATTCTATTTGAAGTAAATCTGATGGGAAAATATCTGGCGAGCTTAATTTTTACAGCTAGGCGGCCCAAGGCGGCCAAACTAACCTTGTAATGCGCTTTTGTGACCGGGATTTCAGAAGCAACCGATGGGTGGTAGGGATGGCATCATTTGCTCTGGCTCCGGCATCATGGTAGTTCACTTTTATGTGAGAAAAGACAGATGCAACCGGTGTACGAAAATCCTTATTGATTTTCACTGTATACTTACCATGCGAGCAAATAAAACAACTTAGAAAATGAAACACTACTGAAAATTTTGCGAAAATGGTTTGTTTACATTTCGCAGCAGCAGCGACTTCTTAAGAGCATACAGTCTGAGTCCACATTTTATAAAACCTATTTGTGTTTGAGTAGTGCACAAATGTATGCGTTAAGAATAAGTAGGTATACGCTAGTCTTCGCACCGTATTCATAAAGTACAACAACTCTAAAACATGTTGCTTTTGCACCTTACTGATCTTAAACAATCTCAAACAAAACTAGGAGGGTTTAACATGACGGCATCCATATTTTTCAACACGATGATCAATTCCTGCTTGGAAATTATGTTCGCCATGTTGATGTTTGGATTGTGATTCAAATGGATAGTTTAGCAAGCTGGATTAAAATTGTTATTTTTAGAATGTCCAAATCCTCAAAATGGCGTGGCGCTTTGCCTTATTCAGAAGTATTTTAATGCATTACACCGGCAATCTTTTTTGGCATGAATTTATATGTCATAGCAACAGAGATTTCCTCCGTGAAAATTGAAAACTAAATATTATTGACATGGATGACCGACATAATTGTCGTTTTTTTATTATCAATAATTTGCAATTGCACTGCCAGTTTATGTGATGATACTTGTTTCAGATTAACTTTAAGACTTTGGCTTCAATAGTTCTTTTAAGATGTTTTTTGAACTTTGAAACGGCTTATTAGTTTTCTTGCAACCTACAAACAGATCTTATCCATGCTGTGTAGTATACTACAAGAATATACCATAAAACCAAGTAGCATGTTCAACGTTTTAAGCAATTGTTTTAACAACCTCCTGTAGGGTGGGCCCTTTCGGGTTTAATAGGGTTTTATCATGGGTTTATTAGAGCTGTTAAAACCACTAAGCTTTAAAACAAGTTTTAACGGTTAGATTTTAACAACAACTTGTATTCTATAAGAAAACTAAAAATGTTACTTGGGTGGTGGGGGTCGCGAGAACCAAGGTTGGGGAGCGATGGTTTAGACGGTGACGAACTGGTAGCGGCGACCATGTCTAGGCGAGGCCACCCAAGAAATGAGAGACCACCAGCTTACTGGTGGACTCAAGCGATTGCGGACCTTCGCCGTGCCTGCCTACGGGCTAGGCGGCAGATACAGCGAACAGATGGTGTTCGCCGATGCAAAAGCCGTACTGAAGACCGAGACAAGAGCAAGCAAAAAGGCCTCCTTCGAAGGCCTCTGTCAGAGTGCCAATTCGAATCCGTGGGGTTATGCCGTGGATGTATAATGGCTCCTACAGAGCTGAGTATCGTGGACTGACTCAATATGCTCTCTCAGCGGGAGCCAAACATTGATGATGGAGGTTGTTGAACCTGTGTGATTGATTGAAGAGTATTGTTATCTAGGTGCTGCGGATATAATCAAACCTGTTGTCACTATATCTCCATTTGCCGCTGTCAAGCCGTTGGAATGCGATAAGGATAATCATTGTTTTGAGCCTATTTTAGCTAATTTTGTAACAACAATCCATCAAAATTTCCATCGCGAATAAAAAATAATGAACTTTGAATACGAGAACAAAATTGGAATAATGGTGGATTGATCATGTTTACCATTTCCGAACAGCGTCGCGACGGCGTGTTTGACAACCACGCTGAGAGAGGTGGTTGCAAGAAAATTGAACGCTCGTGCGAGTATACAAGATGTGTGCCGGGAGTGTGTAGGTGTGTGTTAGCTAGCTTGAAAAATAAAACCGTTTCTATTCGCAGCACCTACCTACAGAGCAATCTCCATTCTCCAGAGATGTTGGAGGGGATCATCGAGGAGCTTTTTCCGCGTCGTGATCCTAGTACTTGGTCCCCTTTTATAGGACAGCCAAGGACTGGGGCTGGCAATGAGAAGAAGGTCACCGATGTGGAACTTGCGAAGATAGCAAAGTCCCTTACAGTAGGTAAGGCCCCGGGTCTGGACGGAGTTGCTTTCACATATGTAGCCTCAGGAGTCTAGCCAGGTTCCATCCTGGGTCCGGTGTTATGGAATGTTATGTACGAAAAAGTGTTGAGGTTAGAGTTCCCGATGGGGTGGAGTTCACTGGTTTCACTAACGACATTACGCTTGAGGAAAACGTGCCTTTGGAGCCGATCTACTGATCACTTCGAAGCATTCCGTCAAACACTTGGGTGTGATGATCGACGATATGCTTACCTTCGGTAGCCATATTGATTATAGTGACACGGCCCCGGGTGATGTCCAATAGCTCTGGGGTGCATGGTGTCGCTAGTCCATGCTAAGGCGGCCCGGTGTGGTGCACTGCGCTAAGTAACGAAAGCTGCCGTGGTAAGCTGGAACATACTTATAGACTGATGTGCCTCAGGGTTGCGAACATACCGTACCGTGTCTTTATCGGATTTTCATACAAAATTACCGACTTTGAAATGCTGAAACTATAGTTTGCTTTAATGCAATTATGCACTTTGACGATGACAGTTCCATTATCCACCACTAGGCTGAGTAGAACTACAGGAATGGGTGGCCATGGGAGACGAAATGGGTCTTCAGTGTTTACGACGGCTCAAAGACCAAAGGTTCGGGGTTAACGAGATTCAATACAATAGATCGCTGTAGCCTCAAGTCCAACATACTCAAGTGGTGCACGGTACAGGAGGCAGGTCCGCAAAAGGTGGCGGTCAAGGCAAGATAGCGGAAGGAGATGAATCGCCCTTTGTTACGCCCTCTGGCCCATAAAGAAACCAGCGGACAGACAAAAGGTTCAGCAGCGAACGCCCAAACTGCACGGGGCCCGAAGAAGATAAGGAAAATGAAGCGAGTAAGGTACGATGGTAAAGACGAATGCAAGGAAAGTAGGACGTCAAGGAAGTAGAGTAAAGTGCACGAGTCCAAGACGGACATTATTGATCACATCGACATTCGTTGAAATATTGTAAATTTTGTTAAAGTATGTCACTTCCAATGGCTTTGATTTGGAAAATTCATTTTTGATCAAAAGAAAGAAGTTGCTAATTTACTATCTTGATAGAAATACAGTAGACGTTCGGTCGGTGCAAATGGTTTAACTGCAATGCTTTTTAACTGCAAGTCCGGTAAGTGCAACAAATTTGCAGTTATCGCACCGCCAAACGTCAAAATGGTGCGCCATGTTAGCCCAAATGAACAGTCGGATCACGTTCACGGTTATTTATTTTCGTTTGACAACTTGTTGACATCTGTCAGTCGTTGCAGTTATCGAATTTCGTTCGCTAAGTGAAACGTAAACATGTTGCAGTTATCGAACGTCTATTGTAGTACATAAGAACAACGTATATATATACAAAAAGGAAACATATCATACTTGTAATCATAGTCACTGTTCTTCTCTTCTATTCACATCAAAGCGACATAATCTACACTCCAGAGCTGTTCCTCATTGAACTTTGCCCGCTCACTACTCGTAGACTCCTCATTCAATTATCCTATTTCAGAGCACTGGACTAAATTATCCGTCGCACTAGATGCGCTCCCCTCTTTCGCTTCTTGTAACTAATGGAGCACTAAAATCTGAAAAGAAAACACTGGTTGCTGCAGAAGCAGTTTCCCCACTTGAATATCATCATCTCAGTAGCGTTTTAAGCTGATGCTACACCGCACCGCGTCTTTGTACGGACGGACGGATCCGTATGATAGGAGGGCTCATGAATAGTTAACATGCTTCGCCTTTGCTGCACACACTGAGGATGGCTTCTTTTTACAGACAAAAGAGGGGCGAATGAAAGCTGCACGGTGCTGGTATGTTTTCTACCCTCATCGGTGCAATCAGGCTATTAGTAGCTCATCTTGTTCTAAATTATATTAGGAAGTGATTTTTTTGTAGCCAGTCAATTTGATACAACATCATTTCATCACTTGGGAAGCTTTTGCAAGGTCTATTCTTTTCAATACATAATAAATCAACTTATAAATTTTTGATCTCCGTATTTATCTGGAAACGTGAGTGAAAGCTTCCAAGGTGGAATTCTAAAAGAATGTGTTTGGGATAAATCGAATTAGTCAATATATACAAATATTTTGATCAAATCGAAATCTTTACGCAGTTTTTCTTACCGTCTATCGTGGTTTTGATCAGCTTCTCAGGGAAGCCACTTTCGTCCATGATTTTCCACAGTTTTGTGCAGTCGATACTGTCGTATGTTGCCTTGAAGTCAACGAACAGAACAGGTGATACGTTTATACTTAGTGTTCTTGGCATTTCTGGAGGATTTGCCGTATGGCGACGATCTGGTGCGTTGTCGACCAGCCATCGACGAAGCCGGCTTGATAACTGCTCACTAACTCATTCGTTTTTGTTGGTAGGCAACGGAATATTGTTCGCTCGGAAGTTACCACATTTTAAATGGTCGTCTTGTGAGTAAGGCAGATTACTCCTTCCCTCCACTCCTTCGATAGCTGTCAAAGTTCACAGGTGCTGACTATCAACCGATGCAAACCCGAGCAGAGGAGAATATCAAATTCATAACAACAGAATCGCATAGCCAATTTTTATATCATAATTTGTTATTATTAACTTATCGAAGTATTAATTTTTATAACATGTTTTGTTGGGTAATCTTATTATGTTATGATCGAGTTATTGAGATTCATTTTTTTTATTTATGTGTATTTTAACTTAGATGTTAATTCTACACTATACAGTCAGGTTTTTTTTTACGCGGGGGATACGTACCGCGTAAAAAAAAAACTCAGTTCAAAATTCGAAAAACCGGGTAAAAAAAGTCTCACCATTTCTCGACGAATCATGCAAAAATAAGACGATGAAATTTTTTTTATGAAGTTTTCATTTACGCGGCCGCGTAAATGAAAACCGCGTTAAAAAAGACCTGACTGTATTGAGATTCATCCACTTAATAAAATTTCAATAACATACTTTATTGAAGACCAAGTATTGTTATTTTTCTACTATTGAAAATGGGCAAATATGTGATGAACTATAACACAACAATAACAAGTTTTGAAATTCACTGCATGATTCATTATTATTAAGTTGTTGTTGAAACTAACAAAACATGTTATAAAATTGGACTTCCAGGAACATTTTTTTGTTATGATTTTTGTTATTATGCCGCTTATGACAGACAAGTTTATAACACAATAAGATATGTCAATACACTAAAACCTCCATTTAGGTAATGAGTCGGGACTGCCTAAATAGAATTTTTACCTAAATGGATTCATTACCTAAATGGATTCAGTCTATTACCTAAATGGATTACAAGGTTGCAAAGAAGTTCAACAAGGGAGAGTTACTAGGAGATTTAAAGGAGATCATGCGGAGTTTCAGATGGTTTTCAATGAGTTTCAGGAGGGGGTGGGTTTCAGGAGGGGACGGGGCTTCAGGGGCGTTTTCGGGGGTTTTGGAGGGTCTTAGATCAGAATTGTCATTTACATGACTAGCTGGACACGAAACACGAAAAATCTTGCGAAAAACCCTGCAAAATTCCGCCAGACTGAAAAACTATTGAATGTCGGGTCAAAGTCGGGTCAATTTTTATCGTATGTTGGGCCATTGTTGGACCAACATCGAACAACTGTTGGTTCTATATTGAGTTTGGTGGCCAAAATTAAAACAGGTGAATGATAGGTTGATGTCGGGTTTGACGTCATCAATGCTGGAGCTGATATCAATGGAATGATGGAAGGATTGTTGATTATCTCAATTTCAGCTGGAAATGACACTGGATACTGGCACTTTTCAACACTGCATGGGGGGGGGGGGGTTTAGGGGGCAACATTGCACCCCCTCCCCCCATACCCACCCCCTAACAACACTCACTACTTCTTTCCCATAAACCAGTCTTATACCTAATCTTAAGTACTCCAACTGATTTGAACAAAATCAAACTCCATTTAGGTAACGTTACCTAAATGGAGGGACCTAAATAGATTTTACCTAAATGGAGGTTTGAGTGTAACATAAACAATGCTGATTGCATTATACAGTTATTGGGCCAAAATAACATATTTTATAATGCTGTCCATATTTTCTTCTGTTCGGGAACAGGTGGCCAACTTGTTTGGAACTATTTTGATAAGTTAAGTTGCGAAACCATCTTTACTAACTACATCGCTGGTCATCTCTCATCAAAATCTAACATTTTGTTATTACCTACACAGCAAATATTCAAAACTCTGCTCAGTTTGAAAAAAAAAATATATCAGAATACGGTTCAGCATGAAGAATTGTCTGTGTTTCGTAAATTGACCCCTGATAACATATTTCTTAAAAGTTGTACCGCTACCCTACAACCAAGAACAAGCACGTTTTGTTTCTTCGATACTGAGCTTTGAAGCAATATATCAAATCAAATTATTTCAGTTTCTCCTCTCATTCTTTCCAATCTTCTAATCAATCAAACGACCAGCAGTAAGAAATATTATTTATACTCTTCTCATGAATAAAGAATAAATTTGTCACGAGCAGTTGATAGCCAACAGATAGCTGAAGAAATCTCAAGCTGAGATTCTTTCACAGCGTTGGTTTCTCAGCTTTCTTGTTCAAGATATGTGAAATAAAAGCAAAACTATCACTTACCTGGCCATCGTTATCCTTATCCGCTTTTGCTCGTAATCCTTCCCAAATTTTCAGCATATTTTCGTGTGTTTCAGCATTTTTGGGATTTCCAGCAGGCCAACCGCGAAGTTGACAAATTTTCTATTGAAGAAAAATAAAACAAAATTAATTGTTATTCATATACCTGTATGGATTCAATTCAAATATTCACCTCTATCGCTAGCTCAAAATCCTTCTGATCTATTTCTCCACTTTGATTAACATCTGGAAGTAAAATGAAACCAGTAACAGCATATTATTGTTCATGTCTTCATTTGATACAGTACGTCGATATGCAGAAAGACTACATCCGTAAATCATTTATTTGCACCGACCTTCTCAAATTGCAAAGGCAAAATTTATCAAAACACAAATCATCCCTATCAACAGATCTAATCAAACAAGGTCAAGAACTCACTTCATTGCCCACCGACGAACACATCGACGACCCAGGCAAGGATTAGTTTCAACAAATCACTTACGCCTTGATTTATCGCTTTTCCCCGCCCCTACTAAGTGAGAGCAACGACGACAAAGCCCCATCGAGATTGAAGAACAAATTGGTATGCTCATCTGTTTCACTTCCGTAGATTTTCCATTTGTACAACTGTAACAAGCGTGTCGCTACAGTGCAAATCACCACTCTCGAGATACCTACCCTAATAGAAAAATATGATACAACGTGCTTAACAACCCTTTCGGGCTATCATCTTGATCATACAGTGAATGATACAATCATTCACCCTATCAGCAGTGTATCATACATTTTTATTAGGGTACCATACTGCTGTTGTCAAACGGAGGGATGAGAACAAGTTTCCAACTAGACCGATAACCAGTGAACCATTTGTCACCGAATCGTTTGTGCCAGTCATGGTGGTTCTCGGGTTGCCTTTGATTCCTATACTATATCGATAGCTGGTGGACTGGTGGTGATATATACAGAGCGAAATAATCGAGATTAGGCAGTATAGTTTTATCGACTGCCAGTTAATGTAGATAATGCTATGGAAAGAGTGGTACAATTTATAAAAAAAATAAAGATTAGCGCTCACAATAGTAACCAAAATCGCCTTAACAACGATGATCTAAAAAATGTTAATAATCTGCTTAACAGATACCTGTGTGGACTAATATACTATGGGGCTAGGGACCACCTCCAACAGCACACGTAGAAGGCAGGACTACATCCCCGACCACTAAACCATTCCCATTTGCATTTGCCTGGCAGCAGCTGCGCAAGATCATCGACTTTGCGTCCACGAAGTCCAACATTGGTAAAGACCTGAAAGCGGCCCTGTTACGACTTCGTAAGCCGATGGACGAAGCCAAGCAGGAGTACGTGAGACTCGTAAAGACTGCAGCAGCGGCGGAACCTGTGAAAGTAAAGGATACGAAGTCTACCCAGACGGAGGCCTTTGCTTTCGCAGGTAGTTCAAAAGGTATGGTGAATGCGACTGCTCGTAATAAGCACTCGTAGAAGCGGGTGAGGTAGCCGTCAGGTGAGGTGCTGTCTGGCGGTACCCGCAAGGCTAGGCGGATACTTACTCCAAAGGGTGGCAGTAATGCCGGCAAGTTTTACCCCAGCTAGGGCTCCCAGAAAGCTGGGAAGGCTGGCCCGTCCCGGAAGGATGGGTTGCGGCCGTTGGTAGGCCCTCAGAGTAGGGCAAACCAAGGGGATGACCCTCCCTTAGACGAAGGTTGAACTGAAGAAAAAGACGAAACCGTAGGTAGAAGAAGTTAGGGATGCCAAACCAAGGCGTAAAAGAGTAGGTGCCAAACGCGAGAAAGGTGACGCGTTCGTCATCAAGACCGAACAATCGAAGAACTCGGACGTCTTGAAGACGATGCGAAGCGACGCCAAGCTCGTGGAACTGGGAACCGACATGCGCAGTATCAGACGTACTCGTACGAGCGAGATAATCCTGGAGCTGAAGCGCTATGAGGAGCGTTAGGGCGCAGCCTACAAAAGTTTTGCAGAAGAGGTCCTTGGCGAAGGGGTAGAGATGAGGGCTTTCAGACAAGAGGCGACTCTGAAGGTCGTCTAGGTCACCGAAGTGGAAGAGCTCGTCACGGCACTACGGAAGGGGCCGGCAGTAATGAATCTATGACAAAAGGTCGAATAACATAAGGTCGAAGGGCAAATGGTCGAAGGATAAATGGTCGAAGGACAAAAGGTCAAATGGACGAAAGGTCGAATAGCTTAGCTTAGCTTAGCTTAGACTGACTGCACATATCTATGGTTGCTACTCCGTGATTGACTCGAACCAATGACAGTTGCACAATGAATCAACTGAATAATTGACTGGGAGTGGTCAACATTCTCACTGTGCACGCTTCAGAGGCTCTCTTTAACAGTACAATAACGGCGCCGGCCACGTCCTTGCAGTCAGGTTGGAAAAGTGAAGGAATATTAATAGCAACCTTTGTTATGTGAAGGTTGGCGTTTACCGCACGTCTCCACCAAAGGCTGCAGGAAGGAGTGATTGTTAGTAGGGAAGGTATCGTTGGGTCAGGATTCACTTTGATAAGTAATATGACCTTTTGAGGTTTAAGCATGCCGTGCATCAAATGGACGAAAGGTCGAATAGGACAAAAATTTGAATAGACAAAAGATAAATTGGGAGACATGTAGAAGTAAACAAAATTTAAAAGAAAAACGAAAAAATATTTGAACCAGTGATATCAATGCTATTTCATAATCTAATACATCATTGAAAGATAGTAAAGTAGCGCAGGTAAGTGCAGAAGCTCCCGAGATGTTCAGGTCTGCTATGCAGAAATGCCTGGACGAGGGAGTCTTCCAGAGGTTTGGAAGCGGCACAGCCTGGTTCTATTGCCAAAGACGGGGAAATCACCCGGAGACCCGTCAGCATAGAGACCAGCATGCTTGTTCGACACGGCGAGAAAGGTGTTCCAGATCATCATTCTTAACAGATTGTTGTAGCACACCAAGGTTGTCTCTCGAGTAGCCAGTTTGGCTTCCGTAAGGTAAGGTCGACCATAGATACCCGAGCAGATGTCAAGTACTGACGATCAAAACCTGATATTGGTTTGATTGATATAAAAGGTAAAAGTACTGAAAATAATAGCAAAGAATTGTTCCCAGGACTTCTGACCAATAGCAAAATTTGATATTTGAAAATCAACTGAATAGCTCGCTGCTATTGGTTAGCTCTCAAAAGACCTAAATTTGATATGATAATGCTGGTCGAGGAGTAAATTTTAGCTATTTTCAGTACTTTTACCTTTTACGTCAAACAAATCAATAACACTTTTTGATCTCCATATCAGAATATGCTTTTATTGAGTTTTTTTTCTTCTGCTCGGGTACTACCTTGTCGGTGACAAAGACCACTGAGATACAGTCAGGTCTTTTTTTACGCGGTTTTCATTTACGCGGCCGCGTAAATGAAAACTCCATATAAACAAAAATTCATCGTCTTACACTAGTTTACAGCATTTTTGAACTCGGTAAGCTGATGATCATTTTTGGTGTAGAATCATGCCCTGAGTTCGAAAACGCGAAGGAAAAAAATTACAGTAGAGCGGAAATTTTTTCGACTTTCCATACAAGGTTGATGATTAGAAATCTTTGTTCTATTTTTAAGCAAAGTCGCTCACTTCAAATATCTCATTCTCCGTAATCAATGCTCCGATTGAGCTGAAATTTTTACTGTAACTCGCCTACATATGATATGTCATATAAACGTCGAGAAAGAATTTTTAAGTTGATTTTTTCATATTGAGAAAAATACATTTCTTCAAAAAAAATTTGGAAATTTTGCTAAAATTTAAGGAGATCGTCCCTAAAACTCGCCAATATCTTGAATTTCATCAATCTGACGCAAAACCTGTATTCAGATGATCTAATGGCATTGTATTCAGCTTTTAATTTATGGAAAAATATTTAAAATTTGTTGAACAAAACGCAATATATTTGAATTTTAGTAAATTACATATTTTGAAAAGTTAAAAAACTCGATATTGAGCTAAAACTAAAAAACTGTTCTACTTTAAATTTTTTGAAGGTCGGTTTCGAAATCAGCACTAAATTGCACTTCAAAAATTTTGGTCGTTGACAGAAGTTCACGACTTTCGTTTTGTTTTGTAAACTTGTGTTATTTTTGCATGATTCGTCGAGAAATGGTGAGACTTTTTTTACGCGGTTTTTCGAATTTTGAACTGAGTTTTTTTTTACGCGGTACGTATCCCCCGCGTAAAAAAAACCTGACTGTAGTTCGCCAGCATTAGAATAGAGGCATTTACCACTGTAGAGCAACTTCAATGTTTATTTTTATTTACATCTTTAGTAAGGCTACCGTACAGACTGATTCATAAACCTACTTATAGACTGTTTCAGAAATTATAAATACACTTTGTTTATTAAATTAAACGAACTGTTCTAATGATATTTACCAACTTCTTTCAGAGTATAGCATATTGTACTCCATATTTTCATATTTCCTTTCAATTGTGTAGATATTTTAAAGAACAGTCGAGTTCTCTAACAAATAACTTAATTTTTCAAATTTGCATTTGCACAAAGGTGTTTTTTAATTATTTCAACATTATTTATCACTAAATACCAAAAATTATCTAAATTTTTACCACATTCGCTTTCTCAACAAGTTGTCTAAGGAATGCCTCGATCAAAATTTGGGAAAAATCGATAAAGGCATTTCCACAACTTTTTTTCGGAGATCAAGTTTCTCATTTTTTAAGGTTTTCGACGGAACATAAGAACTACCACACAGTTTCTTAGCTTTTCTGAACGCATTTAATCTAAACAAACTTATTTTTTCAGCTCATTCAATGCTTCAGATGGCAAAGCTTGTCATACCAAAAAAACGAATGCAGTAAGCAGTAATTAAGACATTCGTTTGCTTGACGTTTGTTGCTACTGGTGTTGTTGAGAAATTTGAAACAAAAATTTTTGTTTTGAGAAGGCCCGTAATGGTAGTTCTTGATCAAATATTCCAGTAAAAATTAATCTTGCCAATCGAGAAATATCTTTTATTATCGATACAGCAATTTTTATTATGCTTGGAAATTAAATATTTTATCTTCGGGATTTTTTTCTTTTCTACTGTGCTACATTTTTTGACCACTTTGTGCAACTTCAAGTTTTAATCATCTAGTTTACAGAGCCCTATTTTTTAACTTTTACCAGAAACATCAACAAAATTGGTATTATTTGCTACGATAGCATGTTTACTATAAGAGCTAGAAGAAACTTTTTTGGATAATGTGCTCAAATTGAAATGGCAGGTTATCGTTAGTGTATTTATAATTTCTGAAACAGTCTATACTATCTTATTTGATTACTATCGCTTGTAATCTACACTGAACGCTTGACATACAGAAAAAAAACATACGCATTATTCAATACTTCAATATAACTGACAAAACAATAACATAAAATAGTACAATTCATAATTTCAATCAAGTGGAAAGCCGAATTTCAAATTGAAAATCAAAATCGTTCAAAATCATTTTTAAATAGATTGAATAAAACGGTCCAGACGCCATGTTGTTCCGGTGTGCTCTTTGAATTCACGGTAGCGTATTCGTTTTGGCCAGGTAAATGAGTTCAAAGCTTTATCTCGAAACCATTTATCGATTTCTACTTTAAAAGTGAAGAAGCATCTTTCCAGGTAGGTTTGAGGCAGTTGATCGCATAGATTTCATTCAAACAAAGAGCATCGCTGACCATTCGTTTGACTTCATCCTCGCTAACGTCAACAGCAATGTTCGACAGGTAGAGTTTGAAAGTTTCGTTACGTCCATCAGGAACCTCAACACGATCCTCGATACGATCATCCGTAGACATTGACACATCGGGTGCAATTTTTGTCGATGATATTGGGTTTCTCATTAATGTTTAGACTACTGTGATAATTTGAGAATCCACTGAACCATCATTTCCCAGCGAAATTTCACACTAATCAAACTTATTTTGTTTACCTGTTGTGCATCCGACGCCCCTGTCTTGAACTCAACCGAACTTGTGCATGCCAGCCGCTGCGAAGTCGTGTGCGAAATTTGACTGTGATGATAATGAATTTCGGCCAAGTCTAAATGGGTGCAAATGTCGCAATAGTAGTGAAACATCTTTCGGAGGTGATGATAATGCATCACACGAGGCAGCATTTGATGAAACATGAAATGAAGTTTTCAATGTACCGATCGTTCCATTCAACTGATTTACCATTTCACTCAAGTTTGCAATTTCACTTTGAATGATGTCAACCCCTTTAACATCTGGAGTCTCCAACGCCCTCTCTGCATTAGCGGAAGAGCGGAAACGCATATTTTCCATCAAGGTTTGGCAGTCTTCGCACATCCACATAATACTTCTATTCAGGCATGAATCAGCTTCACTTTCCGATATTCCGACACATTTTGCATGAAATCGACGAATACTTTCGCAGAAGGCTTCGCACACAACCAAGATATCTCCAGCAGATAAAACGTTTCGGCATTCCCATCATTTTGGTTCCATTCTGTCGCACCCTATTTCGGAACGAGACTTTGCTATTCAACGGTAGATGGCGTGTAGCAACTATTTACACATACAGAGTCCGATGCAAATAACAACGATGATGATGATGGCTATTGTTTTGACGAATATTCCACCAGAACAGATTTTTTTCCAGTCAATGGATCATTGAGGCCAACTTTTCTGCTACTCACCGCATCAAAACAAAAGAGCCACCGTATATGGACTGTAACACAGTGACAGCAGTTAAGTTACATGAACAAATCTAAACCTGTTTTTATGATTCACAAATCATAAAACATAAAGATTTGTCATTTTATGAAATCATGATCACGAATCATAATTTCATAATCTGAGCAACTAATATCATGATTCGTTGCAACCATTTTTATGAGCTTGAACTCATGGAAATTATCAAGCGTTACGCGCACCCCGCACACCTGTCAAAACGTGATCATTCAGTGTGTGGTATCGTTGGTGATTGGTGGAAAAAAATGAAAAAAGCTATTATTTTAATTGAAATATAGTTTAAAATACAATAGTTATGTCACTTTTTGTGTTATTAGCGTCTAGTGTGTTCGTCGTGAAACAATTCTCTCAAAGAAACTGGTAAGTAAAATGTGCCGAAAATTATATCTTACGTTGTTTTTACTCATTTCTAAATTCGATTGCACACCATCGTTCTTGTTCTAGCTCAAAAGTGGCTGCCATTCCTTGTCCAATTCCGTTCCGACTTCGTTTGTTTCCAGTTCCGGCGCCGTCAAACGACACCAGCCCCATTTGTTAGTTTTGGCCGCATAAAAAACGATGTACGCGATGCGTGAGTAAAAAAAAGCGTGTTGAAATTTCTCCCTAATGATTGAAAAATAGGGCCCATATAGCCGAGGCGGTAAACGCACGGGTATTCAGCATGACCATGCTGAGGGTGACGGGTTCGATTCCCGGTCGGTCCAGGATCTTTTCGTAAAGGAAATTTCCTTGACTTCCTTGGGCATAGAGTATCGTCGTGCCTGCCACACGATATACGCATGCAAAATGGTCATTGGCAGAGGAAGCTCTCAGTTAATAACTGTGGAAGTGCTCATAGAACACTAAGCTGAGAAGCAGGCTTTGTCCCAATGAGGACGTTACGCCAAGAAGAAGAAGAAGAAGAAGATTGAAAAAAAAATGTATAAGTAACATTCAATTGCACGCCATCATTCTCATTCCACCTCAACCGGCTGTGGCTGTCATTCCTCGCCCCGGATCCGTTCGATCCCGTTACGGCTTCGTTCCTGTTCCGGTCAAACGACACCAGCACCATCCTAATCGCATCTTTCTGTGCTATTGAATATTCTTCATAGTGATTACTATAGAAACATATTTTGCTTTTGGGTCATCATTAAACCACCTCCGAAATGGCGGCAATTTTTTTTTTAATCCAGCAGACTCATAAGCGATGCGCACCCGGAACCATGATTCGAAATCTCAATAACATGATTTAGCTTCATGGTCCTCAGATCCATAACCGATGCGCACCCGAAACCATGATTCAAAATCTCAATGACATGATTTAGCTTTATGGTTCTCAGATTCATAAGCGATGCGCATCCGAAACCATGATTCAAAATCTCAAAAATAAGATTTATAAGATTTAAAATAAGAATAGGATTTCAGGAAAAAAGTAACGCATTGGTAGCGTTACGAGACAATGGCTCATACTATCATGATTACAAATCATGGTGTATTTTTATAAAACGAAAATGTACTAGGCTCATGAAATCATGAGCCGTTTTTATGATTTTTGGGAGCAGAATTTTACCCGTGTACGTCAAACACACAAGGCTACGGTGGCGCTATCTGTTCATTTCATAGCGGCCGTTTTAGTTATTTTTATGATCCATTTCGGTACAAACAAGCAATTAAGGTGTCATGATGCATCACTCAGCTTTCAAACGAATCATGGACTTTTGATTTTCAATGATTGTTTGCCTCGCGTTTTTGAAGTGATAAAAACTGTCAATTCTGCAGCAACGCAGCAGAAAAAGTATCATCGCAATCACTGCGAGTGAGCAAATAGGATGATACTTTTTCATACGAATATTTGCTTTGGTGGCGGAGAATTGTCGCTTTGAAATTTCGAGCCAGATATCCAACATGGCTGCCGATGCCGATGACGCCGTAAGAAGCCTTAACGTATTTGGCTCCAACGGGCACTGGTAATGTAGGACGACAGTCACCAATCAATCAATCGACTAGTTTGATTCAAACGGTAAAACGCACGCAAAACGTTATTTCAATAGAGCGGTAAAACAAGCACAATCGTCTAGCAAGCAGACACAGACACGATTTTTTGTTAGAAACGCGGTCAATAGTGCCAGTTTGACGGCTACTCCTGATGCGCTCCTGCATCTTGGGATTTCCATTAAAGTCACATTACATCACTTGATCAGAGTAATTTTCATTTCCACTTGAACAATTTAAACTTACCGAAGAAAACGTTGAAGACGTATAGTAGCTTCTTCTTGCGAAATTCGGAGATGGACATGTTTGTGGGTTTCGAGTTTTACGTCGTCAGTCAGAAGACTTGCGTTCTCAACAAGGTATGAGGTTTAACTGTGAAAGAAAAGCAAAATGAGAAGCATTAGTTTCAATCAAAAGCGGTGATCACACATCATGTTAGTATCTATTATTTTATATAAATCGTAAAATGAGTTTCCTTTGATAGATTTTCAGCATGTGTTTTTGTTTCAATCGCATACATGATTGAAACATATCAAAATTCAAATTTATCATTCTTCTTGTAACATAACACCTGGATCAATTTTCGAATTAGGACAAAGAGCATGTCTCTGAGCTAAAATAGTAGCAAGAGAATATTTTCAACTATAACAAAAATTCCTGAATTCTAATGATAAATCAATGTTCAGCTAAATTCTTTCTTAATACGATACTGAAAATAGAATATCATAATGTAGCCTTTCATTAAACTAGAATTTGATCCAATAAGCCAGGTGAAACAACATCCGCAATAAACCCAAGGTACCTAGTCCATTTAGCAGTATTTTTTCCAGTGGAAATTTTCTCCACTCTACGAAAGCAAGGCTGAAACAATAAACCTAAGAATTGGCTTTCAACTTAGAGAAGTCGTATTAAAAACAAGAAACGGTAGTAGGCGAAAGACACACCTTCGAGCCTGCCGTTTGCAGAGCGCCAGATAGGATTGGAAAGTTAAAGGGAGGAAAAACACTCATTAGAACAAGCAGCGTGGCTTGTGCTACGGTGTGGGAAATTCGAACTTCTACCGGTTCAATCTACCGGGTGGGATGACTCGGTGCAGTAGGTACCTATCAAAGAGTAGACCTGGAGACTTTGAAAGCGCTATATTAATTGCGAGTTTATTTCTTGTGAAATTGGAACGAAAACACTTTAAGTCTGTACTGGGCTGATAGAAAGAAATACAGACTTTAATTGCCAATTTACTAATATTTTGATCTGATAGCTTTGAGATGGGATATAGTGCTAAGGGATTAAGTTTTGCTTATCAATGTAAACTTTTTGGTTATTGTGGTTTTAACACAAATTACAAAAATCATTGCAGATGCGATGTGGAATGATTGTTGTAATTTGTGTTAAAACCACAAATGCCAAATTGCGAAATTTCTCAATGCCATGAACATAACCTAAATACACGTTGCTAAGCGGAATTGCAAAAACAAATTTCCTAAAGGCAAATCTGGACCTCGTTGATTGGTTTTTCTATTAAAATAGGCAAATAAAATAAACATGCTCGCAAAACGAAAATCATTTGATCCAACCAATAAATGTCCACACAAATCTTCCATGCGAATACACAAGCAAGCAATACTGAAAAACCAACAAAACCCCAATAAACCAATCCCATTAAGGATCATCCCGGTCACGTTCCCAGCATGTAGCAACAATTGTCCAAAAGAGTTTTTTTTTCTTTTTGCCAAACAGCCTATGCAAAGAGTCCCCCGAAAGAAGATTAAGCTGATGACATTCCCGGAGCACGAATGGATCAAATAGGTAAACATATAGATGTCAACGCCGAAATAAAACTTGTGCATGCAAATCGGCTCCCACATCATTCATTCTTCTCGGAGAAACGCACGTTTCCCATCAGAAACCCCATAGCTTAACCATCGCCCCTGTTCCACCTAGCATCTCGCCACGCATTGATGGCTGACTGGAATGAATTTCATTGAAGGACGACTTTGACTGTTGCATGTATACCGAACGAGCCACAAACCCGAGAGTGGTTTGTTGTTCCGATGCCTCTAGGGCCTGTATCTCTATTCTGTGGGAAACTGGGGTGGTGAAACCGGATTTGGATCATTTCCCTCAATATTGAGCGACGTTGTGAGCGAGTAAACGATTGCGGATGTGTGCAACAGGGCCGGTCTTACAGTAAATTCAAATTCTGCGGCAGTTTTCTTACATTCAGGGATGGAAAATATCGCGGAATGTCATAGAAACATGTTATTACATTTTCTGTTCCGGTATTTGCAGATATGAACAAGGCAGCCGGCTCCGGCAAACTTTTGTTGGCGACTAACATACCTCTATCACATATCCATAGTTACCAGATACTAACTTTGTCAAATCACTGAGGTGGGCGCAACAAGGAGGGCAGTACCTTCTTTGCGATTTTTTGTTTGAAAGATTTATTAAGCATTGAATAGCGGAGAGGGAGAGGGGTTTTCGTCTAAACCATGGCAGGAAATCTGCTCAACAGACACCTAAACAGGGAGGTCCAGGTAGTACGGGGCTATGGCCGTCTTCTACAACAAAAGTAAAATCTAGGACTACTCGTTCCTCGACTCACTAAACAACATTCCTATAGATAAAGCGTTTGTCTCTCCGGAACCATCAACAAGAAGGCATTGCTTCAGAGGGGGGCTAATACACATCGCACCCACAAAGCTATCTGCGTAGCCTGCAGAAACGAACATCGATGAATCGCTTAAGGGAGTCCACCTAGGTAGCATGCTGATGCTTAGTCAGTTTCCCGAGGGGTCCTTACCGCTCCTCTTGTCCCCGGAAGGCAGACATGGTCGACACGACGCCTGCTTCCAACTGCACAGCAAGTATCAACAACTGATATCGAGTGCACGACGATATGACCTTCCCATAAGTAAGGCACACAGAAGAACGTGCCAACATGGGGCCTCCACCTGCTCATAGGTAGAAGCACGTCTCTAGCGGCTCATAGATGCTGAGTGGGAACACCTACTTTGCGGGACCAACTCTGATTTTGGCAGTTGCCATACTGGGACTTGAGAGCTTAATCGTGGCGATCTGCGGCTGCATGAGGGTGGCAACAAGCGCCTCTGCGTCGTCGGTGATCTCGTCCAGGTTTTTACACTGGAGAGTCGCCTCCGCCGTCAGGGCTCTCACCTGTTCCCTTCCCTTCTTGGCCACCGCTTTCTTCAGCACTAGCATTATCTCTTCGATCCTGCTAGATCGGATGCTTGTTACATCCGCGTCCAACGGGGAAAGCTGATTTTTGCTCTCGTGGCCCTCAGCACCTCGGCCTACGTGTCCGCCTTAGTTTTGAAGACCAGGGCGTCGCTACGTTCGCGTTTGCGGGCTTACTTCACTTTTCCCACTACCTTCTTTTTCCAACCGTAATCCATGGGTTCTCCTTCCCTTGCTTCGGTTGGCCACCGTTCATTTTAAGGTTAGTTTCCCTGCCCCTTGCGCGTTTCGCAACGAACTTGGCAGCCTGAGTTACTCTCACTGGCCTTCCCTTTCTTCTGATGGATGCTTTTTGGGCCGCCTCTCCTCGGCAGGTTTCGACCATGCAGCTCGAGCCGTAGGGCGGTTCGACATCTCCGCTACAACTCCGGCGAGTTGCATGGTTTCGTGCTGCATCGTCACTAAGGTGGCCCACACTTATATGAAAAACAAAAATTTCGAAAAATGCCAAGTCTTACCTCCTAAATCAGTTGTTTTGGACTCCCAGAAGCTACATTCAAAATTTTAGCAAAATCGGTTGAGCCTAAGGGGGCGCTCAAAACGCTTGAAGTTTGTATGGGAAAACTTGGCCAAATATATACAGAAATTTTAAGTTTTCGAACTTTTCTGCTAGGTGGCGCTGTAAGCGTTCAATAATCGAACCCTTTGGTATTATTGTAGGTGACTAAATATTAAAGAACTTTGTCGAAGACCGCAAAGTGATCCAACGTCTGTGGAAAAAGTTATACCCTAGGTAAAGTGAGGATAAACTTTATAGTTGTTTTTTCCAATACATGTAAAGGAATAATATCAATAATGAAATCTCAATACTTTGACTCACTTTGCCTAGGGTATAACTTTTTTCACAGCCGTCGGATCACTTCGCGGACAAAGTTCTTTGATATATAGTCATCTACAATAATACCAAAGATTTCGATTATTCAACACTTACAGCGCCACCTAGCGGCAAAATTCGAAAACTTAAAATTTCTGCATACATTTGGCCAAGTTTTCCCATATACAAACTTCAAGCGTTTTGAGCGCCCCCTTAGGCCCAACCGGTTTTGCTCAAATTTTGAATATAGCTTCTGGGAGTCCAAAACAACTGATTTAGGAGGTAAGACTTGGCATTTTTCGATTTTTTTTGTTTTGACGTAAACTACGTCTATGGGGAAGGTACGGTACTGTACCACGGCACCGGGTGTAAAATGAAAATCTAAATTTTGCGACCGTCACGAAATTATGAAAGATTTTGCACGCTAATAACTCAGCCATTTATTGACCGATTTTTAAAATTTTGCCATCAAACAATCGCAAAACTATGTCCCTTTCATGTCAAATAGAGACAACTATTGATTTTCAACAGCAAACTATTGAAAATTGCAGAAAAGTGAACCTATGTTTTAATTTTATCCAGCCAATCACGAGCGAGCACATTTTTTGGGTTTTCTCGCTTGGTATATAAGTTATTGTCTTCTTCTCATCTTCCATCATTCTTCCGCGACACCTCGAGGGGAACGCATCGGAGGACTGCTAGCCAGTTTCTCCGCTTGCTTCTCCCTTCAGTATGCTTTGGCTAGCCGAGCGTGGTGGTCGTCGGCTGTTGCCACTTGCTCTACCAGTCGTCGTCGCGTCGCCGTGCGCGGTACCAGTGGTGCCGCCAACCAGACCGGATCAGCTCTGCGAAAATTTTCTTCATTCTGGCTTCATCGGGCGTCCGGGCAGCGCAAGCCAACATTGGAATTAACACAATTATGGAACGCGCTTGCAGTAATACTGCAAGTAAATTAAAACAGCCCTTGAAAGGGCTACGAAAATGTCCCACGGGAGTGAACCGAATAATTTTCTCAGGAGGAAACCCTCCTTCAGTTTGTTCTGCCTAGGCGTGCGCGATGGTCGTCGGCTGATACTAGTCGTCATGGCAACGCCGTGCGCGGTACCAGTGGGGCCGCCAACCAGTTCACACCGGATCGGATCTGCGAAAACTTTCTCCATCGGGCGTTCGGGCAGCACAAGCCAACATCGGAATCAACAAAATTATGGAACGCGCTTGCAGAAATACTGCAAGTAAATTAAAACAGGCCTTGAAAGGGCTACGAAAGTGTCCCACGGGAGTGATCCGAATAATTTTCTCAGGAGGAAAGCCCGGGACATATTAGTTTCAATCACTATGAGCGCTGTGTGAAAATTGAACTGCGCTTTGTCGCAACAATGAGACATTCAATTCAAATGTGTCAAAACTGTGCTACTTGATTGGCAATTGGAAAACATTTTCTTCAACTCAGATGATGAAGAAATTTTCATTTTGATGAAATGTATTACTCAGTGTTGCCATATTTCAATGTGTGTAAGTCTTCGCAAAATTCTTAAATCTTATAATAACGTTATAATTGTGCCGATCGATTTGCGAAAATTCAATGCGATAATTATTATTCGAAAGTATTTGGTATGCATTGTGCGAAATTCTGTATGGCATCATTAATTCCCCCCCCCCCTCCTTTCATCTAACCAATAACGTGCGAGAGGGAACCTCTTTGCCGTACAGCCGTCTAGTATATAAGTTATTGTCTTCTTCTCATCTTCCATCATTCTTTCGTGATACCTCGAGGGGAACGCATCGGAGGACAGCTAGCTAGTTTCTCCGTTTGCTTTTCCCTTCAGTATGCTTTGGCAAGCCAAGCGCGGTGCTTGTCGGTCGGTGGTTGCGCTCTCGTGTGTTCACCTTCGCATCGTCGTCGTGCGGCTACTGGAGCCACCACCAACCGGTTCACAGTGGTGCACGGCAAAACTGACACGGCAGCAGCGAGGGCTTGCTGTCCCGTCAGTGACGGGCCGTCACACTAAGCAAACGCTGCCGTTCTGGATTTGATTGTCATAACTAGCGGATTTTACCTCATGTACGCAATAATTAAACAATTATTGTTCAGCATATAGATTTCAACAGCCCTTCTAAGGGCTTCGAAAATGTTTTCCACAAGAGAGAATCGAATAATTTTCCAAGAAAGACGCCGGGTCACACAAACTTCTTCTCATCTTTCATCATTCTTTCATACCTCGAGGGGAACGCATCGGAAGGCTGCTAGCCAGTTTCTCCGTTTGCTTCTCCCTTCAGTATGCTTTGGCTAGCCGAGCGCGGTGGTCGTCGGCTGTTGCTAGTCGTCTTCGCATCGCCGTGTGCGGTACCAGTGCACTGCAGTCTCTGTGGGGCTACTAAGCAGTTCACACCGGATCAGATCTCTGGTGCGGCAGAAGCGAAAACTTTCTTCATTCTGGCTCCATCGTGCGTCCGGGCAGCTTTGCAGAAGCCAACAACATTACACCGCTGAATCGCGCTTGCAGTAAAACAGCCCTTGTAAGGGCTACGAAAATGTTCCACAGGACCAGGCGTGAAAGAATAATTTTCTTAGGAAGAAAGCCCGGGACACAAGTGTCAATCACTATGAGCGCTGTGTGAAAATTGAATAGCGCTCCGTCGCAACCATGAGACATTCAATTCAAATTTGTGAAAACTCTGCTAGTTGATTGGCAATTTAGGAAACATTTTCTTCTTCTCAGATAATGAAATAAATTTAATTTTAATGATATGTATAACTCAGTGTTACCACATATCAATGTGTGTAAGTCTTCGCAAAACACTATTAATCTTTACAATTTTGCCGAAAAATTTGCATGATTTATCAAAATTATTTGTTAAACATTATAATTGTGCTGCATCATAACTATCGATTTGCACATCGTCCCCTTAATGCTAGAACTAGGTAACTCGAAAATCATAGTTTCGAGAAAAACGACTTTGAAAATTTGACAATTTTTCATGCAGTTGTTCCAAAGGTGTGGAGCCTTGAAAATAATTATTTTTTAGCATTTATTGCTCATTTAGCTTCTACTCTTTCTGCTACAAGAAAAAGTTTTGAACTATTTTGGTTGACACTTTTGATAAAATCAATAAATGGTTGAAAAATTGTCGAGTTACCTAGTTATAGCACTCAAAGTGCAACATAAATAATGGAGGAATGTTCTGAGATACCTAGTTTTAACCACAATTGATATCAGTCTTTTCAGTTTTCTTGTTGCAGTCTGCAAATTTTAAAGGATTCACATATTGAAATTGACCTGTAATTACTGAATTTGCTAGGATACCTGCTATATCACCACATGACACCTCAAAATGTTCATAAAATAATCGTCTACGAACAATCACCGTTCTTAGCTAAATCAATACAAGTAAAATATTTCAAGTTTTAGGGCTTAAAATGAAAAACAGTAGTAGATTTTCAATCTACTAACAAAAGAATGACTAGTAACATTTCCACGTCCAAGCGTCCGTTGGTTTTTAACCTGTGCGATTGGGAATAGATATGATTTTCTCAGTTACCTAGTTATAGCACTCAGTTCTTGTATTCTACACTGAGATACCTAGTTTTGAAAATGGTGAATATTTTCGTCGTTTATAATCGTATTTCATTGGTCTTTGGATATATTATAGAGCTCAAAAAGTTCGATATAATGGTATATTCAACTCAAAAACGTCAAATTTCGAGTTACCTAGTTCTAGCATTAAGGGGACGACATGTTCAATGAGATAATTATTCGAAAGTGGCGTGCAAAGTGTCGAAACCACAGGGAATTTAAAATCAACTGCATCAAAAGCGCGGCGAACAGTCCTTTATAGGGCCAACCATTTTCTGAAAGAGGATACGGTGAATTTTCCGAGAGTTCCTACGGCCAATAATTTGAAACCATCTACATCAAAAGCAACATTTCTCCAGTGCGCCAATTGTACTATTGCATTCCTTTTCATCATAACAAGTGTTTGAAAATTGAGACTATCAAACCAATTATTTTTACAAAGCCTATGATCGTCTCTGTTCTGACATTTGCTGCTAAAACAACGATATTGATCACACGTGCAATATTTTTAACAAATTCTTGTTCAAACAACCCTTTTGAGGGCTTCATTAGCAGTTTTCAGAAAAAGTAAACTGAAAATTTTCTGACAAAGTGACGCTGGTCACATAAGTGCCAAAACCGCCGAATTTTGAAACCACTCCTAAACTAAATGCAACAGCTTGTCTTATCACCGAATCTGGCGAGTACGCTTCTTTCTTGCGTGGACAGTGTATAATTATAAAGGAATTTCCTCAGGCTTTGCTTATGCTTCAAACTTTGTTATAAATATTCCCAACACAAATCCCCAGAATCCACCAAAATTTTGTAAAATTTAACTTGTTAAAATTAACGATTTTCAAAACTATTCGTCACTACAAATTCTATTATTGATTCAAAGATGTTGCATGGTAGTCCTTTGTCGTTCATAACAAACTGCTTTACGTAGTTTACGTCATTCGGTTGTGTCTTGTACACACCCCTCTGATTTTTTCGTTTAAGTGTGGGCCACCCTAATCGTCACGTTGCCAGCAAAGAGGAAGCTGTGTGTTTGAGTGGACCGCTCCTCTCTGCTTGCATCAGCTGCACTTTGCTCTTCGAACAGGAGATCATACTCCTTCTTGGCCAGAGCCAGCGATTTGCGAAGCCTCAGCAGGGCATGTTTCAGGTCTTTGCTGATGGAAGTCCGCTCGTTCGTGTAGCCGATCAGCTCGTTCAGCTGTTCGGCAAATACCAATATCTTTGGTAGTCAGCTCCTGTTGTGGTTCAGCGTGAGGTCCGCGGCAGTCATCTGCGCTTCCTGCTCCTGCTGAGCCTCCTGCCGGCCTCTCGTATTGTATATGTATCCTGCGCCAGTCCTCCTCGATCTCATGGTTTATGGATTTAGTAGTCATTTCTGTTGACCCCCTCCCCCCCCTTTGAACCGCCATCCCTCACCACCAATGAAGTAGTCATTAATGATCCTTATGGTTATCTATTTAGTGAGGGGGCCTCCCGAGGATTGGTACAGCTCCTTATTGGGACTGAGTTCAGAACCGGATCAGCGCTAATCAGAAGTGTTCATCTGAACCTACTTCGTTGCCCTAGCTGGGTACAAGTCAGGAACGTACTTTAAGGCCACGCCACGATTTTATGGGACAGAAAACGACACTGACATTAGCCCATCTGTCGTTTCATGTCAGTGTCATTCAACCTTACTAAGAGGACCATTTACAAATCGCTGAAATGTTTCTGAATCTTTGATACAGTATTAACCCGACTAGAAGACTCTAACAAAAATATAACATAATTATAACAAACCATAATATGTATAACTCATTGTGATATACCGTCAAGTCGCCATTCACCGTGGGCCTTCGAATATTTTTTCATTATTTCAATATAACAATGGAATCGTATGACAATTTCACTTTGATTTCACCAATACAACACTAATGAATTGTTACCATGTCAAAACGCGGGTTAGAAACTTTTTACAGTACGATTTTGACACTAAAGTGTGTTTACATGAAGCAATATTTTGCTCGTTCACTGCATTCGTAGTAAAAAAACAAAAACTGCGCTTACGTGATTTAAGTGATTAACTAAATGTAGTTACGAAATTATTTCACCAAGAAGCAATTAAATTCACCTATCAGGTATGTATTTTGCATTATCGAAGCAAGTTTACCAGGAAAGTACGATTTCATTTTTTTTTAATTGAAGCAAAAGGGCACGGTAAATGAGTACCCTAAAAATCAATGGTCTCCATTCACCGTGCCCCATGTTGCCCCATATAATTATAAAAAATTGAAAATTTGAACATTCGTTTTTTCTAAATAAATCTTGCAAGTTATTACTCAAAATAAATATAATCGACGAAAATTGACTTTGCTAGGTGGTTTTGATCATTTTCAAACAAAAGAGAAGGTATCCTCTGATGCACGGTAAATGGGTACCCACTACCACGGTGAATGGTGACTAGGTTGTCCCAAAATTGCACATGGTCAAAAAGTTTGGGGACTCACCCTGCAAATGATAGCTGAGGGTGTAAGAAACAATTTTTTTATGACGACAACTTTCAGAAATGACGTTTAGAGGTCGCCCCGGCGGGATTTTTAAAAAATGGTCAGTTTTCGTAATAAATTTCATACAAATATTTTTTATCGTACAAAAATTGGCAATACCCGCTATTTATATATTTTTTACAGCTTGATATGGATCCAAACTACTTGGGAAAAATAATTTACGACATGTATTGCAGGTAACTTTTTGATACTATTTTTTTGAATTTACTAAAATTTGTCATTTTTTGATATACTGCGCATTTTACCCATCATAAAAAGTATCTGAACCTAATGCTAATTAAAAACAATTTCCATTAAAAGATAGGAAATTTTGTGAGGAAAAACTTTGCCAAAGACAGCATGGCGTTTTTTCAATCCGTTTTAGAGTTATTTACAATTTACTTTTTCGTGAAATTTGAATTTTTAGGTATTTTTCTAAAAATGTCACATAAGAACTGCCCAAAAACACAGACATAGAAAAAAAAATCATGTATGCATGATTTCTGTTTTTGTCTTGATTGTGTTATGGAATTACGGTGACATCATTGATTGATTTTTATTTTTTGTTATTCAATCCCTTCATATAGAAATTATCTAGTAAAGATTTCTTAAAAAGCTAGTTCTCTTGACAAGCTTCGTACCGTAGTCGCCATTCACCGTGGGCCTTCGAATATTTTTTTCATTATTTCCCTATTACAATGGGATGATATGACAATTTCACCAATACAACACTAATGGATTGTTACCAAACGCGGGTTAGAAACTTTTTACAGTACCATTTTGGCACTTAAATGTGTTTATATGAAGCAATATTTAGCTCAGTCACTGCATTCGTAGCAAAAAAGAAAAACAAAAACTGCGATTACGTGATTACGCCATTAACTAAATGTAGTAACGATAATATTTCCGCAAGAAGCAATTAAATTCACCTATCAGGTATCTATTTTGCATTACCGAAGTAAGTTTACCAAGAAACTTCGATTCCACTCATTTTTTTTATTGACACATAAGAGCACGGTAAATGGGTATCCTAAAAATCAATGGTCTCCATTCACCGTGACCCATGTTGCCCCATATAAGTAGAAAAACATGAAAATTTGAAAATTAGTTTTTTCTAAATAAATCTTGCAAGTTATTACTTAAAATGAATACAAACGAAGAGAATTGACTTTGCTATGTGGTTTTGATCATTTTAAACGTTATGTGTCCGACAAACTTTTTGCTTTTTTCTACACCGTGCTTTTTAAATGGGCGCTGGGTACCCAGGTACCCTGTCGGCCACATAAGGGTTAAAACAAAAGAAAAAAAATCTTCTGATACACGGTGAATGGGTACCTACTACCACCGTGAATGGTGACCTACCACGGAATCAGGCGACCTTCCCATCCTCTACTAAATGTAGAGGATACTATGTCATCCATTTTTGTGAAAAATTTTGTACTTTTATGGTTATTACTTTAATTCTAACCTATAATGAAGACAATTAACAGCGGTACCAACAATGTTTATTTATAAGATTGGTGTAAAACGACAGCTTTTATTCGCCCCGAATCCACACGAAGACGTATGAGTCCTGGACCAGTGGAACAGCCTAGGAAACGGTGGCAAAGTGAATAAAGGCGAATACGTTGATCCATACCTAATTCAAATCGCGATTACGAACATCTTACGTAAGAATACCAATTTTTAGACACTGAGTTCCAATTCAAGACATTCTTAAAAGCAGAGCATGTCTTTTTTACATTTACTGACTTGAACTATCTTATCAACACCGAAAATAAGATACTCCGAGGCTAATTGAAACGGGTGGGATGAGGTGAACCAGTGAGTTAACGTAATGTTATCCGGGGTTAGAACAATTTGATTACCATAACACATACACGGCATCTAATAAGACAAGGTAGGCTATTATTGGTAAATAACAGTTTTGGACGTAAACAAGTGACGTAATTTTTATCGTCCTATAAGTTGATCAATATGATAGGGACTACTAGAATGCTTCATGTCTTTGAACGATTTGAACAACATCATTGAAAAACAAAATCGGCATGTTTTGCGGAATGTATCACCTTCTAAATGATACAGAAAATGTGCCGTGCGTTCGATTGTGTGTTATGATCGTATAAACCATTGTTAGTACATAACCGTTAAAAACGCCATGACCTACTGAGGCATCTCAAAATGGTACTTGTGATAAAGTGTCTCGCTAGTAGGTACTTTTCTGAATCAAAGAAAATGGATTTGTCAACGGAAACAAAAATTCAATAAATGATGCCACCATAATTCCATAACATAATCAAGACAAAAACTTGTTGAGCATACGTGGTTTTTTACTTTGTATGTATTTTTGGGCAGTTCTTTTGTGATTTTTTTTAAATACCTTAAAATTCAAATTTCACCAAATAGTAAATCGTGAATAACTCTAAAACAGATTAAAAAAAACGCCATGCTGTACTCGGCAAAGTTTTTCCTCATAAAATGTCCTATCTTTTTATGGAAATTGTTTTAAATTAGCGTTACGTTCAGATACTTTTTATGATGGGTAAAATGCACAGTATATCAAAATATGACAAATTTTAGTAAATTCAAAAATTCAGTATCAAAAAGTTACCTGAAAAACATGTCGTAAATTATTTTTCCCAAGTAGTTTGGATCCATATCAAGCTGTAAAAAAATATAAATAGCGGGTATTGCCAATTTTTGTACGGTAAAAAATATTTGTATGAAATTTATTACGAAAACTGGTCATTTTTCAAAAATCTCGCCGGGGCGACTTCTAAATGTCATTTCTGAAAGTTGCCGTCATACAAAAGTTTGTTTCTAACACCCTTAGCTATCATTTGCAGGGTAAGCCCACAAGCTTTTTGACCTTGTGCAATTTTGGGACAACCTAATGGTGACCTACCACGGAATCAGGAGACCTTCCCATCCTCTACTAAATGTACTATATCATTAATTTTTGTGAAAAATTTTGTACTTTTGTGGTTATTGCTTTAATTCTAACCAATAACATGGCACAAATTTCCCGAATGGAGGAGAACGTGCCTCTAGAGCCGACCTACTGATACCTGATAGTTAAACTTCGACATCTAGATGAAATTTTAAAGCGTCTACGTCTATTCTACCATTAGAGCTTTCAATGAATGTAAAATAATTCACAAGTGTTTTTAATATCATTATTTTATCTGCTGCCGAAGTCCATTCAAGAGAAGGCCGCAGCAGTTCGGCGCAAACAAAAGGACGTCGTCGACCATTCATCTCCAATAGCCGTCGTTGTAACAGCCTCCACGCGACTTGACGGTAATTATGTTTAATATCATTAATGTTTAAAAATATCATAACTCAATTATATCGTATTATGTTATAAATGTTGTTCAATAACTCATTGTGAAAAAAATTAGTTCTGATTCTTTGACATTCAGAACATCATTTTACACAATTGTATCAAAATATGATAGAAACTAGTTTTCTTTAGCTTCAAGATATCATATTGTGTAATAATTTTGTTCAGATTATAACAAAATATTTTATTATTTTGATTAGGCTGGTGAACTTCTTGTTACAGTTTTAGTTATTTTAACATCATCCTGCATCTAGTTTATAACAAAATAAGTTATAGAAAAATTTCATATCATCATAACACAATATGGTATAAACTTGATATATTTTTCTAGTCAGGAAGACCGGGAGACTGACAGTGATTATTTCAAACGAGCTTTTGAAAATAATTGAATTTTTACTGTGGAGAACAAGTCGGAATAGAACACTAATTTCAAAACAAAAGAAAAATAAACTGGAAAAGAATTAAGCAAAATAAACTCAAAACAATTTCGGAATCCTGACTTAAATTCTCAAAATACCACAAAATACCATGGTAAAATCTAAATGTTTGAGAAACTAAGATTTGAAAAATGTCGTGGCATCTGATCTACTGAAGATAAAAAAAAACTTAAAGAGTGACATAAAAATATTCTGCGCTTAATAGTTTGTTCTTTTTTGAGTTTTGAGACCCCGATGATTTTTTTCAAATTTTGCTTAAATTAGGTAACATAAAAACTAAAACCTGAAGTATACCTTAGTCTAACTAAACCTAAAATTCGTTAAACACTACAGGTAGTTACATTCAAAATTGCCACCGTTGATCATCTCGAACATCTAGAATTATTATTTGTGTGCCGTTTGGGTAATTGTGGATTATACATTATTTGAAACTCAATAATACAAGTGAAAGTTCTTAACATTTAGATAGCGAGCAGACGCACAACGCAAAGATTACTGACACAGACAAAAACAGTGTGAATCATCAACCAACATTAAGCAATCAATACTACTGACATTGTGTATTATACAAAGTATAACCCAAATTTCTTCACATTTGCCAGGAGTTTTTAAATTATCACCACCAGAAATAAATTTATCGATTCAAACGATTCTAATCTCAGATCATTTAACAACAAAAATATCAAATGCGTTATATCATTATCACCATACCATGTATACCATTTTTCGTTGCTGTGAAGTAAAACAAAGGCTTCACAATTATAGACTGGCAGCACGTTCAAATCAAGAATAAAATATTATTTATGATGAAACTAGAATTGGTCTACAATACATTTTTCTATCCTTAATTAAAAACGTCGATCGATATGTGTCACGTGGGTGTATTTATTCCGTGGATTTTACCATTTTATGGCTAAATGAAAAAGTGGGTTGCAAGCAGCAAGTCTTGCGCGCGTCCAAACTGCCAATCTTTATATCTGTGGTATTTGCTAAAACTGGACTACTGCTTGGATAAGATGTTTTTTGTTTAACAAAATCAATGACAGTTTGATGCTTTCTGTATTAGATATTCCAGTGTCGCGTGCTGGAAAAGGGTGTAACTTTTACCTTCGCTCTGACCATAGAGTTCCACTTATGTTATGTGCTTGCTCTTTGGATACCTCTAGAAGTTTGTCTGAGGAACTCTTGATGGGATGATGTCAGGAACTCTTGATGGGACTCCTCAAACAATTCCAGCAAGAATTAGTTTGCGAATGCTGGTGGCATTCCCCTAAAAATCATACTGCAATTACTCCGGGAATTTCTCCAAGTTTTTTTTATGGGATTTCAAAAGGATTTTTCCTAAGAATTCTTCTAGGAGTTCCTCTATGAATGCATCTTTTTTATTTGCTTAGATTCCTCCAGGAATCCTTGATGGGCTTCCTCAATGAACTCTTGGTGTGATTTCTCTTTAGGAGTTTCTGCAGAAGTTCCTTCAAAATTTTCAGGAATTTGTGAAATTCTCTGAGAATTTTTCTGTGCATTTCTGCAGGCCAACCACCTGAGATAAGGAGTAATTACTGGGGAAAGCCGGAAAAACTTGGGAAATCTCAACAAGAATTATTGGCCAATAACTGAAATGTCTATCTATTTCGAATAGAGTACTCGGAGAGAAATTCTTGGAGAAGTTCCTGAAGAAATCACAGGATGAATTTCCGGAGAATCCCAATTACTTAGATTTTCTAATGGAATCCTGGGAGATTTCTTTTGAGGGGTCCGACCAAGAGTTTGTGAAGAAACCCTCGCAGGCTTTCCTGGAGGAGTGTCAAGAGAATTTCTCCAAAGATGTATCTTGAAATCCTACTTGGGATTCTACCAGAATTTACATCTATGATTCCACCGGATTTCCTTTCGGGACTTCTACAGGATGTACGTGGCAGTGGAGTTACTCAACATAAGCGAAAAGCTGAAATATATTCACTTTTTGATATAATTCCAAAACAAATTCTAGAGTCCCGCTGTAGTTCAACGCACTATGGCATAGAACTTACAAAACAGATATTATCTTGATATTGCACTTTCATGCATCGATAATTATTAAAACAATAAAACGCATACGATATCAAGCACGTTGATAACCCGTTTCACATTCAAATTGCCTCGATGACAATCCTGAGACAGACGAGTAATTCGAATAATTGACATCACGTCACTCACGTCGATTTTCATCCTAGTCCAGTTTACACATACACATACAGCCATGGCAGACGGCTAATGGTGGCTGGTGTTGCCATACCAGCAAAAGGTTTCTGCATGAGAGCGATTCCAAGCAACAGCATCAAAATTAAGGAAATTTTTTAATTCATGATTTTCTATTGAACTGAAACTTTGCACAGTTTTTCAGTTCCATCTAAATCGCCATTTTTCGATATCAAATTTTTATTTTGAATCACGACTAACTTTTCGAAAGGGTGTATGTGAAAATGGTTCAATAATATTCAAAAATCTGTACAGCCAAAATGGTTCGTTCGATTGCTATGAATTTTTCAGCAAAGTTAGATAACTAAATGGTGATTCCTATGAAAATATACACTGTGAAAAAAACATCTTTTTTAACATTAAAAATATCATTTTTATCACAAAAACTCAAATATCTCAAAACCCTATCTTTTTACCAACGCAATTTTTTTAGGAAAGACGGTCCATTGTATTAGCAATCTACCATAAAAATTTGGTGATGGTAAACTAATAAACAAAAAAGTTATAACATTTCAAACATTTCACAATTTTCACATTTGGTAAATATTTTTTTCTGTGTAAATTATTTCGGTCAGAAATCGCAGTTTGATGCTGATTTTATTGTTCAGCAAAGTTAGATAACTAAATGGTGATTCCTAAGAAAATATACACTGTGAAAAAAAATCTTTTTTAACATTAAAAAATATCATTTTTGTCACAAAAACTCAAATATTTCAAAACCCTATATTTTTACCAACGCATTTTTTTTAGGGAAAACGGTCCATTGTATTAGCAATCTACCATAAAAATTTGGTGATGATAAACTAATAAACAAAAAAGTTATGACAATTCAAACATTTCACAATTTTCACATTTAGTAATAATTTTTTTTTTAGTGTAAATTAGGCTAATACAAATTTCGATTTTCTCTTATGTCACCGCCCCCTCGGAAAATTTTGGTCGGAATTCAACATTTTGAGGGGGGCACAAATAAAATGTTCAAGAAAATCAACAAATTTAAGGTGTAATTCGAGTTCCACAGAAACTTTCTTAATAAATCCGATGAGTTTATCTATGTTGCCTAATTGTTTGGATATTTTTCCATCGAATACATTTATTATTTATCATCCTCCCCCTTAACGAGTCAACGAGTGCTGTGACAAAAGAAGAAAATGAGATTTGTTCCTGCCTTTATTTCGGCCGGAAATCGCAGCTTGATGCTGATTTTATTGTTAATGGCCTTGCGTGAGTAAAACAAGCTGTTTTTATTATGTATTATGTATATTATATGTACAGTAATGTTCCGATTTTATCACGCTCTCCGCGCATTAGTCGTTTATTCATTATTTGCTGTTACATTTGAGGACAAGTGTTTTCCCTCTTCTTCAAAATGAATGTTGAAAGCGTGTTTTGCAACGTTAAAAATATTGAAATGGGTATAGATGTTGAAGTATATATCAAAGCATTTTTGAAAAGGGGCGTGATTAATTGTTTAAACTGATGTCGCTGATGGTACGGTGACATGACTCTCTGCACTTAGCACTTCTGGCAATTTCTCAGTTGTTGTCGTTTTCGAACTTCCTACGCCCTGCTTTACCGATGATATACAGATGGCTCGTTTGTCAAAGTCTAGACGGCAGGAAGTGCAAATGCGTAAATTTGGATTCAATTTGGGCATAACCAGTCTCTTTCAGATTATCTATGGTGCTTTCGGTGAGATTTCGTAACTCCTTTGATCATTTTTTTTCATCAAACGGTCTACAAGAGAGAGTTGAGTTGAAGACCTTTGAGAAAGCGACTGTTCATGTTGTTCGTTAGATTATAATAAACAAAATCACTTATTAGTTTTAACTGACTAGTTTGGTGTTGTTTGCTTGGCTGAAGAAAAAAATTACTATTTAATATCTATAGCGGTAGTATTTTTTTTTGCTTTTTCGTGAGCATTGTCATGGTATGTATACAGACAAACAAACGTAACACTGACGAAATTTTCATTGACCACGCCTTTAACGATCATTTTGAATCTTGGTTGTGGCTTTCATAACCAGAAGAGTGCCCATCATTTTTCTTTGCGTTTGACGTTTCACACTAGCGCCTTCTGATGACGATATTGCACATCGCAGTATTTCGTGAAACATTTCCACCAGGTGGGGGTAGTGTGAACTGGGCGATGGATTTTCACGTGGTAGGTAACTCTCATGCATTTGTTGTTGTTGAAGTTACTCGCATTCTTCCGATCATAAAGTCTGTTCTCTAAGAGGTATTTTTTTGAAGATAAACTAGACGTATACGCGTATATAAAACTTTTATTATACAGCTTTTGTCTTAAAAATAAGTTTAATTCCATTTTTCTTATAATCAACAGCTTTTCAACACTATCAAGGGATTTTTTCACCAGTCACGTACAATAAAAAGTATGACACTCTCAATATTTTTGATCAAAACACTGGATCGCGTCTAAGTTTCAAATAGATACTATAGAAATTATGAATAATCAAACAAAAGTATCATGAAAACAACTTGTTTAATTCAGGCGGTAGCCTTTACAATAAAATCAGCATCAAAAAATAATTCTCAAAATAATTTACACAGAAAAAAAAATTTTTTTGTTACTAAATGTAAAAATTGTGAAATGTTTGAAATGTCATAACTTTTTTGTTTATCAGTTTACCATCACCAAAATTTTATGGTAGATAGCTGATATAAAGGGCCATTTCCCCTAAAAAATTAACGTTGGTAAAAAGATAGGGTTTTGAGATATTTGAGTTTTTGTGACAAAAATCATATTTTTTTTAAGTAAAAAAATAAATTTTTTACAGTGTATATTTTCTAAGGAATCATCATTTAGTTATCTAACCTTGCTGAAAAATTCATAACAATCGAAAAATCCGTTTTTGCTGTACAGCTTTTAGAATATTTTTGAGCTGTTTTAGCATACACCCTTCTGAAAAGTTAGTCGTGAGTGAATATGAAGGTTTGATATCGAAAAATGACGATTTAGATGAAATTGAAAAACTGTGCAAAGTTTCAGATATTTTTGAAATGGTCGCTCAGGATCGACTGACATGACTCCGTGGAATTCCTCATGAATTCTTTCAAAAAAATCTTGGCATTTCTTCATAGGAATCTCAAAAAATTGAAATTCTTGGAATTATTACTCCTGTGCCATGATTCCTCAAGTAGTTCTTTTTGGAATTCCCCCTTGGATCCTCTTGGAATTCCTTAAAAATGTCTGCTGGAATTCCTGCAGAGATCACTCTTTTGATTCCTCTTTGCCAGACACTCCTTCAGGATAATTCCTTTTGTGATTCTACCAGTATGTTCTTCAAGCATTACAGTATTCCAGACACATTTTACCATAAAAAAAATCCAGCAGGGATCTGGCATTCTTGAAAGGTATTCCAAGGTGAAAATTTGAGCAAAATCGATTAAGTCCAAAGGGGCTCTTTGAAAAAGTTGTTCTTTAGCGCCTGAACTAAGTGAGGCTATACACCAAGATCTCATTATTGTTGTTTAACTGCATGTGTAAAAGAATAACAACAATAATAACATCTCTTTGTTTCGACTCACTAAGGCTAGGATAAAACATTTCTTACAGGCATCAAATCACTTTACGGTCTTCGACAAAGTTATGGGGCATATTAGGAAACTATATAAACTAAAAATGTATTTTTTTAAAGTTTACAATACACTACCTAGCGTCAAAAAACAAAACTGTCCTCTACACTGGGATAAAATAGTCACGTGCTTAAATCATATGTATAATAATAGTAATTTCTCCATAGCTTCGGCTGAGTTTTTTATTATCATCAAGTTTGTTGTGCACTTCCATAGAATTAAACAATAGATTGATGGAGTAACGCTTTACATTGAATTTTCATATTTTGCCAAGTGTGGGCAACCCTAAAATATAAGCTCTCATTTTCATTAATCCAACCCTGACCCTCAAGATACACCAACGACGACGACGACGATGGCGGGTTGACATCAGTCAATTTCCAGTCGAATCATTTTTTTATTCCTTTGCCTTCGTAGTACTAGGTATTTGGATAGGTGCCCTGGCTTTGTGTGGAAGATGAGAAATTTCCGAATGGATGGAATCTGTTTGATATGGTGGGGGTGGCGGCATAGTGAAAAAGTTAAATCTTTGCAATGATCAAAATCAACCGAGAGCTGTATGCTAAAGGGCGAAAACGGGTTTCCTACTCTTTCCAGAAACCGAAAGTTTCTTTGGATTGTGGAGGTTTTTGCTCTGCCGCTTGTAGATTGGTGCCTTAATTTATTCCTACGGTTCTCGGCATTCAGTGTCATCGCCGATTATACTTGTAGTTTGTTAGGAAGGGGAGAAAAGTTTTCGTTTTTTTTCTTGCATCGCCGGAAGAAAGAAAAAATGCCACAGAACCATGCCCTTCTAGCGATAAGCGGAAGTGGGTAGGAGTCAACCTTGGCTGGGCCCTGTATGCGGTGTGTCGTGGATTTTCGCACCATTTTCCTGTGTTCGCCGTTTCTCACGCTAAGGGATCCCACACGGAGTTGCTGATGCTGTGAGGGCAATAGCCACTTGTTGGCTGGGACTGATGATAGTGGGACATGATTCATGCCAGTTAGATTTTTTTCCTTGTCGTATTTCTTATGCTGTATCGTGACAAGGAGGACGACTGAGCGCGTTTTCCAGAAGATGTTGGTAATATATTGTTCAAATGGGAGCAAGCAAAAAACTACCTTTCGACGGTTATGGATATGGGAAGCAATTTACAGTAAATGGAGTTTTGCACTTACAACTGTCAACTTGGAGACGTGTTTTGTAAAAAGGTTCTATAAAGATGTTATTACGAACGTGTCCTAATTTAGAGGTGGTGTATTTCAGCTAGAGGTTCCAACCCGGGATATCCCGGGACAAAAAATCCCGGGATCTTGAAAAATTCGGGATTTCCCGAATCCCGGGATAAAATTTTTACCGTCCCGAAAATCCCGGGATTTCCGGGACACACATTTCTTACACATTTTTTTCGCTTTGATTTGAATTTGGAGAGTCTCTGAAACGTATTCGAAGATTCTTGATTTTTTTGTTCAAAAATCGCCTGTAACAAAACATCACGAAAATGTTACATAAACCACTTTATCTGTGTGTGGACTCCAAAACTTGTTGGAACTCGACTAAAACATTGCTGGAGCACTTCATTCACGGTTTTGATTGCATCAGAGAGAAATTTTTCTAAATGGGCTTTTTTAGACTTATGTTGGACAGTGATTTTCAGGTTGGAACAAAAAAAAACCTTCAGGAAGCTCTTCAACCAATTAGACTTGCTTCGGAATCATTGGGAAGACGAGATGCTATATTACTGTCTGCGGAAGGCAGCTTGAGTTTCTTGTATTCGAAGCTTACGAAAAGTAACTTCAAAGTTGGAAACGACCTCTTCCATGCAATCATGAAAAGCATCAACAAACGGCGCCAAAAGGAAATAATAACAGCGCTAAAGTTCCTTCAAGGTTTTCCGTCGTCATCGCAAGTGCCAGTAGAACTAGAAAACGCAAATGATTAAGTTCATCAAGGAACCGGGGGTTGAAATGAAAATGGGGAGTTCGATTGTTGCGAGACTGCCAAAGATAGACCGATAATGATGCTGCCGAGTTGAATGCTGGATTGTCCTGTATGCATAACACCATCGAGCATGCGTGGAATCGGCTATATAGTAATATGACAACTCGTCTTAGACTGATTCGGCAATGATTGATATTTCAAAAGTAATTGCGAAAAAGCTGTTACTTTTTGAGCTACATGGTAAGTTGAACCCGAATCTGAAAATCGAACTCTGGAAATATCTTCTCTAAAAAGCGACCCTCACTGTCCGATGAAATCATTAATAACATTTGCTTTTTGAAGTCGTATTTTCAGAGAACGAATTCAAATTGATAAGACCAGAATTGATTTGAACCAATGATTTTTTTTTTAATTGATGAATAAAACATATTCCTGATTGCAAAAATGCGTTTTTAAGCACATTGCAAAATTTCCCGGGATCCCGGGATTTCCCGGGACAAGCAACAAATTTTATCCCGAATCCCGGGACAACCAAAATGGTCGGGAAATGGAACCTCTAATTTCAGCTGTACCCGAACAGAAGCTGCTTAGCATTTATTTGATTGAGCAAAATCCAAATACCTGCCATCAGAATATGGCATTGAATGATCCTGCATAAAAATCGCAAAAATTACAAGTGAATGGTTGAAAGAATAGCCATAAAGTCTTTGAGCTTTTCTCCGTTAATAACATAAAAACCAAATACTTATTATCGATAAGTTTACCTAGAATATCAACTATTGGTAAACTTGAATCAATTCGATTCTCTTCTCAAATATCAATTTCCGATTGAACTCAACCTCAACACATTTAGAAACTTCCATCAATTAAAACTTTTGTTGGCTTGAGCTCCTGCTGCGTTCAAAAGCACAGCTCTTTGCAAGTGTAAGTGATACATATGAGTATTTACCGAACAAACGAGCCAACTTTGAACTATCAGCTATACTCTGAAATTCTACATGTACATGCTCTATGAGACGAACATAGACGGTTGACTGAGTAAACTAATTGACTCCTGGGGACTTTTTCCACGTCTTCCCACGTCTTCGTCGTGCCGAAAGAGGCGGTGAGGAGGCACCGGAAACGATTCAGCAGATGCCTTTAAACATGATCCATTAGTTCAAACTAGTTGACTCTTCGTCGTTGTCGCAGACTCTCTCTGGTTCGTCGTCGTTGGCTGGGTACTTGATGTGTCGTAGCATTTCCAGGAAAAGAGCGAGTTTTCCCGGATTGTGGATATAATGAATTGATATTTGCTTGGGGAGCTCTCTGCAGTTTCCAGCATGTGCTTGAGTTTCATGAACAGGGAAATGAGCTACAGAGATACTATTAAGACATTATACCTACGTACCGAGTGGTAGCCCACTGTCTGAAATATTTTGGGAGCCGCTATAGATCGCCGCTATACATCGACTATAAGAGAGCATTAAGTAAATACAGGGGGTAGCCAAAATGTTTGGGATAGGGAACATTTTTTTTTCTCACAAAAAAGTTCAACATGCTGTAACTTTTGTCAACTATTATTGCAGACTACATCCCAAATTGGACTATCACACTTTTTTTGGTGCGCCTAAAAAGTGTGATAAAAGTGCACATTTGCCTCGGATCGTCTCGACGTCTTTGGTACACTTATTCCTCCATTTATAAGGAATAAGTGCACCGAAGACCTCAACTCGATCCGACGTGTCCCTGCGCTGCAATCACACTTTGAAGGTGTGTGCACACTATTGTGACAGTCCAATTTGGGGTGCAGTCAGCAATATATGTGCAGCATTGGTATGAATTTGAGATCGATTGGTTGATTTTTCGCGAAGCTAGAACCATTTTCATAAAACACTATTTTTCAGACAGCTTATTTTTGATCTGTCATATCTCAGAAACCAGTGAACCGAATTGAATGGAATTTTGAACGTTAATCAACAATATATTTAAGCTTCAGCAGTAATAAAAACATAGGTACTTTTTAAACGTTTAAATAAGTTGTCATGGATTGACACTTTTTGATCTTTCTCGGAAACCATTTTTTTTTACTTCAATGCCATTAAATTTTAGTTTTGATATCCAAAGATTTTCTACTCCTGTTCTCAAGCTATCTCTAATTAGATATATTAGAGCCATTTCAGATTGAAGAAATAACACATTTAGTAATTTTTGTGTAGTGTTGTGACCTTCACCTATTTTCCTCTATATGGGTGAAAATGTCTAATAGGTATAACTTTATTAGTCGTGAGGAAATATTACTTTTTATAGTATCGCATCAAGTTTCAATATATTGTTGATAAACGTTCAAAATTTCATTCGATTCGGTTCACTGATTTCGGAGATATGACAGTTCAAAAACTTATTGTACACACTTAATTTATAATGCCGAATCTCGGTTTACATATGCCGAGATTTGCACAGCCGAGTAGCTAAATGTTTTCATGAGATCTCAGCAAATATATGCCGAGAATAAGTATAACGTGCCTCGTTGCCAAGCAACCTACCAGTTTGTTAGCTGAATCTCGGTTTAAATTCAGAAACCGATATCCGCACAGCCGAGCTCGGTGAATGAAACTAAGGGTGTACAAATATAGTGCTTTACGGGAACGGTTCTAGCTTCGCGAAAAATTAACTAATCGAACCCAAATTTTTACCAATAATGCACATATAAAAGGTTGACAAACAGTCAAAATTTGAGATTTTTTGATGCACTCCATGAAAAGTAACAGCATATTGAACATTTTTGTGATGAAAAAAACGCTACCTGTCCCAAACATTTTGGCCACCCCCTGTATATTCTTATTTCACTGGATGCACCATAGCCAACTTTATGAAAGTATAGCACATACCTACCACTTGCGAATGCATAATCGTTAGTTAGATAAATTGTTGAATACGGTAAAATGGGGACACTTTAATACTGTACAAAGCTGAAATAAGTTCGGCTCCATTATGTCTGTAGATACATGAACCGTTATTTAAAAGATTTATCTTCTTCGGGCATGTGAAAAAAGTTACGAATTGTGTAGTATAATTATTTTTTTTATTCTCATTAATTTCACTATATTGTACGCTAGGACACTCTGTGAGAAATTCCAGGTGACAGCTGCACTTGAACTTTGTATAGTGCCTAAATGTATTCTATTCTACCATATAGCCTAGGTTGCCTTAGTGCAGCTTTCACTTTCTACTCTATCCATGGAAGATTATGTTGATTTGTGTCTGTTGTTCCTTTTCCAATCCGATTGAGGTTCCATCATAAGTAGCCCTTTGCCGATATCCAATTATCCAGGTCCATTACAGCTTGATACTTGATGAGCTACAAGTCGTAGCGGTGAGTCTACGCTGAATGAGGTATCCGCCTCCACGGGTCTCGGTTGTCGCTTCCAGTCGCCCTCAACGTTTTGAGTCCTTAGATCCTCCTCAACTGCTAAAAGCCAACGTGTACGTGGCTTTCCACGAAGCCGACGACCCCTACCTGGTTATCTGCTGAATATTATTTTAGCTTGTCGTTCCTCCGGCAGACGTCGGCTGTTCGAGTCCGTATAAAGTTGATCATCAATATTAACTTCTTTTCTCGATCAGCCTAGATAGCTGTGTAGTGTCGGTAGCGATTGTCTCAATTGGCTAAGAATAACACTACGGACCGCCTGTTCCGGTGGTAAGAATCCACCAACAGGTGACCCCTAATTCATGGTGTGATGCGGCTTTATGCTTACCGTGCCTAGGAATGAATGGCTAGGGGGGTCTAATAAAAACCTAACCGCTAACGGAGCCTGTGGAGTACCAGGGCGCCCTCCACAGTATGTAGCCCTTACTGCGCTAACCGGAGCAATGGTGCAGTGGACCTTGTGTTTCTCCGAGACAATCAGCTGCCCTTCTTTAGTCTCACTTGAGGCTAAATAAGGGCGGGATTATGAAGATGTTGTTAATTAGTTTAAATTTTCACCTATATGGTTTCGCATTATGCGATTTACACAGTGTATTCTGTGTATCCTCGCCTTTGGCGTTTTCCAATCCATACCGATTTGGTTTTATTGTTGCTGTTCTTTGTTGTGCTGCTGTTGCGAAGAGTTTAATCTTACCTAGTTTGGGTAGTGGCTACGGTTAGGATAGCTCAGATCAATCTTCAGCATAAAAGAACAGCAACGATCAATCTTTGCAGACTTATGCAAAATGGTACAGCCCAAGTGGCCTTGGTACAAGAACCTTACTTTCGTAAGGGAAATTTCTATCTAGGAAACCTTGTGAACCCGGTGTTTGCCACTTTCAGTAAACATGAAATGGCAAACTCGCGTGTCATGCCTCGAGCCTGTGTGCTTGTCAACAACGCAATAGTTGCTACACTCATCTCTGAACTAACCACCAGAGATGTATGTGCTATCACAATTGATGTATCTGTTGGAAACCTCAACAGGAAATACGTCTATTGTTCTGTGTATTTACCACATGATGAACCATCCCCTACGGATGCTTTCAAACAAGTCATCGCATACTGCACTTCAAAAGGCCTTCCGCTAATTGTTGGCAGTGATGCTAATGCTCACCATATCATCTGGGGCAGCTCAGACATTAACTTGAGAGGCTCCAGTTTGATGGAGTACTTAAGTAGTACAGATCTTGCATTACTTAACATAGGCAACCGCCCAACCTTCATGGTATCTGCTAGAGAGGAAGTGTTAGATATAACGCTTTGCTCTAGCAGAATTAGTCACGAGCTGACCAATTGGCATGTGTCAGATGAAGAATCTTTATCTGACCATCGCTATATCTTTTTTGAACATTTAAATGTTACTTCGCAAACATTGCGTTTCAGGAATCCTCGGTCAACAAACTGGGATCTTTATACTGATTTGGTTGCAGCCAGATATTCACCATCCATTGACACTCCAAGTGATTTAGATGATGCCGTTGATACTACAACGACCTTCATCATGGAAGCTTTTGAAGAAGCATGCCCTCTACGGTCTGTGAAGATCACAAGAGGAACCCCTTGGTGGAACTCTGATCCTGCGAAACAATGTAGAAAGAGTTGGAACAGACGACGTTCGGCTGGTTCGGAGGCTTTCAGGTCGGCTCGCAAGGCCTACAGGAAAGCTCTCCGGTCTGCTGAACGATCCGGCTGGAAAAACCTTTGTACAAATGTTTCCAGCTTGAGTGAAGTCAGTCGGTTAAACAAAATCCTTGCGAAATCTAAGGATTTCCGGGTGAACGAACTTCGTTTGCCAAATGGCGATCTGACTTCCTCTGATGAGGAAGTTCTGGAATGCTTATTCAGCACACACTTCCCTGGATGTGTGGATATTACATCTTCGGATGATCCTGATGTCTTTTCATGTAGTTATGATTCTTTAGCTTCGGCTCGGAGTATTGTAACTATAGAATCGATTGAGTGGGCTCTTAATAGCTTTGCTCCTTTCAAATCTCCTGGGGCAGATGGGATTTATCCTATTTTGCTTCAGAAGGGATTTGATTATTTCAAACATGTTTTGAAAAAACTACTCGTTTGCAGTTTTACTACAGGGTATATTCCCAAATCCTGGAGGGATATTACTGTAAAGTTTATTCCGAAAGTGGGTCGTGCGTCGTATGAAGAAGCAAAGAGTTTCAGACCTATCAGTTTGACCTCTTTTCTTCTGAAATGCTTAGAACGCATTGTGGATCATCATATCCGTGATGTTCATCTGGCCAACGTGCCTGTTCATGTGAACCAACATGCCTACCAATCTGGTAAGTCCACTGTGACTCTTTTACACAAGGTTGTTTACGATATCGAGAAAGCATTCGCTCAAAAGCAATCTTGTTTGGGTGTTTTCTTAGATATCGAGGGTGCCTTTGACAACGTGCCTTTCGATGCCATATTGGAAGCCGCACGGAGTCATGGTATATCTCCAATGATTTCCAATTGGATTCACCAAATGCTCAAAAACCGATATCTCTTCTCGACATTGCGTCTAGCAGGGATTAGGAAATTGAGTGTTTGTGGATGCCCCCAAGGGGGAGTCTTATCACCGCTTTTGTGGAATCTCGTAGCAGATACGCTATTGAGGCAACTCAATAATAGCGGTTTTCCTACTTATGGTTTTGCCGACGACTTCCTAACATTGTTAGTTGGTATGTGCATCAGCACCCTTTTCGACCTGATGCAAAACGCCCTTCAGGTAGTTGAGGGTTGGTGTCGCCAATATGGCCTTTCGGTTAATCCGAGTAAAACATCTATTGTTCTTTTCACGGAAAGGCGAAACCGTAATGGCGTTCGACCTTTGCGTCTCTTTGATTCTGAAATCGATGTGACTGAACAGGTAAAGTACGTTGGAGTCATTCTTGATTCCAAGCTTTCCTGGACACCTCACATTGAGTTCAGAATCAAGAAAGCTTGTATGGCCTTCGGGCAATGCCGGCGTACTTTTGGTACAACTTGGGGTCTAAAACCCAAGTATATCAAATGGATTTACACAACTGTGGTTCGGCCAATATTGGCTTATGGATGTCTTGTGTGGTGGCAAAAGGGTGAAGTGAGAACGGCCCTCCAGAGAATTAGGCCATCTCCAAAGGATGTGCTTAATGGCGATGTCTGGAGCGTTCTCTTCAACTCCTACGGCAGCGCTAGAAGTTCTCTTTGACGTTGCCCCACTACACATTCATCTCAAACAAGAAGCCCTTTCTTGCTCTTACCGGTTACGGGTACTCGGTCTACTAGAGGAAACTCCTGTGAACCGCAGTTCAACACACACCTCGTTGTTTCCACTTTTGGTGAATTGGGACAAAATTGTCCTTGCTCCAAGTGATCTTACAATTGCTTGTAATTTTCCATATAGGACATTTTCCACGAAATTCCCTTCCCGGGAAGAGTGGACATCTGGTTATCTGGAAAGAAGTATTTCAGACGGCATCGTATGTTACACTGATGGCTCCCTTCTCGAAGGTCGAGCAGGTGCTGGTGTTTATTCTCGTGAGCTAAGGCTGTATCAGTCTTATTCACTTGGTAGACACTGTACCGTTTTTCAGGCTGAAATCTTTGCTCTTATGTGCGGAGTGCAATCAGCACTTCAGCAGCACGTAATGGGCAAAGTAATATACTTCTGTTCAGATAGCCAGGCTGCTATTAAAGCACTTGCTTCGGCCAACTCCAGGTCGAAGATAGTTATCGCTTGTCGAACTCAAATCGAGGAGCTGAATTCAGCAAACGCTGTTCACCTTCTATGGGTACCTGGTCATTCTTCCATCGCTGGAAATGAATTGGCTGATGAGTTAGCTCGCTCTGGAGCATCACATGACTTCATTGGCCCTGAGCCAGCTATTCCGATATCGAAGTGTTGGATTAAGCTTCAGATTCACACTTGGGCTGTCACTCAACACAGACAATATTGGAATAGTTTGGAGTCATGTCGTCAAACCAAATTGTATAGTGCCGAGCCATCTCTACGGGTGGCGAAGTATCTAACTAATCTGTCTAAGCAGAATTGCAGCATGCTGGTCAAAGCATTGACTGGCCACTGCCGACTCAGCTATCACATGGCGAATATTCAGCAAGCTGATTCATTTGCCTGTGATAGCTGTGAATCCGATTATGGAACTTCGTATCATTTGATATGTAACTGTCCAGTTTTCGCGCAACTGCGTTTCCGAGTATTCGGTAAACACTTATTAAGTGAAACTGACTTCAGAAACCTGAATCTTCAGGACGTTCTGTTGTTCTTAACCCGCTGTGGTAAAGAGCTATAGGCTCTCTTTCGCTTTATGCGTTATTACAGTGCCCTTTTCAGGGCGCTGTTTGAACCCATTGTGGTACGCTTGTGCGTTAGTACCCTCTTCTAGGGTATTTTTCCTATTTCCCTACCTGTCCCTATCCCCATCCAAATCCTTTTTCCTTCCTTTTCCCTCAGGTAGATGATGAAATAGGCTGTTATTTTGGCGATGGCACAAATGTCCCAAATGGAGGATAACGTGCCTCTGGAGCCGGCCTTCTGATACCTGATACCTGATATAGCCTAGGTTGCCTTAGTGCAGCTTTCACTTTCTACTCTATCCATGGAAGATTATGTTGATTTGTGTCTGTTGTTCCTTTTCCAATCCGATTGAGGTTCCATCATAAGTAGCCCTTTGCCGATATCCAATTATCCAGGTCCATTACAGCTTGATACTTGATGAGCTACAAGTCGTAGCGGTGAGTCTACGCTGAATGAGGTATCCGCCTCCACGGGTCTCGGTTGTCGCTTCCAGTCGCCCTCAACGTTTTGAGTCCTTAGATCCTCCTCAACTGCTAAAAGCCAACGTGTACGTGGCTTTCCACGAAGCCGACGACCCCTACCTGGTTATCTGCTGAATATTATTTTAGCTTGTCGTTCCTCCGGCAGACGAGCTACGTGCCCAGCCCACCACAGCCTGCCGTGTTTTATTCGCTTCACTATATCCATCTCTTTATATACTTGGTAAAGTTCGTAGTTCATGCGACGCTGCCAAATGCCACCCTCCAGTTTACCGCCGAGTATGTTCGCAGCACTTAACATTCGAAGACTCCAAAGGCTCTCCGATCAACTTGTTTGAACGTCCACGTTTCATGACCGTACGAAGCAACCGGAAGAATCAGAGTCTTGTACAACGCGAGTTTTGTCTTCGTTTGTGGCCTACGGGACTTAAGCTGGTTTCGCAGGCCGAAAAAGGCCCGATTTGCAGCCGCAATCCATTTTCTCACCTCGCGGGAAACATTATTATCGTTCGTCACTAGAGTACCAAGATAAACAAATTCGTCCACAACATCAATCTTTCCACCATCTAGCACCACTTCACCACCTCTACCTCGGCCGGACCGACGTTGACCACGGCCCGACGATCGATCCCGATGGTGTCGGTCGATATCGTCCGCGAAGCCCAGGACCATCTGCGACCGCAATACAAAGGTTCCGCTCCTTTGCACGCCAGCTCTCTTTATTGCTCCTTCCAGTGCTATGTTGAACAGTAAGTGCGAAAGAGCATCACCCTGCTTCAGTCCATCTATGTCTAAGGTAACGAACGATGGCGACACTTCACCCGCCGCCCGTACACTTGATTTCGATCCGTCAAGCATCGCACGAATCAGAATAATCAGCTTCGCCGGAAAACCATGATCGATCATTTTTTTTTTAACTTGTTCGTTTATTTGGAAGGCTCGAGCGCCACATGGGCATAACTGAGCCGAAATCTTTTGTTTTTACAATGGTTTTACATTTTACAATTTATTACTGCCTTAAGACTATGTTAGTTTGGGAAGCCGAAGTACTCGCGGCTGTTTCGAGGTTAAGGATTGAAAAAAAAAAATAAAATACTATTGGGAAGGAGGGATTAATGGGTTTAAAACTAAATTATTTGCTAACTTATACTAAAACATTGATGGGACAATTGTCCATATCTGTAATGGAAGAAAGGACTTTATCGGTAGACAACGACAAGAAGAAGACAAACGGAAGGGGGGTGACGACAGACAGGGGCGAACAACAAAACCAAAAGGCGGACAACGAAAACAAGGAATGTACTACATCAAACTCTGACATCAACACGTTTTAAAAACTGATAAATCAGGTTCATGTATTCCAAATCAAGTCCTGCCAACACTTCTCTAACGGGTTTCTGTTGTTTTCCTCGGACCCGGAGAATTTCATGCAGCTCAGATCTGACCTCACGATACTCATTGCATCCCCACACGACATGTTCGATATCCTGGTAAGCCACGCCACAGACACACAGATTGCTTTCTGAGAGCCCGACACGGAAGGTATGTGCGTTCAACAAATAGTGGTTGGACATCAACCGACACATTACACGAATGAAATCGCGGCTCAAATCCAACCCTTTGAACCATGGCTTCTTCGACACCTGTGGAATGATGGAGTGCAACCATCTACCCATCTCTCCATCTCTCCATTTGTGTTGCCAGCTGATCAAGGTCTCCTGACGGGCCAATGCAAAAAAATCATCGAAGGCGATTTGACGCTCGTAAATATCGCCTTCGCTAGCACCCACCTTAGCCAGAGAGTCCGCTTTCTCATTGCCCGGAATGTGCAATGTGAAGGGACCCAAGCTATGGTGATGATGTATGAGCGTTTGGACAAAGCACTCAAGACTTGGCGTATTCCTTTCAGGAAGTACGCTGAGTGCTTCATCGGTTTCATTGACCGAACAGCCTCCAGAGAGCTTAGACTGTCGGTAAAAATGAAGTAGTGCTCAGGTGGGAGAGTGCGAATGTACTCTAAGGTGTAGTATATAGCCGCTAGCTCAGCAATATATACCGAACATGGCTTTTGAAGCATAAAGGTGGCGCTGTGAAATTCATTGTAGACACCGAATCCAGTCGAATCATCGGTTTTGGAACCATCTGTGAAGAACTGTCTGGCCCCGCTAACATGCCCGAACTTACTTGCAAAAATTTGTGGAATACCTATGGAACGAAAAGATTCCGGTACACCGGTGATCTCATCCCTCATAGAGAGATCAAAATCCACAAAGGAGCTGTCGAAGTCTGAGAAGTTGTCACGATTGGTGTTAACCGGAGATGGGCTTACCTCCAGCGTCATGTACCAGTAGTACACACTCATAAAACGAGTTTGGGGATTCTGTTCGAGCAGCTTTTCGAAGTTTTCTATGACTAACGGATTCAGAACCTCGCATCGGATGAGGAACCGGAACGACAACTCCGCAAAGCGGTCTGTCAGAGGCTGTACACCAGCAAGTACCTCTAAACTCATTGTGTGAGTCGAGTTCATGCAACCTAACGCGATCCGAAGGCAACGGTACTGAACCCGTTGAAGCTTCAGCAAGTGTGTTTTCGCCGCGGATTGAAAACAGAAGCTACCGTATTCTAAAACCGATAGAATGGTTGTTTGGTACAGCCTGATCAGATCTTCCGGGTGTGCTCCCCACCATGTTCCGGTAATAGTTCGCATAAAGTTGATTCGTTTTTGGCATTTCTGTATCAGATACACAATGTGCTTCCCCCAGGTGCATTTGGAGTCGAACCAGACGCCGAGATATTGAGAAGACATGCTATGAGTGATTGTCTTACCCATCAGAACGAGCGGAAACTTAGCCGGTTTGTGTTTTTTAGAAAAGACAACCATCTCAGTTTTCTCCGGAGAGAACTCGATACCCAGCTTGAGAGCCCAAGTAGACAAATTGTCCAAAGTATCCTGTAGTGGTCCTTGCAGATCAACTGCTATTGATCCCGTTACTGAAACAACACAGTCATCCGCAAGCTGTCTTAACGTGCAATTTTCCATGAGACAATCATCTATGTCTCTAACATAAAAGTTGTAAAGAAGGGGGCTTAGACATGAACCCTGGGGAGGCCCATGTAGCTAATTCGTGAAGCTGTCAAGTCGCCATGAGCGAAACTCATCTGCTTTTCAAACAGCAAATTATACAAAAAGTTGTTCAGAATTGGTGAAAGGCCACTGTCGTGTAGTTTGTCGGAAAGAACATCGACACAAACTGAATCAAAAGCCCCCTTAATATCCAAAAACACTGAGCCCATTTGCTGCTTTTGAGCAAAGGCAAGCTGAATTTCTGAAGAAAGCAACGCAAGACAGTCGTTCGTACCTTTGCCTCTGCGGAAACCAAACTGTGTATCTGACAACATGCCATTCGATTCAACCCATTTGTCCAGTCGAAAGAGAATCGTCTTCTCCAACAGCTTCCGTAGACAAGACAACATCGCGATTGGACGGTACGAATTATGATCCGACGCGGGTTTCCCGGGTTTTTGAACAGCTATCACCCTCACTTGTCTCCAATCATCCGGAACGATGTTGTTATCCAGGAACTGATTGAACAAGTTCAACAAGCGCCTCTTAGCGACGTCGGGGAGGTTTTTAAGCAAGTTGAACTTGATTCGATCTATTCCTGGAGCGGAATTGTTACATGAAAGAAGAGCAAGTGAGAATTCAACCATCGAAAACGGCCTATCCATGTCGTCCCTATCTTCAGAAACATCTCGAATTATTCGCTCGACGGGCACGGAATCTGGACAAACTTTTTTTGCGAACTTGAGAATCCACCGAGGAGAGCTTTCTCTATCCTCGTTTACCGACGACGCGTTACGCATTCTTTTTCCGACGTTCCAAAGTGTTCTCATCGAAGTCTCGCGCGACAAACCCTCGACGAACCGACGCCAGTAACCGCTTTTCTTCGCCTTGATCAAGTTCTTGAACTTGCTTTCAAGGGAAGCATACCGCTGAAAGTTTTCGACCGAACCGCGTTTCCGAAACACTTTGAACGCCGCGGATTTCTCGCGATAGATTTCTGTACACTCACTATCCCACCACGGATTGGGGGGTTTCCTGCGAACCGACGGACCTGGCACTGGTCGACGTTGTGCCTGAAGCGCGCTACTGATGATCAGCTCCGACAGAAACCGATACTCTTCCCGCGGTGGAAGAACTTCTACCGATTGCTCACCGTCGATAATTGCTTCCGCGTACTTCTCCCAGTCAATGTGCTTGGTGAGATCGTAGGTGATATCGATCGATGGAGACTGATGCGACCCGTTGGAAATAGAAACAACAATCGGCAGATGATCACTACCATGGGGATCCTGGATAACCTTCCATGTACACTCCAGCGATAGTGAGCTCGAACAGATTGAGAGGTCTAATCGGCTGTTTCTGGGGCTGCCATCTTGAGCTGGAGGTGCCACTCGTGTAACTTCTCCGGTATTCAAAATTGTCATGTTGAAGTCGTCGCAGAGGTCATATATCAACGTTGAACGGCTGTCATCGTACAGTTCCCCCCAGCCTGTACCATGGGAGTTGAAATCTCCCATGAGCAGCCGAGGCTCGGGCATAACCGAGCAGATGTGAGCGAGATCCCTGCGAGATATCGCAGTTCTCGGAGGAAGATATATGGAGGCAACACTGAGGGTTTTACCTCGGATAGTCACCTCACATGCGACGGCTTCAATCCCTGTCATCGGATAAAAATCGACTCTGTAAAATGGGTGCTGCTTCTTGATCCCTAGAAGCACCCCTCCGTACGGGTCGGATCGATCAAGGCGAATGATATTATAATCGGGAAAAGGTAAGGTTACATCAGGTGTCAGCCACGTTTCGGATAGTGCAAAAACATCGCATTGTAAATTGTTAACTAAAAACTTAAAAACGTCTAATTTCGGTGTAATACTACGACAGTTCCAGTGTAGAACCGAAATCGTATCTTCGACCTCGGTGGTTAAATTAGCCATCGAAAGATACGATTGTCGCAAGGAGGGGCATTTTAGAAGCCAACTGCTTCAAAAGAGGGGTCACACAAGGAAGAAGTCCTTTTACAATGTTCTTCACGGAATCTGAAGCATTGAAGAAGCTGAGGATGATGTCTACGATGCCAGAGAGCGTAAACAATGGCGCACCCTGAGGTTGCTCCTGGTGCTCCGAATGCTGTCTTTCTGGTTGAGAATTCGAAAAACGTGGGATTTTAGATGTTCCCGGGAGTGATGGAAAGTCTCGTTCGTCCTGGATTTTGAATCCTGGAGGGGAACGTTTTGTGACTTTCTTACCACTCTTGAAATTTGTCATGGTGGGTTGGGGGTCGCTGCTAGGCAGATTCCGAGGTTTTTTGGTGGGTCTCTGGAGCCTCATCCGTTTCCTCGTTTCACCCTTGAAAACAAAGGGAACCCCGTCCCCGACCTCAGAGTCAGAGCCCTGATCATCGAGAGATAAAGACGAGTAGATGTTACGGGATTCAACGGTCGGGGCAGCTTTTTTCAGCATTTCGGCGTAGCTTCGCCGTGATCGCTGCTGCAACGATCGTTTTTGATGTTTTTTCTGCTGTATGTACCTTGGGCAATCAACCAGATCATGTGGACGGTCACTGCCACAATAAACACACTTGGGCGGCGTTTTACACGCACCGTCCACATGTCTCTCCCCGCATGTTGCACAGCGAGGTTTATTGCTGCAGTACTGGGCGGTGTGACCCAGCTGCTTGCAATTGATGCAATTCATTACCTTCGGTACATACAGCCTCACAGGTAGCCGAAGTTTGCCAATCGCCAGCAGATCTGGTAATGCAGATCCGGAGAAGGTCACACAAAATTCATCAGATGGTGTGTAAACCTTCTTCTCTCCCTCCTGGGATACCGAATGCAGTTGCCGGCAATCCAGTATCTGGACAGGAGGTAGAGAAGGGTTATGGAAACGACCACAGCCTTCCATGATCGTTTCGCAGGTCAAAGATGCGTCGGCGACCTTCCCCGAAATCTCTATCGACGCGCTCGGAAGGTAAACGAAATACTCAAGAGTAAACAACTCGCAGGCCACAATCTCATTAGCGTGTTTTCGGTCGCCTACTGTCACCCGAATCTTAGCTGTACCGACCATGTCAATGGAGACAACGGAAGAATACCGCTTAGTCAGATCCTTGCTGATTTGAACGGTGTTCAAACGTTTGCCTTTGGGTCGGAAGAAAACAACATATGGCCCGCCAAAGTCGGGAGGGTAGGCCTTGAGGCGGGGGGGTCGTCGAAACAGTTTTACTGTTGGTGTCCATTGGAGAAGCACCAGGGTGAAGGGAGACAAAGGGGTTAGCATTTATATCGCCTTGTTGGCTCGAGCAATCCGATGCCAATAACAAAGCTTCGTTGATGCGGTACGACGTACCCCCGCCATCGTCATCATCGCCCATTGTGGTAGCTAACTACCACCACGGGGCACTCAAAAACTAACACTATCACGGGGACGAGAAATAATCAAAAAAACAAGGGACAAAATTAACGCTACAGGAAAAGTGAGAAAAAACTGCTTATGTACCAAATTAAATCTAATCAAAGAGTCAGTGGAGAGGGGGGAACAACGAGGGGTAACTTTATTTACTTATCTTTGTGCACTCTGTTTAGCCACAGGCTCGACGACGACAGGTCCAAGCGATCGGATCGCCCGCTCTGGGAGGAAGCGAGCTGCTGCTGAGCGCCCGTCGTGGTGTGCGGCGGTTGAACGCTCTCTGCTCTTCTCTCGGTGGGCTGCTGCTGTCGACGACGATGAGCTTGGGTACTCACTGGAAGAAGCCGATCACGGCCGCGTGAGCGGCGCGGTGTGCGGGGGGTGCTGCACTTCTGTGCTCGATAGTCGGTCAATGCGCCACGTGATATAATGAAAACGTGAACTTTACTCAAATCAAACGAACTTTTGCGGCAAAAAATGTGGCCTAGCCAACCGCACTCGTCCCACTAGGGACAGTCACTTAATAACTTGATCACTGGGAAACACTAGCACTTTGAAAATAGCCACCGAACTGGAAAGTATCGGGAGACAAACCGGACGAACTAAACCTTGCGACTGTCTCGCACGAACGCTCGCCAAAGAGTGACGTGATGATCGATCATTATCTGTCATAACTTATTACTCATCAATGAATCGTACGCCACCTAGAAATCAATAAACAGATGATGGATCTGCAATTTGTACTCCCGAAATTTATAGAGAATCTACCGCAGGGTGAACATCTGATCCATCGTTGATCGGCCCCTGGTAGTCGCCGACGAAGGACTCCTCAGTCAGCCTCAGCCTGTGAAACAGAATTCCGGACAAAAACGCTACGCTAAATTGAGAAGTGCTATTCCTCTGTAATTCGCGCACACCAGTCGATGCCCTTTTTTGTATAGAGGGCAAATGAGACAATCCAACCAACTAGCTGTCAGTTCTTTCTCTTCTCATATCATCAATATAATACGGTGTAAGAGTTGATACAGTTGCTCACTATAGATAGTAGAGTAAACATAGATCCGTGTTGATGAATCCGTTGTATCCAAACGAACTGTCAAAATCTGTATCCAAACGAGCATGACGTCACGGTTTGGACAACATCAATGGAGCGCATGACGTCATATTCAACCGTCACACTCTTGAAAATTACTACTTACACGCTTGAAACATTTTAGTCAGCGGTGTCCGCGGATCTATGTTTACTCTACTATCTATATTGCTCACTGTCGTCCTTCCCAGCAGCCTTGTTGTTCTTCAGTCCTCTAATAGTTGTCTTGACCTCGTCTAGCGTTGAAGGTTCCACAGTTCGTCGTCGTCGATTCGAATTCTGTCTGTTGCTCTTCCCCACGCACCGTTCAACAATACGAAGTGCTCTCTCCACCTGGCAACCACCATTGTTTTGTCTTTCAGCAGGTTTCCATCGCGGTCGTTGCACAAGTCGGGAGAAGGCGCTATTTTTCTCCGCACGCAATTGGCAGTTTCGTAAAGTCTCCGCATATCCTTCTGTTCAATACTTTCTTGCGCCTAGGCAATCACATTTTCCTCACGCTCTTTTCTTTTTGCGGTGGATTTGTTTTTCGGCTATTCTTGCTTCCCTATATCGCTCCCTGCGCTGCCGGGCCCCCGACACCAGCACCCGGCTTCTGACAGCGTTCTTCTCGTCCGTTACCCTCTGCCACTCCTCGTCAAACCACCCGTTCCTAGGTCGTCTTTGCGCAGTGCCCAACACCTCCCGTGCTGCCGTACTCATGGCTCCGTGGATAAACTCCCACAGAGTGTTGAGATTATAGCTCACGTTGATTTCACTTATCCGCTCGTCCAGCTTCCGGTGATAGTCAGCTACCGCGCCATCTGCAGAAAACCGCTGAATGCTGAAACGCATCGATCGCTGGTTCCTAGAGTTCGACACGATTGATTTGGAGTTATGGCCGCGCTTCCCAAACTCTGTTTTCACGGCGCACCAGCATCTTGCATGCTTGCTTAAACGATTAGAAAAAGCAAGCCTGCAACACGTTGGAGCGCCGCGAAAACCGAGTTTGGGAAGCGCTGAGCTATGGGATCAAACATGATGATGGAGCCTTCTTGATGTGCGGAACAAACGTAGTGCCGACATTGCGTCCGACCATCATCTTCTATTCGGGGAGATCCGGCTGCACATTGCTAGGATTCATCGACAGGAAGAGAAAATCGGATGTCGGTTCGACACACGCCGGCTGGAAGGCTGGTGAAAAGATCCTTTGTCGAAGAGCTGGAGAATCGTGCTGCGGATATTCGGCAAGGTGGAAGCGTAGAAGTTCAATGGAGTGCCTTCATCGCCACCGGCAAGAAAAAATTGGATGAGCTACGCACTCAGAGAAAGCAGTGGATCACAGATCGAAGAAGATGGAATGAGCGCCAAAGCGAAAACACGAGGAGCCAAGGCCGTAGCCTGACAGGTCAGCACTGTACGGCTCTCGAGAAGGAAGTGAAACTCACCGCTACGGTTTGGCATCGCTCGCAGTCTTCAGGAGAATGGAAAACGCTAGTTTTTGATTATTACGGACGTTTTGGTCCTCTTGAGTCCTTTTACAAGGATTCAATATTTAGACTTTTCTGGTCAAAACAGTTTTACTAAACTGAAAAAGTCTGTCGTTCGTCTTGGTTTAGTTTTATTCCGATTAGCTATGGTATTTTGGGACCATCGTGACTTTTCTTTCTCCAGCGGTCTGGAATACGGGTCACAACTTAACGATCGGAAGATACCACTTTCTGTAAACATGACAAACGAGCGTGGGTGAACTCTCTAGTGGAAGAAGGCGAGAAAGCCATCAATACAGGCGACATAATTCTCCTCTGCAATGTCTTACGTCACCCTAATGAATGCTACGATGCCCGCGAAAGACTCGTCTAGACAGGTATTGACAGCTACATATTGACCGACCCGACTGACCAATTGGAACACCGTTTCGAGCACTTTCGAAACCTTTTACAGTGCCGGCCATGTAACGAACAACAGCGTGATTCACCAAGAGTTCGACGCATGCCCAAATCATTTCAGGATATAGAAACAGTAACAGTAATCCAGAGCATGAAATCGAACAGAGTCCCGGGGTCGATCGCTTAATTACAAAGAATAGTTGAAAAGTGATCAGGTTCCCCTTAGATTACGCTATTTAAGATTCTTTATGACTTATAACTATTGTCAGATAAATTAATTTTAAAATAAATATATAAATTCCGATGAACTACTAACATACCAAGTTTCACGATATTCGGAGATCTACTGTATCGTTTTTTTTTTATGGAATGGCTGTATATTCAAATAATTCGATGGCTTATAGGGGTAATTATGCTATTTAATTATTTTAACAACGAATATTTTATTGCTATGTTTCGATTAGCACTTGCAGGTGCATCCATTCAATTCCAACGATACAGGGAACTGGTACGAGCCCTACCCGGTTTAAAACCACCATGATATTAAATTTTCCTATTACTACTTCACTGCCCGGTGTCCATAACATGCTGGGCACCAGTCCAAAACTATTCTCCGCATGTTCTTCCAATACACGTGTGAAAATTATGTCCCAGGTACCGGCTGTTGATAGGGCAGCCGACAGTATAAAAGCCATTGACACGTCGTCGTCGCTGTCCTTATATTCCACACAATCGGGTACCGAGCTTTTAAACCGAGCACGAACTGGATCTGGCAAAAAAAATCCCACCAATATGCCAGACATGACACTCCTGGAGTGCTAGTCTGCAATAGACGTTGTTGGCGGGTGGTATGCCACCCGGGAGGCTGCAGATTTAAACTGAATTTAATGGGGTTTGCATAATGCAGGAAATGTTGTGTCGGTGAACATTTTATTACGGTCCTATGCATAAATTCGATCGAGCTAGGCAGGTGAACAGCTGAGAGATTGTGGTTTTGTCATTTTCTGTGGAACATTTTTGTCTTGTAGATTTAAAGCTACATTTTGACTTGCTTTAAATATCTATACTTTGGCATTCTGTCTTGTGTGTCCAAGTATTTATTTTTTCAAAACATGTTTGAGATAATGAAATCCTTTCTGAAGCAAAATATGATAAATCCTATCTGCCCCAGGAGATGTGAAAGGAGCAAATCTATTTAGTGCCAAATCAATCGATTCTATAGTTTCAATACTCCGGGCCGAAGCTAGAGAGTCATTACTACAAGAAAAGATGTCAGGATCATCCGATGATGAAATATCCACACATCCAGGGAAGTATGTGCTGAATAAGCATTCCAGAACTTCCTCATCAGAGGAAGTGAAACACCATTTGGCAAACGAAGTTCGTTCACTCGAAGATCCTTAGATTTCGTTAGGATGTTGTTTAACCGACTGACTTCACTCAAACTGGAAACATTTGTGCAAAGGTTTTTCCAACCGGATCGTTCAGCAGACGGGAGAGCTTTCTGGTAGGCCTTGCGAGCCGACCGGAGGCTTTCAGATCCAGCCGAACGTCGTCTGTTCCAACTCTTTCTACATTGTATCCTGAGATTCGCCAGATCAGAGTTCCACCAAGGGGTTCCTCTTGTGGTCTTCACAGACCGCAGTGGGCAAGCTTCTTCAAAAGCTTCCATGATGAAGGCCGTTGTAGTTACAACGGCATCATCTAAATCACTTGGAATGCCAATGGATGGTGAATATCCATGAAATTTTGGCTGTAACCAAATCGGTAAAGAGGTCCCAGTTGGTTGACCGGGAATTCCTGAAATGCAAAGTTGGAGAAGTAACATTCACATGTCTAAAAAAGATGTAGCGATGGTCAGATAAAGATTCTTCATCTGACACATGCCAATTGGTCAGGTCGTGACTAATTCTGCTAGAGCAAAGCATTATGTCTAACACTTCCTTTCTAGCAGATACCATAAAGGTTGGTCGGTTGCCTATGTTAAGTAATGCAAGATCTACTTAAGCACTCCATCAAACTGTAGCCTCTCAAGTTAATGTCTGAGCTGCCCCAGATGATATGGTAGCATTAGCATCACTGCCAACAGTTAACGGAAGGCCTTGTGAAGTTCAGTATGTGATGACTTGCTTGAAAGCATCCGTAGGTGATGGTTCATCATGCGGTAAATAAACTGAACTATAAACGTATTTCCCGTTGAGGTTTCCTACAGATACATCGATTGTGATAGCACATACATCTCTAGTGGTTAGTTCAGAGATGAGCGTAGCAACGATTGCGTTGTTGACAAGCACACATGCTCGAGGCATGACACGCGAGGTTGTCATTTTATATTTACTGAAAGTAGCAAACACCGGATTCACAAGGTTTCCGAGATAGTTATTCCCCTTACAAAAGTAATGTTCATTGACTAACGCCACTTGGGCTGTACCATTTTGCATAAGTCTGTAAAGATTGATCGTTGCTGTTCATTTGTGCTGAAGATTGATCTGAGCTATCCCAACCCACAGTGGGAAAAACCGACCCAAAAAACGGATCGCTGGTTTCGGTACGTGAAGTTGACCATTTATGACGTACAAAATTACGAGAAATCGATTGGTGCTAAATTCATTCACCGCACGGCACGGGAAGTGGTCCATTTTGCCCTATTTTCCCCTTTTTTCATACAAAAAGAGAATCAAAATGTACTTTTAAACAGCTAACGCGACTGTAGATCATTGAAAATAGCTGCAGGTGTAATTAGAGGTAAATAGAAATCATAAACATACATGAAAGATCCTTTTAAATGCTTATTTTGCCCCATATGCCCCAACAACAGTCGGATATTCACAATTTTCCTAATTATGAATGGATTTTTAATGTTACTGACTGCCGTTGATTTGTTTGACATAAACAAAAAGCGCAAGAGCTTTTATCACCAGAATCATCTTCGCGGGTTGTCCAATTTGCCCCATTTTGCCCTATTTTCATGAAAAATGAGATTTAAAATGTATTTATAAAAGACATATATTGCTATGGAACGTTTAAATTAGTTTTAGGTGCAATTGGAAACTAACAGTTATCATGCGCATATAAGAAATATATTTTACCTTTTTTTTTCCTACATTCCCCTAAAACTGCTGGATAATAACATATCTTGTATGGTTTTGTAATGTCGCTGGATGCAAAACATGAAGCCCTGGATCATTTTTGATGTATACAAATGCGGTTTATCGATTAATACTACAATCATTCTCGAAATGGTATAAATAGCTGTCCATTTCACCCCGATTCATCCAGATTTTTGTCATGTAATGAACAAATCAATTTGCCCTGATTTTTTGTCAAGTAATGAATAAATAAATTTCCCTTATTAGCATTGGTGCTGAAACCAATGTTATCAAAAAGACATATATATGACTTTTTCTATAATTTCAGCTTTCGATGGGGAGTTAAGGGCATAAATAGCATTTTATAAAATATGTCAAATATGCGCTAATCTAACTAAATAGGGCGTCTCAAAGCATCAAATTATTTATATTTAAGATGCCTCATTTAATCAGTTGCGTGCATATTTGCCACAAATTAAGATAAAGGTTAATGCTTATTACACCCTTCATTCCCCACCAGAGCCATATGTTTTAACTGTCCTTTCGATTCCGATTGGTAACAAAAGTCCATCAATTCGGACATAAGCAAATGGGGGAAATCGATTCAAATCAGGGCAAATTGGGGTAAAATGGACAGCTATTTGTACCCTCCCGTGGATGATTCTAAAGCTTATCGATAAACCGTATTTGTACGTATAAAAAATGATCTAGGACTTCATGTATTGCAACCAGTGACATTACAAAACAATAGAAAAATGTTATCATCCAGCAATATTAGGGGCATGTAAGGCAAAATAGGGAAAATATCTTTCATTTATGCGCATGATAGCTGTTAGCTTCCAATTGCAACTAAAACTAATTTCAACGTTCCATTACAGTATCTGTTTCTTATAAATACATTTTAAATCTCATTTTTCTATGATAATAGGGCACAATGTGGCAAATTGGACAACTCCCGAAGATGATTCTGGTGATTACAGATCTAGCGCTTTTTGTTAATGCAACAAAAATGAAATTCAAATCAGTAACATTAAAAATCCATTCATAATCATGTAAAATTCAGGATTTCCAGCAGGTGTTGGGGCATATGGGGCAAAATAAGCATTTAAAAGGATCTTTCATGAATGTTTATGATTTCTATTAACCTCTAATTACACCTGCAGCTATTTTCAATGATCTACAGTCGCGTTAGCTGTTTAAAAGTACATTTTGATTCTCTTTTTGTATGAAAAAAGGGGAAAATAGGACAAAATGGACCACTTCCCGTGCCGTGCGGTGAATGAATTTAGCACCAATCGATTTCTCGTAATTTTTTACGTCAGAACTGGTCAACTTCACGTACCGAAACCAGCGGCGTTAAAAGATCCGTTTTTTCGGTCGATTTTTCCCACTGTGCAACCGTAGCCACTACCCAAACTAGGCAAGATTAAGATCTTAACAATCACAGCACAAAAAAGAACAGCAACAATAAGATCGGTATCGATTTGAATGCTTAAAAGGCGAGGATGCAAAGAATGCACTGTGTGAAACGCATAATGCGAAACCATATCGGTGAAAATTTAAACTGATTAATAACATCTTCATAATCCCGCCCTTATTCAGCCTCAAGTATAAGATTGAAGAGGGCAGCTGATGGTCTCGGAGAAACACAAGGTCCACCGCGCTATCGCTCCGGTTAGCACAGTATGGGCAAAATACTGTGGAGGGTGCCCTGGTACTCCACAGGCACCCTTTGCGATTAGGTTTTTATAAGACCCCCCTAACCATTCATTCCTAGGCACGGTAAGCGTAAAGCCGCATAACATCTTGAATTAGGGGTCACCTGATTAGTGGACTCCTACCACTGGAACAGACTGTCCGTAGTGCTATTCTTAGCCAGTTGAATCAACCGCTACCGACACTACACAGCTATCTAGGCTGATCGGAAAAAGAAGTTAATAGTGGCGATCAACTTCATACGGGCCAGAAAAGCTGACAAATATCCTAAAAAATCGTGAAGAGTTTGAAAACAGTGTGTCTCGTCAGAGCTCCTGAGAGAATATAAGATAGGTTTTACCGAGAATCTTCTCAGAAATTTATAAAAAAAAATAATAGACGTTCAATCCCACGACCTTATCTTTCAGTTTATCACACCGTGCGTGTGCTTAGGAGGATCTGGCTTTAAAATGCTGCCTCAAAACGTTTTACTGGATTTCAGTAATATATTTTGCTAAAATAAAACCACACTCGAAACATAGTATCCTCTTTAAAGACAAAATCAACCAATATGATGATTTGCATCATAAAATGTCGTACAATCTCTATATAAACTGCCAATCAAAAGATCCGAACTCAGTTTTTCGGCTGAGCTCTACCCCACGACGAAAGAAAGCAAAACCTTTTTCATCGGATCCCCATGCCGCTCAAAGACAATAAAGGTGGAAAATTATTGCCCGTTCCTGGTTCGAAGCTCTCTCCAGGGAGCCATCGAGCTTCACAGAGCGATAGACACAAACCTGCTCGCGAGTGGTGCCGAAAACACATAGATCCGAATCGAAACGAAACAGGAGTTTTCTTCTGTTCATTGGATGTCTTCACAGTATCTTGTATTTTAACCACCGACCCTCATTACAGACTGACAATATGGTGTGGCATCTTAGTTAGTGGGGTTTCCCCTTGGAGACGGTTACAACATCGAAACAAAACCGATAGACATGCTGAGCTTATGGGACGGCTCTATCATTTAATCGTCCCATAACAACACCTTTTTAGAGAACCGACTGAGAAAAGAATCAGTTGTTGAGTGAATGAATTGTAAGCGGTATCTGTCGAGTTCTTTTGTTATAATAATGATGGTATTGGATGTAGTGGAAGGTAGTTTGATAAGCTTTAATAGAACTGAAGATTTCATGACAATTTTCAACATACGAAAATCGCATTCCAGTTTTGAAAACATTATTCACGAGTGATGAACTTCTGAAAATATATTGAAAGCAACATTATCATTCTAGCTCATTTGAACAAGAAAAGGAAAAGAGATTTTTCAAATAATCGAATGTGATGCTTTCTAAGCAAGTCCACAAAGATTATTCCAACCTTACTTAAGCAAACAAAGCATAACAAACAATCGCTACCAAACATGTCTTGCCACCAATGCATAATCTAAATATGTATGCTTCCAAATGCAGACCAGACAAATCTGTTAGCCTAAATACCCACCTATTAGCTATGAGGTTTTGGTCGTCCTACTACTCCACCCCAAATGTCATGTTTCACAAGATCCTTTTGTTTCGGGAATCTGGCTTTAATATTCATACTGCTGTTTTCGCATGAATTATGGTCCCAACGCTTGTCATGAGTATGCAAATAAATTACGACAAATTAAAACATTTCCCTCGGAGCTCTCTCCCCGTATCCTCTGCAAACAATGTTGAAAATGCTGCAGAGATGCAGTGTTTGCACAAAGCTGGCTCAGGTTTCTGCTGCGGCCAACTTGGCTGCGCCGAGGGCCACAACCCAAGTGGAATGAAAACGAAAAGCATTTACCTTTACATTTTGTCCGAAATATTAAATACAGTTTCACATTTGCTGCTACTTCACAGCAGCAGCCACCTCCGCTTACCGTCATCCATCAGGGAGGCCAGTTCTCGCTCCAATTCATTCATCACCGGACCAATGGTTTTGTACCGCAAAAAGCGGATTATTTTTGTAAATCGGATTTACCAGGCAAAGAGATTTAATAAGAATTTTCTGCTCAATTCTATCTATTTGGCTGTCGTGCACTCGGCATCGAATTTGGCTTTTCAGAGGACAACAAACCGAGCATGGCAGTAGTTTACCGCCCTCAATGGGCACCTTCAATAATAACAAACTTTATTGAGTCAATAACGGCACCTGCGAACTGTCCTTACTGTCATCGAGGAGAGCTCCACATAGTTCTGTGCCATCTGAATCTCTTGCAAACACAATTTATTCAGTGTTTGTATCCGGCATTCTTGCAACATGCCCTGGCCAAAGAATTTTTTCAACTTTTACCAACTTTTGGATGCTGGGTTCACCGTGGACCGCAGCAAGCTCGTAGTTCATCCTTCGTCGTTACACCGTACACCGCCGCTGAAATTTTCACCTTTTAAACCTCGCAACCGTTCATCTAGATCTACCGATTCGTTCCAGTATTACTTGGCTGTGTACTACCAGCATGTCAGGGGCATTCGTACGAAAACAAACGAACTTTTCCTTAACCTATCATCCTGCGACTATGACATCGTGGTTCTCACGGAGACGTGGTTGCATTGTACGATCTCGAATTCCGAAATTTCTACGTGTTACAAAATTTTCCGCTGTAATCGGAGTTTGAATTGCCGTGAAATCCTCTCTCAGCTGCAGGTCCGTTGAAGTGCAAGACTGTGAGAACCATGAACAAGCCATCGTATGCATCAAGTTGAAGTGCTCATCGTTGTACGTGTGAGCAATGTTGCCACAGGTACAGATTATTCTGTAAAAGTACAGATTAATTTCAACTTTTTGGTACAGATTCTGTACGGTACAGATTACAGATTTTCAGCAAAAGGTACAGAATGGTACATATTTTTTGAATTTGAGAAAAAAATCATTAAAATTCAAATTTAAAACATTTTTAATACTGATATTTTTGTTTTTAAAGTTCAGAAATCGGTAACAGTATACTCAAATTAAGTGTTTTTCATAGTTAGCCTGAATGTAATGCTTCTTTTTTGTGTATTTCAAGCGATTTTAAATCAAATGTGGTACAAATTTGGTACAGATTTTGGGTACAGATTTTTGGAATGTCTGGTACAGATAAAAAAGATTTTTGAGCCTCCGGTACAGATAAAAATGTGGCAACACTGCGTGTGAGGCATCTATCTCCCACCGAACTTTCCAACAGCATTGTATGGCTCGCATTCGTCAGTCATTCAGTAACTGTGCTGCCGTGTGCAGCATAGTTGTCCCATGTTAATAGGGATACCCATAGAACATGGGACAACTATGCTGCACACGGCAGTGTGTGAAAATTCATCTGAGCAGGACATGATCGTCGTCGTGGGTGATTTCAACCTTCCTCGCCTTACCTGGGAGAGGGACGATGACATCAACGCTTTGCTGCCGTCTAATGCATCATCCGAACAGGAAATTGTTTTAGTTGAAACAATGGCTACTTCAAGTCTCCATCAGGTTAACACCTTCCGCAACACGACAGGCCGCATACTGGACTTGGCATTCGTTAGTGAACCGGACGACGTAGAGCTGTAGGAACCGCCGACACCTCTCCTCAAAATTGACGACCATCATAAACCGCTCGTGCTTCAGCTCGACACGAACATCTATCTTATGCAGCATGCGTCGAATCCCAATCTACATGAAACCTATGATTTTCGGCAATGCAACTTCGCTGAATTCAATGCGACCATCTCCTCCGTTGATTGGACTGGGTTGTTTCACGTTAAGACCACTGATGAGACGGTATGCATATCTTACGAAATATTGCATGGAATCCTGAACGAATATGTCCCGCGCAGACGAAGTAGATGCCATCGATTTAAGCATCCTTGGTGGACTTCCGAGTTGCAACATCTTCGTAATGTGCTCCGTAAAGCTCGTCGGCTTTATTTTCGGACAAAAAGGATGAAAACTTGGAGAATCTGCGCACCATTGAAGCCCATTACAGCGAATGTCAGAATGCTTCATTTGAAAGTTACATCTCACGAATGGAAACGACTGCCAAGCAAGATCCCTCGTCTTTCTGGAATTTCGTTCGTAACCGGATGTAGGAAGATAGATAGATAAATTAAATTGTACGGAGGGAAAAATTTGTGATTAGTTCATTTGCATGAAATACTTTAAAAATAATACAAGTAGAAATAACTACAGAATTTGGATCAGTGTTTTACAATCACGACAAACAACGGGAGAGCGGAATCAAGCTGCGCGAGCATGCTGGGAACGGACTCGATGACGGGAACATGCTTCGTGGATGATGCACTGGTGTGCGTGCGACCCGAGTGCATGAATGACGACAACAAGGGAACGAAGAATGAAGAAGGCGTTGAATTGATCAGTTTGGTATGGGATGTGCCGATATGTTTGCGCATTTCTTCGAAAATGTGCATTGTTCTAACTCGCCAACATTTTTGCCCGACAATCTCAGACAGTGCCCAGTATTTGATCTGAATTGTCCGCTTTTGGAAATAACATCAGCCGATGTCGTATCAGCCCTAAAAGAACCTTAAAATAACCTTCCTCCAGTGTTCCTGAAGGAATGTTCAGAATCTCTGCAAAAACCTCTGTGCGCTATTTTCAACAAATCGCTTCGCGACTGCACATTTTCGGAGCTGTGGAAGACTGCATCAATTCGTCCAATTTTAAAATCCGGCTCTTGTCACGCCATTGATAACTATCGTGATATTTCCATTCTATGTTGCGTTGCGAAAGTGTTTGAAAGCTTAGTTCATGGCGATCTGTATACTGTGGTTTAACCGTTTATTTCCGAGTATCAGCACGGCTTTGTTAAGAACGATCGACCACCACGAATCTAATGACATTCACAAATTTCGTCTCAAATGCGTTCAGGAACAAAGCACAAGTTGATGCCATATATTTCGACTTCTCCAAAGCCTTCGACAAAGTTCCGCACGATCTTGCTGTTGCTAAGCTAAGTCACTTGGGCTTTCCCCGTTGGGTAACAGATTGGTTGCATTCCTATCTGACTGAATGCAAAGCATTTGTTTGTATCAACGGTACGCAATCTCGTCACTTTTCCATCACTTCAGGCGTGCCTCAAGGCAGTGTCCTAGGACCTTTAATTTTTGTGCTGTTCGTGAATGATCTCTGCTATCGGCTGAAATCTGAGAAAGTTTTGTTCGCTGATTACCTAAAGTTGTACAGGACTATTTCGTCGCTCGTTGATTGCTGCGCTCTTCAGACCGATGTTAACGAGATTCAGCTGTGGTGTTTAGAAAACGGGATGAAACCGAATACCAAAAAATGCAAGTGCATCACATTCACCCGGCGTTCCTCAAGCATTCAATTTGACTACGAAATTCGCCCGGATATTTTGGAACGTGCTGAATCCATTCGAGATCTAGGAGTCACCATCGACTCTAAACTGCAGTTCAACGATCACTTTAGCATCACGACTGCGAAAGGATTTGCTGCTCTAGGATTCGTTCGTCGCTGCACCCACAAATTCCGAGATATTTATGCATTGAAAGCGCTTTACTGTTCGCTCGTTCGAAGCGTTTTGGGATACGCTGTTTGCGTGTGGTCACCCCATCACACTACGCAGATCATCCGAATGGAGAGAGTCCAACGCTGCTTCTTTCGGTACGCGTTACGTCAACTGCCCTGAGCCAATCCTGCATACCTTCCTTACTATGGTAGTCGTTGCACCCTGATAGCATTAGAGACGCTCTCTTCTAGACGCAAGAATTTGCAAAGATTGTTTGTATTGAGGCTTTCCACGGACCAGCACGAATCCATTTTAATCGATGTTTTTTAATCTACTTGATATTTATGTATACTATTCCTTTTTATGTGAGAAATCATTTTTTCATATCAAAAGTTCATATTTTGTCTTGACTTACTTTCAAATAGGGCCTATGAAAAAATGGAACACAGGCAAATAAAAAATTATAACACGGAAACGGCTTGTTCGATCGGAAAGGTGTCTTGAGCAAAGTTGTAGAAAAATATATGGCGGCTCTCAAAAAAATACACATTGAAAAATTTATTTAGTTTTTCTTCTGAAAAAACTCAATTTTGATACTAAAAATTAAATATCTCAAAAAGCTATTTTTTTACCTTCGTGTTTTTTGTGAGAATAAAGTTCATTCTGTTAGCTATCATCTGTAAAATTTGTATAGTGGTAAAAAATGTACAAAAAAGTTATGGCACTTTGAGCAATTTTGGTTGCGTGTTTTTTTAGAGTACATGACGAATTTCCCGCAAACTAGATTTTGGGGTTGGGAGCACCCTCTCAGATTTCAATGGAATTGTGTAGGTATGAAGACTATCTACTTTAAAGCAACGTTGCATACTTTGTTTTTTTTTTTCAATTCATCTACACTAATATTTGAAAAGGGCTTAAGTTTTTGCCCATTTGCGATTTTTTTATCTGTATTAACGAGATTTTTAGGCTTAGGCTAGTTCACATCTCGGGACCCACGCTTTACTTCCCTTCCGAAGGAAGAACTCACATTTTGTGAATTTGTCGGGAGTGGGATTCGATCCCAGGTTCTCGGCGTGATAGTCACGTGCTCTAACCATCCAACCAGATCCGCTCCGCCCGTTTGCGAAAATTAAATTAATCCTATTTCGGAGAACCAAACCATTAAGAATAGAATTCAAAATGGATCAAAGTTATTAAATTGCTATTATCTGAATCTTACCCAACACAAAATGTTTTTTTTTTGTGAGTCAAACCAATTTTTGGGTATTTTTATACGTGGATTTTCACATATTAATATTGAACATAGCTTTACATGTTTAAATTATAAATCTATCCAATACAAAGAATATAATTTAGGTTTCTCTTTTGAACCAGAACACCAGATCTGTTACACAGAAATTCAGAATATCAACCAGAAGTCGAATTTCAACTTAAAAGTTTCCTTATTCATAGGAGAATAAAATAAATACTTTGCATTAGATAGACTTGTGAATCAAACAAATGGAGCTATGTTTAATTTAATATATGAAAATATCTGTAAAAACGCCCTGGATAAAAAAATTTGTTTTCTACCGAAGAAAAACACGCGAAATGATGACATGAAGTATTTGTTGTTAGGAACCGTCCATTAAAGACGTAGCATTTTAGGGGAAGTTTATGATATTGCTTCTATTAGGTATGGGAGAATATATTTTAAGAGGGGAGGAGCTGTCAAAAATTTTCCACTAATGCTGCCGTGATTTCGAATGCAGCGATATGGTCAAACTCAAACATTACAGAATCCTTGAAAAAGGTTCAATAAGGACCGAAACGTCGGGTTAAGAAAACATATAGTTGTTTTTGATTGACCAAATCAGACTGAAATGCCAATTAAAGACATCATCCAACGTACAGTCGATCACCCAAAGAAAGTCAAACTCAAAGCAATAAAACAAGTACTACCACGATTCTCATCAGTCAACGAGATTGAAACTTTTACTACAAATCATTTTATTGCAATAGGTAAATATCATTTAAAATAAAAAATCAATAATTTTGCTTTCGGAATGAAATTGATCAGTAAATGAAATACCTTTGCATGTGCCAAAAATATGTTTTCCACCTGAATTAACCACCCCAGAAGGCGAAATGCTACGCAAAATTTTTACGAATTTTTCTCAATTTTCAATTATTCAAGTTTTAAATTCAATAAATTTCATGAAAACGCCTTAAAGTATGCTCTTTTTATACTGAAAAAGTGATTACTTCCGGAAAAATGCACATTTATGTATAAATTTGAATATTTATAAAATTTATGATGATGAAATCGTGTTTAGCAAATACTTGGCGGCTAAAAGCATCCATTCGAATATTCATGACATGTGCGATACAGCCACGGTAACAAAAATTTGAAAGGGTATTTGAGATTCGCCGAAATATTGAATTTAATACAGAAATATGTGGCTAATTGACTGTAAAACATATAACTCATCATTCAATAATCCTTTAGCCGGATGATGGTCATTTTCTACAAATTGTTTTAAGTTTAAAGCAATATTTTTAAAAAATGAAAATGACCCTCACGTCGATCAATTTCACCCCACTGGTCAATTTCACCCGGAATCACGGTACCTCAGAAATGCTTTTCTTCAAAAGTGCACATCTTGCGATATATCGCAAAATTTTCAATAATTACCAAAATGTCATGTTTTCCAAATTGAAATAATTTTTCTTATTTGCATTTTTTTTTGACTTTTAAAGCGTATTGACATTTTTCAATGTAATGAAAGTTCACATGATTATCTAAAAGTCACCACCATACATAACTTTTTTTGTAGGTAATGTCATTTTTAATTTATATTGAGTAAAAACCGGTCAAATACTTTAGCCCTTTTCAAATATTAGTCAAGATAAATAAAATAAAAAAAACGTATGCAATCTTGCTTTAAAATACATAGTCCTCAAACCTAAGAAATTCCAATGGATTCTGAGACAGTTTTGCCAAACCCCTACGGCGAGTTTGCGTGAATTCGTCATACACTCTAAAAAAACACACGCAGCCAAAAATGTTCAAAGTGCCATAACTTTTTAGTACATTTTTTAACCATTATGAAATTTCTACAGATGGTAACTAACAGAATGAACTTTAATCTCACAAAATATCACGAAGGTAAAAAAAATAGCTTTTTGAGATATTTAATTTTTAGTAACAAAATTCAGTTTTTTTAGAAGAAAAACTAAATAAATTTTTCAATGTGTATTTTTCTGAGAGCCACCATTTATTTATCTACAACTTTGCCGAAGACAGTTTTCCGATCAAAAAAGCAGTTCCAGAGATATGATTTTTCATTTGCATGTGTTCCATTTTTTCATAGGCCCTATTTGAAAGTTAGTCGAGACTCCATAAAAAGTTTTAATATGAAAAAATGGTTTTTAATTATAATTAGAACGGCTGTGCAAAATTATATGCAAATCAAAAATGCAAAATTAAAACAAATGCTTTTTTTCGTGCTGCTTCGTGGAAAGCCTCTATTTGATCTGTTAGTAGGCAACATTAACTGTCCGTCTTTGTTAGAAAATGTGTCTTTGTATGCTCCTTCCCGACTATTACGTGACCGTGACCTTCTGTTTGTTAGATTTCATAGGACATGCTACGGCAGAAATAATCCATTGGAAAAATGTATTCGTGCTTTTAATAGTGTTTGTGCTCTTTTCGATTTTCATATTTAAAAGTTTGTCTTTAAAAATAGAATTAGGAACTTAGATTAAGATGCAGTCCGGGGAATTTGGATTACAATTCAAGACGGTGATAAATAAATAAACGCCCTGGAAGGTACCTGAAACTTCCTGTAACCTCTAGAAACTACAAGACGTCGCTGGAACCCCTTCCTGCAAGTGAAATTTTCTTGGTTTAAGGCCGCACGGGACGACGTGTAATTTTTCCTACCTTCCCTCTCTTTCTAACAATTTGCCTCACGATTTTGAAGATGCAAATATCGAATTCCACTGCACTGACGTAGCTGAAACTTTAGTCGATTGTGCACCGCAAGTAAGCAAATGAACGATCAAATTTTTAGCCAATATTATGAAGTAGAAGTTGAGATTTGCTTCTTACTAACAACAGAGCAATGGCGGACGATTCAACCACCGTCCCGTCCGGCCTTAATAAAGGCTTCAAATTAGTTCTCAATCTAAGATATACTCTTTTTGAGCGTAATAACACCGCTAGCCATGATGGTTTTCCATAGCGGCAGGTCCGAAAAAACTTGAAACTATTGAGAAACCATCATGCCTACAGGTCGTAAGACCTGATAATAAAGTGTGAAACGTTTTGATGACTGTGATACCTGACCTGGTTTTCCATAGCGGCAGGTCCGAAAAAACTTGAAACTATTGAGAAACCATCATGCCTACAGGTCGTAAGACCTGATAATAAAGTGTGAAACGTTTTGATGACTGTGATACCTGACCGACCATCATGTAATCAAAACCCAAGTGATACCCAAGTGACCAAACTGTTATGGTGTGCGGCTTGCATGTGCACCCCACACATATATGCGGAAGAGGTCCTTGGCGAAGAGGTCGAGATGAGGACTCTTACAGCGGAGGCGACTCTTAAGGTGAAGAACTTGAACGAGATCACCGAAGCGGAAGAGATCGTTACGGTTCGGCTACGGAAGGGCCCAGCAGGGACACAGCTAGCCTTGGTACAGCTACCTGTGGCGGAAACAAATAAGTCCGTTCAAGTAGGGAAGCTAAAGGGGGACTGGACAGTATGCCAAATGACCTTGCATGAGCCACCGGAGGTGTCCGGAACCAGAACACAAGTCATGGGACTTTAACGGCCCTGACCGGAGCAAGCTGTGCAGGCGATGCAGTGCCGAAGGACATAAGGCACAACACTGCACGAGTCTACCCAGGTGTTTGATTTTTTTTTCGGGAAATCCGTGAACAACAGGCACCCACCGGCTTACTGGTAGACTCATGCGATTGCGGATCTGCGCCGCACCTACCTACGTGCTAGGCGGTGGATGCAGTGAGCACGAACTAAGGATAAGTGAAACGAACGGCGGATGGTGTTCGTCGCTTTCAAAGTCGCACTGCCTTGATAAGGGCAAGAAAAAATGTCATCCTTTAGGGTATCTGTCAGAATGCCAATGCGAATCCATAGGGTGATGCCTATAGGATCGTGATGGCCAAGACGAGAAGTGTAATGCCTCCTACAGAGCAGTATCCAGAGATGTTAGAAGGGATCGTTGAGGGGCTTTTTCCACTTCATGATCCTCGACCTCCTTTCGTAGGGCAGTCGGGGACTGCAGCTCTGCTGTTCTACGCCCAATTGACCTATGTTATACGGGAATCCCATATTTTTTTTTTCCTTCTAAACCATAGGGGGATAATCTGCTCAACAGACACCCTAACAGAAGGTTAGGGTAGTGTAGGTCTGACAGGCCGTCTTCTACAACAAAAGTAAAATCCAGGACTACTCTTTCCTCGTACCCACTAAACCATTCCTATGGTCGCCAAACCCTACGTCTCTCCGGAACCACCAAGAAGGTATTGCTTCAGAGAGGGGCTAGTGCACATCGCACCCACAAGGTTAGCTGCGTAGCCTGCAGCAACGAACATCGATGACTCGCTTTGGAGAGTCCATCACGGTAGCATGCTGGCGCTTAGCCAGTTTCCCGAGTGGTCCTCGCCACTCCCTTTGTCCTCGGAAGGCGGGCAGAGTCAACCCCGCCCGCGCCCTACTGCTGAGCGGACATCAAGAACTGATGCCCACATGCAACCCGATCTGACCTGCCCGTAAGGAAGGGTATCACTACCCTTCAGGCCCTATCAGATGCACCCGTAGGTTGCAGACAGCAGGATCTCACCTACCCCGACCCTTGCCGGGGACCCCTTTCCAACCGCGGGCTCAGATCCAACCCAGTAGACCGACGCCACGACAGCACCGCTACCGGGACTTCCTCTCCGCGGACACTTAATCGTTGTAAGGGTCGATCTCGACCGCAGGGCACCGGTATGACCTACGAAGCCGACTCCGAACCCCTGGACCACCTCTTGTACTGCATCTGGACTAGCCATTCTCCGAGTCCACGCGCCACCTCCTCTGTAGCTCCCAGACGATGTGGGTAATAGCCGTTGAAACGGCGTTCCAGCCAAACTCATCCCTACACATCCTCTGGACCAAGTTGTCCGGAGTTGTGTCCTCCCCGCATGTGGCAAGCATGCGGTCACGCATTGTGCGAAAACGCGGGCACACGAACAAAACGTGTTCCGCAGTTTCCTCTGAACCATTGCACACTGGGTATTCGGGAGAATCCGCATGCCCGAAACGGTGTAGATACTGTCGGAAGCAACCATGACCTGTAAGGACCTGTGTCAGGTGGAATGTGACTTCCCCATGGCGCCTATTAATCCAACTATCTACCCTCGGTATCAACCTATAGGTCCACCTTCCTTTGGTGGAACTGTCCCACGCGCGCTGCCATTTGACCATAGAGGCCATCCTGACAGTCCTGCGTATGCCTCTTGTGCCGCGCATTTCGAAGCACTCCATGTCCTCACTTATAAGAATGCTGATAGGCACCATACCAGTAATGACGCAGAGAGCGTCGTGTGACACGGTACGGTACGCGCTCGCAACCCTCAGGCACATGAGCCTGTAAGTACTTTCCAGCTTCCGTCGGTAGCATTTAGTACTTAGCGCGGTGCCCCACGCCGGGCCGCCATACCTAAGTATGGATGTAGCAACACTAGCCAGAAGCTTGCGCTTACTGGCGTACACCGCAGAGCTATTGGACATCATCCGGGACAGTGCCGCAATAGCTGTGGAGGCTCTTTTACAGGCATAATCGACGTGGCTACCGAAGGTAAGCTTATCGTCGATCATCACGCCCAAGTGTTTGACGGAGCGCTTTGACAGGATAGTACAGTCTCCTACACTGATCTCCGTCTGCTGCTCCGACTTCAGGTTGTTAACAACCGTCACCTCTGTTTTGTGGTGAGCCAGCTCCAGTTTCCTGGACCGCATCCACGCCTCCACAACCTTAATCGAGTGGTTGGTAGTCAACTTTACCTCCTCGATCGTTTCACCGTAGACTTCGAGCGTAATGTCGTTGGCAAATCCGACAATCACCACTCCCACTGGATACTCTAACCTCAACACCTCGTCGTACATGACATTCCATAACACCGGACCCAGGATGGAACCTTGCGGGACTCCTGAGGTTATGTGAAAGCACTTCCGACCCACCTCCGTGTCGTAGACTAGTACACGATTCTGAAAGTAACTTCCGAGAATCTTGTACAGGTACTCCGGTATCCCCAGACGCAAGAGCGCATCGGCAATAGCAGACCAGCTGGCGCTATTAAACGCATTCCTTACATCCAGAGTCACTACCGCGCAAAAGCGAATTCCCCTCCTCTTAGGCTCGAGTGCTTTCTCGGCGGTTTTTGTAACCGACAAGATAGCGTCTACGGTGGACCTCCCCTTCCGGAAGCCGTACTGGTTACTCGAAAGACCATTTTCGCCCTCGGTGAACCGCAACATTCTATTGAGGATGATCTTCTCGAGCACCTTCCCCGCCGTGTCAATCAAGCATATTGGTCTATATGCCGACGGGTCTCCGGGTGGTTTCCCCGCCTTTGGCAATAGTACCAGGCTCTGCCTCTTCCAAGCTTCTGGGAAAAATCCCTCGTCCAGGCATTTCTGCATAGCAGACCTGAACATCTCGGGAGCCTCTGCAATAGCTACTTTTAAGGCCAAGTTCGGAACTCCGTCCGGACCTGGGGCCTTACCTACGCTAAGGGACTTAGCTATCCCCGCAAGTTCCACATCGGTGACCCTCTCCTCATCGCCAGCCCCAGTCCCCGGCTGTCCTACGAAAGGAGGCCAAGGACTAGGATCATGACGCGGAAAAAGTCCTCCAATGATCCCCTCCAACATCTCTGGAGATTGCTCTGTAGGAGCCATCACACCTCTCGTCTTGGCCATAACGATCCTGTAGGCGTCACCCCACGGGTTCGTATTGGCACTCTGACAGAGACCCTCAAAGCAGGCCTTTTTGCTTGCTCTTATCTCGGTCTTAAGCGCGGCTTTTGCAGCGGCGAACACCACCCGCCGTTCGTTTCGCTCTTCCTCTGATCGTGCTCGCTGCATCCGCCGCCTAGCCCGTAGGCAGGCGCGGCGCAGGTCCGCAATCGCGTCGGTCCACCAGTAAGCCGGTGGCCTCCCATTTCTAGGGTGGACTCGCCTAGGCATGGTCGCATCACACGCACGTGAGAGCACCGCTACCAGCTCGTCGCCGTCTAAACCGATTAAGTTTCGCTCACGGCGGAGCGCCTCCCTAAATACCCCTTCGTCGAAGTATGATGTCTTCCACCTGCGAGGGCTTGGCCTTGGCCTAGCCGCCTCTTCTTCTATCCGCTGTCTGCTGTTATTGTAGTCGATACTGTAGCGAACCGCCAGGTGGTCGCTGTGAGTGTAGCCATCATCTACTCTCCAGTTCGAACTACTTGTTAGGCCAGGACTACAAAAGGTCACGTCAATAATTGACTCCGCTCCGTTTCGACTAAAGGTACTCTTGGTACCGACATTAGCCAAGTCGACATCTAAGATGGCCAGTGTTTCTAGCAGGATCTGACCCCGCTGGTTCGTGAAACGGCTTCCCCATTCCACGGCCCAGGCATTAAAGTCGCCCGCTATTACCACCGGCCTTCGCCCTGTTAGCACGGTCGTTAAGCGGTCCAGCATTTGCGTGAACTGCTCGATCGGCCACCGCGGAGGCGCATAACAGCTACAGAAGAAGACCCCGTTTACTTTGGCGACCACGAAGCCCTCATAGGTAGTAGACACCAACTCATGGGCGGGGTATTTACCCGTCGTCCATATCGCCGCCATTTTTCTGGTCCCATCCGCGACCCAGTTGCCGTTGCCGGCGGGTACTCGGTATGGGTCCGATATGATGGCGATATCCGTCTCCCACTCAGAAACTGCCTGAAAAAGCAGTTGCTGAGCCGCATCACAGTGGTTCAGGTTCAGCTGCGTTACCTGCACTGTGATTTGTTGCTCACTGCGGCTTTCTTGAAGGCCGGGCACCTTGGACCACCCATCGGATGTCTGTTGTTCGAGGATTTCCCGGTACAGATCATGCAGATGGGCGGACTCGTGCAGCTTTGGGCCTTATGACCTTCAGCGCCGCATCGCCTGCACAGTTTGCGCCTGTCGGGGCCTTTGCAGTCCCACGACTTGTGTCCTGGTTCCAGACACCTGAAGCAAACCTCTGGTGGCTCGTGGAATGTCAAGTGACATACACACCAACCCACCTTTATGCTCCCTACTTTAACGGACTTTTTGACGTCCGCCACAGGTAGCTGAACCAAAGCTATCTGTGTCCCTGCTGGCCCTTTCCGTAGCTTAACGGCTGCGGCGGCCACCTGCACATCGCACTGTTGCCGCAGTGCCGTGACGAGCTCTTCCACTTCGGTGATCTCATCGATGTCCTTGACCTTCAGAGTCGCCTCATGTGTCAGAGCCCTCACTTGCACACCCTCACCAAGGACCTCTTCTGCCAGCCTCTTATAGGCGGCGCCCTTGTGCTCCTTCTGGCGCTTCAGCTCCAGGATCATCTCGCCCGTACGAGTACGTCTAATACTGCGTACGTCGGCTCCAAGACCCTCAAGCTTGGCGTCGCTTCGCATCATCTTCAAGACGTCCGAGTACTTGGACTGTTCCGTCTTGATGACGATAGCGTCGCCTTTCTCGCGCCTGGCACCTGCCTTCCTACGCCTTGGCTTGGCGTCCTGCGCTACTACCTGCGGATTCGCCTTCTTCTTCCTCTTCCGCTCTACCTTCGTCCAAGGGGGGTCCTCCCCTTGGATCGCCCTACTCTGTGGCTGTTGAGGGCCCACTAGCGGTCGCAACCCCTTGTTCCCATCGTTCCGGGACGGGCCAGCCTTTTCAGGCCCACCCTTCCCAGCTTTCCGGGAACCCTGGCTGGGGTCCGACCTTCCGGCATTATTACCGACTTTCGGGGTAATGATTCGCCTGGCCTTGCGGGCACCGCCAGACAGCTCCTCGCCTGACGGTTGCCTCGCCCGCTTCTGCGATTGCTTGCCCCGTTTGTCGCGAGCAGTCGCTTCCGCCTTATTCGGACTTCCTGCGAAGGAGAAGGCCTCCGTTTGGGTAAACTTCGGCACTTTCTCATTTGCAGGCTCCGCTGCTGCAGCAGTCAGCAACGCGAGTGCCGCGTGCTCCTGCTTGGCATCGTCGATCGACGCCCTAAGTCGAAGCAAGGCCGTTTTCAGGTCCTTGCTTATGTTCGACTTAGTGGACGCAAAGTCGATGATTTTGCCAAGCTGCTGCTCAGCCACCTCTATTGCGGACCGTCCTTTGGATCCTCGGTTGACGGCCCTCAACAACCACGCTCCGTCCATAACCTCCACCGGCTGGCTTGCCGGGAAGTGGACTGGAGCACCCACGCTTGAGCTGCGTACGCAACTCCCAGCGCCTATCTCCTCACTTCTCCTTGTCGGAGATCACATCAACCCGCTTCTTGCGAAAGGGTTGATCCCACCACTATTTCCACCTAGATTCTGATTTTTATTTGACTTCATGATTAAATCCCACGAGTAGCACGGGAAAGAATGTCCACCACGCCAGAGCCCTGCATTAACGCGGTAAGGGACAGCTTACTGTGGGGGGTGCCCAGGTACCCCACAGGCTCCGTTAAAGATCGAGCATCTTTTTCACCCCCTCGATCACTCATTCCCCAGCACGGGTCGCTTGACACCTTGAATTGGGGTTAGTAGTCCTATTCTTAGCCGGCGACTACGCGGCTGACTCGCAGGCGGGGGGGGGGGGGTGCGTCAGGCCCCAGGACTTTCGTCCCTGCTGCCCCGGGAATCCCATATAACATGGGACAACTGTGCATGTAACAGCAGAGCTGGTGATAACGATAGGGTCACCGATTTGCAACTTGCGGGGATAGCAAAGTCTCTTGGCGTAGGTAGTTATTTCAGAGGCTCCCGAGATGTTCATGTATGTTATGCAGAAATGCATGGACGAGGGATTTTTCACAGAGGTTTGAAAGCGGCTGAGCCTGGTTCTTTTACCAAAGGTGGGGAAACCACTTGGAGACCCATGGCATATAGACCAATACTGCCGTAATTCTGCAAAGTGACGTAAGCGCCATTCAAAATTTCGATATTTTTTGGTATATTATATATAATATCTGGGGTAAAAATAACACTGCTGTATTAGAATGCAATATCTAGTCATAATCTATCATCTATGGAAAAAAACAAGAGTTTTATGCATAATAACCAAAAAATGGGCCAAAACTATCAATGTCGCTTACGTCACTTTGCAGAATTGCGGCAGAATATGCTTGATCGACACGACGAGAAAGGTGCTCGGGAAGATCGTCCTCAACAGCATGTTAAGGCACACCGAGGCTGTAAATGGTCTCTTGAGCATCCAGTTCAGCTTCCGGAAGGGGTGGTCAACCGAGGACGCTATCCTCTCGGCTACAAAAACCGCCGAGATAGCACTCCAGTGTGAGAGGAGAGGGATTTGCTACTGTCCAGTAGTGACTCTGGATGTAAGGAATGCGTTCAATACCGCCAGTTGGGCGGTTGTTGCCGATGCGCTCCTGCGTCTGAGTACCAGCACAAGATTCTCGGAAGTAACTGGGTCGAAAATGCTTTCACATAACCTCAGGAGTCCGTCCCGCAAGGTTCCATCCTGGGTCCGGTATTATGGAATGTCATGTACGACGAGGTGTTGAGGTTTAAGTTTCCGGTGGGAATGGCAATCGTCGGCTTCGCTGACGACATTACGCTGGAAATCTACAGTGAATCGATCGAAGACGTAGAATTGACTGCTGTCCAATGCCCACTCGATCGCATTTGTGGAGGAGTGGATGAGATTCAGAAAACTGGAATTGGCTTACCACAATACTGAGGTGGTGGTTGTAATCAACCGAAAGTCGAAGCAGCAAGCGGTGATCAGTGTAGGCGATTGCACTCTCACTTCGAAGCGCTCTGTCAAACACTTGAAGGTGATAACAGTAGAATAACTAGCCACAGAAGTCCAATGTCGCGACGGTTCATGTGACTAACATCTAGTTTGCCACGCCCTTACAGCGTCAGCAGCGGTACTAGAAGTGTCAAATTAAATTTGTTTACCAAAACAAAAGGTCCTCTACAAGATGGCCACTTAAAAATAGTAAGTTATTGCAATTAAAGTTATTAAAATAATTAAATGAGAAAAGTAACTACAGCGCCATTGGAGTTCTAGTGTATTTCTATTGTGATAACCGATGATGAGCTTACCTTCGGCAGAGCCTTCTTCTCGAACGCCGCTGGAAACCCAATGAAGCTTCCTGGACCGCCTGATATGTATACCGGGAAGGTCTCTGTATCTCCCCTAAACCTCCGAGACCGACTTCAAAAAATATCTTTTTCTGCTTGGCACACTGGGACAAAGCGAGCCCTCAATTTTGTGTTCTATATAAGCACTTCCACAGTTATCGAATGAGAGTTTCCTCTGAGTCATATTCGTTATTACCTGAAGAATGAAGATGATAAGCTTTTGGCATGCGGTTCACCCTAACCAGCGACCTGCGCTCTTTTTATTAGTTGTTGGGCTCACCTGTAAATACGAAAGAAAAAAAAAATAACATTTTAAAATTTCTATTTAGGAAGGACATTTACAAAAAATCGTTTATCTTACTCAAATGTATGCCTTCAACAATAATGAGCTTTGGTTATTTATTCCACCCATTTTAACAACAAGCAGGCTAACATAATTTCAATCATGCTTCAATACATTTATACCTCAATTTACGCATTTAGCTATGTTGCTGGCTTTTCAGTTTGCTAGAAGAATCAAAACAACTATGTATGTATTTTCTTGATCCGACGTTTCGGTCCTTAACGTCCCTAACGTTGTGTCAAGAAGACATACAGTTTTTTTCCATTCTCCCAGATGACTGAAAGTCAGCAACATGACTAAAGACACCCAACATACAGTCGATCACCTAAGAATTAATTTACGCCTAAATCTGAGTGTTAAACAAACGCACACCATTTCGGATTTTTTTAGTGAACGGGTTTAAGTTAAGACAAGGAAAACTACCTCATCAGTATTACAAAATATGATGCTGCTTTAAGTCTTCCAAAATGCAAAAACTATACGAGCGAGCGATTTGTGAAGAGCAGAATATTGAAATAACCGTTAAAAAAATAACGATGGGAAGTGCCTAGAGTGAAACATCTGTTTGTGCTTACACTTGATCCCTATAAGCATAAACAATACACATATGGGTTAATAAGACTCTTATATGACTAAATTTGTTCAAAAAAAATATTATTTGCTTAGTTGAATAATGTTTTGTTGTCAAAAAACCTTTCAAAAAAGTGAGCAAGAAATGGGTGAAGACAGTGCTATAAAATTTTCTCGAAATTTATTAGTAACCCCTGTGAGTGCCAATATACTGTTTCAAAAATGAAGGAAGTTCTCAAAACCATCCTTTAACCAGAGCATGCTTCCGTCTCGCCACGTTCGCCGCAGTGTTTACCAAAACACTAAAAGAAACAATAAAACACGAACAGCTGCCTCTTCTGAAACGGATACGACGTATAAAGTCTAGCATGCCGGACACAGCGAGACGAGCTCTATAAGTTTGAAGATTACTTCTCGTGGCACTGGATGTCTGCAGCTTTTGAGGATGCAACCGGGCAATGAGAGAAGTAGTAAGCACACGCCATCGGTACACGCTTCAGCCTAGGTTAGAACTGCAGCAGCCGCAGTTGTTCACATGAGAACTGAAGCTTGGAGAGCTTGGTGAACTTTGGCGCTTTTAAACACGGGTGGGAAGTTATAAATTGTACAGTAAAGAGGATGCTTTTTTGCTGGTAGAGGCATAGCATCATGCTCGAACCAAACGCAGAATGATCTGGATGGGTCGTGAAAGTCCATTTAGTATCTACACCTACAACTGCATAACGGGAGATGTCGAGGGAAATCATGTTGAGTAATATTGGGATAATTATTGCTTTGCTAGAAAACTTTTTGGAAAGCAATGGGATGAACATGTGCACACATCGTGACCGTAAAGACTGACATTGGATGTCATGCATGACTAAACCACATGCTTATACCTCGGACCAAGGTAAAGCTTATTATATTTGCCTATTTTGTTTGTTTTAAAAAAAAGGCAGAATTATATTGTAAATAAAATAGTTTAAGTTCGTTGATAAGCTTAATTCTTAAGTTTCACGAAACGGTAATATCATGAAATGGTATTTTTTTCCAAAATTTACAAATGACTTGTTACAACGCCTGAAGGCCAATGCCAAAATAACCTAAAGAAAGGTTTCTTGCAATGTATGAAGTCAAAAAGTGAAAAAAAAAACAGAACACAGCATACAGCAAAAGCACCCAACATGAAGGAAGCAATAATGGCATATCTTTAAAGCTTCTCAAAGTTCACCCATCAGCAGGGACTGCTGACCCACTTCTTTTGCAAACAATTAATTTTCCTTTCAATCTATTTGATCTTTCAGCTCGTTCTTTTTGTGTACTGAGCCTTTTCGCGAAGGTATACGGTTTGTCATAATTGGTGTAGATAACAGCAACGTGTCGCTGTCAATCAAAACTTAGGGCGACCTTAAGCATACATATAAGGATTGAAAGCATTGGTATTTCTTCAAAGATTATTACGAGATTTTCAGATAAGGATTTATCCAAACTTAAAGGCAAGTAGCCCTTCATCAGCATCGTTAAATATCTCGCCCGAAATTTCAAAGTGATAAAATTCAGTCAACAATTTCCATTTTTCTCGTGATTTCTAGGACAAATTCCCGAGAAATAACAAGTAATACCAATTTTCATTCCCACATTTGCAAAATAAATTAATTGATTGAAACGCTTTCAGCTTGTTTTCATGCTTACCAGTAAAAGATGTCAATTTCGAAATAAAAAAAAGCCTTACTGCTAAAAGTACCATAGTAAAAGCTTTTTCGTAAGACGTGTTTCTTATTGAAATACTTTGCCAAATGAATTGATTCTTGTCGGGGCAGTTTTCAAGAGAAAATGTACAGGACTTTTCAAATCAATTGAGTATTATAAATAATTGTATACATTTTTAGTTAAGCAAAAATGAAATAAAATAATCTACTACTACTTCTGTATATTTTTCGTTTGTTTTTCAAACTTTCAACGTTCTTCAATTAGTACATATGAAGATTCTGTCAAAAACTTTGCAGCCTAGAACCTAAAATGTATATTAAGCAAGGCAAGGTAAGTAGGCGAAAACGAAAATCATAGATTTAGTTACTTTTTCTTCAAATCTCTCTGTAAAAAAATGTAGTAGTTCTCGTTGAACACACGACTTTGGAATATATTGTATCTCTGCTTGAATATTATGCTACGATGAAGAAGAAAGCGAAGTCTATCAGATCAAAAGAGAAAAGTCAAGCAAAATGTGAGGAAACAGTTTCCTTCCGATAAGTTTTCCACTTGTTCATGGTTCACCATGCGTTCGTGTCGGGTTAACTGTTTGCTTGCAAGCATGAAACTCAGAAGAACACAACTGAATTTCCTGGAGCACGAAAATCAAATCAATAGAATCCAATTCAACTTCCCGAGTTCTGAAAACAACAGAAAAAAGCACACTGTGACACGACCACAATTCCGAAAGATCGAAAAAAGCAATACTGAAGTTCCCGCAACTTGTAACCTTATTCACAACTCAAAGCTCAAATACGCCACAATTCCAACCAGCAGCCAAACTGGGAGATGTAACAAATGTTTAAGTTTAATCAGGTTCGGATTGCCATCCGTTCCACCCATTTCAGAACCAACTTCCAGAGAGGATGTAGCACATGGGAGTACAACAGCAAACCGGAACCTGGTGAGTATGGGTGTTTGCATTATGGGACAGCATCCTGTTGCCTGCGTTCCACATATGGCACCAACCAGCAGCATCAATATCGATGGAAGGTCACCCACTGCCGCCGTCAATAGCGCCGGATCCGGGTCCGGGCAGAGCGAAGAATGAACCGGGATGGCAAGCGTCCGCTCTGCCTACAATGTAATAATTCATACGGCACTAATGCGTAATGCTGACATTATGGAGCACAAATGTATGGTCCAATAATAGCGGCACGGCTATTTGCATTATCATCCACCGGTATCAGACCAAACTCATGCAGAGGTAAACAATGCGTCTTGAATGCTGTGCGTTTGCGGAATTGTCGCCGGCTAAATCATGCCGATAGGCCTCCTGAGAAATGGTATGTATGACCTGCTTTAATGACCAAGCCTTTCAAACGTCTTCACTTTGAACATCGATTGCAAATAAAATTCACAGTAAGCATGTGATCATGGGTTGAAATGATAAGAAAACCACGTGATTGCAGTAGTCTCTGGGTCACTGGCTGGATAAAGGGCATTAAGGTATTAATTGCCTTGCGAAACTGAAGTTGTGCCATCTTTATCAGTCTTGTACACCATCACCATGTTAAGGTCTGTTTGCAGTTCAGAAGGAATTTCTCAGCCTATCTTAATGCATGAAAAATTCCGTGCCCGAATCGCTCAAAAAACCGTTTTTCTTCAATCGTAGTACGCAGTTGTTTGCAGTGGAACAAATAGAGCACTGCATGAAATTCTCTCCTACTTTTTCTTTCTTGCAGTTTTGTACACATCAAGGCCAAGAAACGTCTGCTGTGATGATCTCCAGGTCAACTTGGTTACATGGGAATAGCCTATGATTAAAAGAAAGAAATATTTCTAATAATCATATTGGAAACTAGAATGTCATAAACTTCTTCTGATTTCTTTTAATCACGATTCGGCTAAATGGCATTCGGCCAAATGACCTTTTCGGCCAGATGGCATTCGGCCAAATGACGTTCGACCAAACGGCGTTCGGCCAAACGACATTCGGCCAAATGGTCGGACACCGATTACCTCTAAACGTTCGTACCATGGATTCTGTCCAACACACCTCCTGCAGCGCTACGATGCTGAACCCACGGTCCTTCAGTACATCGGCAAGTATACGAGTGCTTCCAATGAAGTTGAGAGATCGGCAGTTCCACACCGAGTTTCCAATCGCAACCCGAGCAGAGGAGAATAGCAAGTTAATAACTACGAAATCACATAACCTTTTTGCCTTTCTCGTACACTAAGTGTACTGGAAAGGCTATATGTTCACTCCAAAAATGACTTTTTGATAGAAGGCCCGGAGGGTCAAATCACATATACCAATCGACTCAGCTCGACGAATTGAGGTGATGTCTGTGTGTGTGTATGTGTGTGTGTATGTGTGTGCGTGTGTGTGTGTGTCTGTATGTGTGTGTACAAAAAACTCACATCACTTTTTGGCAGTAAACCTCATCCGATTTCAATGACCGACGGTTCATTCGACGCGGAATCTGGTCCCATTGTTTCCTATTGAAAATGGTTCGGATCGGTTCAGCCGTTCCGGAGATATGGCCATTTAGGTGTTCCGGAACGGTACCCCAGGAAGGGACCAGATATGAAAATGCATCAAACCTATACATGCGACACATCAAACCACGGCATTTTCGATAACCTGATGAGCGGTAAGCAGAAAAGTAGTCTAAGACCATATCTGAACCGGTAGTGTTCCGGAACCGGTTCCGGGTGTCCCGCCGGAAGTGGCAAATATCAAAGTGAACCAAACCCATGCATGAGACACATCAAACCACGGCATTTTCGATAACCTGATGAGCGGTAAGCAGGAAAATAGTCTCAGACCATATCTGAACCGGTAGTGTTCCCGAACCGGTTCTGAACGTCCCGCTGGAAGTGGCCAAATATACAATTGTACCAAACCCATGCAAGCGACACATTACACCACGGCATTTTAGATGACCTGATGGACAATGAGCAGGAAAATCATCTCAGACCATATCTGAACCGATAGTGTTCCGGAACCGGTTCTAGGCGTTCCACTGGAAGTGGTCAAAAATACAATTGAACCAAACCCATGCATGCGGCACATCAAACCACGGCATTTTCGATGACCTGATGGATAATGAGCAGGAAAATCATCTCAGACCATATCTGAACCGGTAGTGTTCCGGAACCGGTTCTAGTCGTCCCACTGGAAGTGGCCAAATATACAAGTGAACCAAACCCATGCATGCGACACATCAAACCACGGCATTTTCGATAACCTGATGAGCGGTAAGCAGAAAAGTAGTCTAAGACCATATCTGAACCGGTAGTGTTCCGGAACCGGTTCCGGGTGTCCCGCCGGAAGTGGCAAATATCAAAGTGAACCAAACCCATGCATGAGACACATCAAACCACGGCATTTTCGATAACCTGATGAGCGGTAAGCAGGAAAATAGTCTCAGATCATATCTGAACCGGTAGTGTTCCGAAACCGGTTCTAGGCGTCCCGCTGGAAGTGGCCAAATATACAATTGAACCAAACTCATGCATGCGGCACATCAAACCACAGCATTTTCGATGACCTGATGGACAATGAGCAGGAAAACAATCTCAGACCGTATCTGAACCAGTAGTGTTCCGGAACCCGTTCCGGGGCTCCCGCCAAAGTGGTTAAATCTGAAAAAGAAATAAACCCGTACATGCGTCACATCAAATAGCGGCTTTTTAGATTACATACCTAATGAACGGCCAGCAAGTGTTTCTGAATCGGTTTTGAGTGGCCGGAAGAGGCTAAATCCGCGGTCACCAAAGTGCGGCCCGCGGGCCGCACTTGATGTCCAGTTCTCTATATTACCGTAGAATTCCTTGAAATGTTCCTTATGGAAGCTGATCTACTCCAGAAATAATCAAGAATAACGTGTTGAATATTTCACAAATCGATCCAGGCGTTGCAATACGAGCAGTTGAAAAAATGGGCCTAAGGATCACTGGGCTAAATGTAAAAGTAAACCAAATCCAGGCATGTGATATATCAAATCGTGGCTTTTGCGATAACCTGATGAACAGTTAGCTAGAAAATAGCCTTACGTCACACTAAAGACAACTGGTAGTGTTCCGGAATTGGTTCCGAGAGTCCCGTCGAAATTGTCAAACCCTGCATGTGACACCTTCGATTTGCAGCGTTTTTGGTTAACCTATGAGCTGTTAACAAGACAATAATGTCAGACCATATTTGGTTCAGCCGGCAGTTACCCGGAATCAGATCCGGGTAGTAAAATGTAAAATTTAATCAAACCCATGGATGCGGTACATCAAATCACGACCAGTCTTGTAAACATTCGACACTTTTTACTACCTTCATTTCGTTGCCGTAGTCGGGTGTCAGTCGGCTTTGTTACATTCGTGCGCTATCGTTACCTCTTACCTACACACAACACGAGCAGTAGAACAAAGATCAATAAACATAAGAAATGGTCAAATCAATGTCATCTGACACGATGACATGTGTCTAATTCTAGCTTTACGCATAGATTTTCAGCCAATTCCGATTATGAATGTTAATATTAGTTTATTATTGCATGTTGCATTGAATACGACACACAGATGGGCAACATAGCTCTTATTATGGAAGAAGACAGGAATAACAAAAGCTGAACCGTCTCCCGAAGCCGCTATCGCGGTGAAGTGCATTCGTTTGACATTTTTGTTTCGAACAATAGTTTGACTGCTTGTGTTGCGAATGTCGGACACAAAGGAGGCCGAATATCGACGAAAAGGTTCAAATGACTGTGATCTCTAACAAGACTGATCACGACTTATCGACACCCTGATGAAAAAATAGGGTCAGACCACATTAGATTCCCGGTAGTGTTGTGGGTTCAGCTGTGGCTTCGAAAGTGGTTAGAAGTAAAAGTGAAGCAAACCCATACATGCGATATATTAAATCGCGGTGATTAGGTAAAGGTGAATAAATAGCAATAAAATATTCTCAGACCATAATTGGGACAACCGGCTATCCCACGGGAAATTACCAAATATAAAAATGAACCAAACCCATACATACGACACATCAGATCGCAAATTTTTTGATAATCTAATGAACGGTTAGCAAGAAAATAGCCTTAGATCACATTAGAGACTAGCTGTTGTGTAGCAGAACCAACGTTCATGTGAAAAATTAAATCGTGGCTTTGTTTAATGGCCTGATAAACATTAGGTATGAACAACAGTGACGAATAGGTCTAAGATCTCATATATGAGAACAAAATATAGACAAAACTAAAGCGATCTCATCAAATCGCACCATTTCAGATTCCTAAGGTGTAAACTTAAAGTAGGATGGGTCAACGTTGAATTTAAAAATAAGAATTTCATCGCGTCAACTGGCTGTTGGCTGTTTTAAGGAATTTTGAGCTCTAAACCTATGTAAAATAAATGTATTTGGTATGGGAAATATGTTCGATGTCCACCAGAGTATCCAAGATAGCGGTCCAAAGTCCAAGATAATGGCCCAGTATTCAAGTTAGTGCCTATTTTATAGGATTTTTAATTCTTGCATTATGGGCATATTTTTTGTATGAAAATATGTCCAGAATTCAAAATTTGCAATCAGAAAACCCAAGCTGTGCGCTGTTTCACAAGGTCTGCAATATGACTATAGTTTGAATGGGGAAGAATGCCGGTCTTCGTTCAAAACTGGTAACCAGAAAATCATAAACAACATGCCAAAATTCAATACGGCTACTATTTTATGTAATTTTAGGTGCAGAGTCCAAAAATGAATACCAGAACATCCTAGATGGTGTCTCAATGTTCAAGATGGCGATTAGTTTAGTTGGGGTAGATATCCGGAGTCATAAAATGATGACCGGAACATCTAAAATGACTTCAAAATTTTACGGCTTCATTACACTTGTTTGGTTTGAGTTTTGGATCGTTGTCTTATATTTTCTGAATATTGGATGTAATGCTAATATAAAATGTATCCATATTGAGTAGATTTAGCAAGCAGTTTTCATTTTGTATTTATGTCAATGTCATCAACATGTCGCTCGAGTTTTGTTGAAAGGATATTTTAAAGCACGAGAAAGGCACCATCACCACTAGGTGGATTAATTAGGGTTTTTATATCTTGTTTTGTTGTTATTAAATTATCAAGGCATAGCATTTCGATAACAAATTTTGTTAGACAATCTCATTTTGTTATAATCAAGCTATTGATATACATTAACTAAATAACATTTAAATAACATGTTTGTTGAAGAACAAGTTTAGTTATTGTTGTACTATTGATCAATTTACCAGCAATAGCACAACAGTAACAAGTTTTGAAATCACAGCAACAATTCGACAATTATGACCTGTCCCTTTTTGTAGTTCCATTTTTGTATGCAGTTAAAAAGAAAATTTCTGAACGACTCCTTTTAAGAATTCCTTGAATAATTTTTGGATAAGCACTAGTATGGGACAAACATCAAATTCTCGCTCCAGTTGACTTTTTCGATTCCATTTAGGTCTCATATGAACTGTACAAAATTTCAGCTCAATCGGTGAAACTATAATTTAGCGCAAGCGGTTCAAAGTTTTCATAGGATTTACTATGGGAAAAGTTACACTTTCAGATAAAAATTCCCAGAGGTCGCCCAATGTCTCGTTAATTCAAATCGATCAACGCTTCTTGTAGAAAAATCATTTATGAAACTTTCTTTCGAAGACCGCAAAACAATTGGATGCTTGTGAAAAAAGTTATTGATTTATTACCGATAAGTGATCCAACGAACGGCTTTTTGTTTTGTTGTATCAGCAGCACTGCTGCTGCCGTTGCTGCATGGGGTGGCGGGTGGCATCACCACCCCCAGAAACAGCCGTTGTCGTTCGTCTTGGTTCGTATTGTTCTGTTGCTGATTTTCCGTTACAATGATTTTTTACGGCTGGCTTGTAGAGCCTGACATTAACCCCTTTCTTTCCGGAGGGCCATAGTGCACAGTTGAGCTTAGATTCCTTTCCTGACACTCGGACGTTGATCAGCCACCCCTAACATGGGGATCAAACGCTGTTGTGAGCAGCTCCTCCTGGAGAACAGACGCTCAGGTTTACAGACCAAACCCCCCTTGCCTGTCCGCCTACGATCAAAGTTCCCACTGGGGTTGGTTACCCAATCTTCCCTAAGGTTGCTCACAGTCCGGCCAGTGTCACTTGGCGGGGATAGAAGTTGCTGGGCAGAGGCTAGCGATCTCAATGGAATCTGTATTGCGAGAATTACCCAGCCTTTATCGTGCCATGGATTCCCATAGAACATATTTTTAATAATTCAGCTGTGATTCTCACGCAAACCCTTTGGAAAATCTGTTGAGATTGTAGGGACGCACTTTGATTTGACTTTGAGGAAAATTCGGTGAGAATCTAATGGCGATATTGGTGAGGCTTCCGTTCAGAAATCGAATGTTATTATGGTAGGAGGCATCTTGGTGAGGCTGATAAGGAAATTCTTGCGAGATTTTATATTTTTTTGTTGAAATATTCCGTTGGGATGCTCAGAATGACATTGAAAGGGTTATTTTCTTCCAAACTACTGCAGAAATCTCATCGAAATCGTTCCGAACAATCTCGCGGAACCTCTCAGGAGTGTGGATTGTGTTTTCGGAATAAATTTTGATTTTTCCAGAGGTATTTTGGATTCCTTCTGAACTTCTCTTTGACGGAGACTCTTCTGCAATTCTGAAAGTGGTTCCATCTGTGGTTCATCCAGGAGTTCTTTCAGGGATTGATAGGGAATTCCTTCAGAGACGCCATCCGGGAATTCTTTTGAGATTCCTTCGCAGATTCTTTGAGAAATTCGATTCGAAATTCATCCAGGATAACTCTTAGAGGGATTCCTTGCATAACTGTAGCAGGATATGTTTACGAATATGTTTGAGGAGATCCGCAAGGAAGTCTTGTAGGAATTTTGTAATAAAAACAATAATAATAGAAATCCTTCCGAAACTGTTGCAGTAAGTCCTTAATAAATTGAATAGAAAATACTACTGAAGGTTTTTTTAAGCTCCTGGGGGATGATTGTGATACAGAATATCAGAACTTCCGGAATAATTCCAGAAGGATCTGCAAACAATACAGAAGGAATTTCTGGAGGATATGGCATTACTCCTAAAGTTTCTGAAGGAATTCCGAAAAGATTTCCTAGATGAATCCCAGAACAAAATACTGCAAAATAAGCAGAAGGAACTCATGGAGTAATTTCTGCTGGAACCCCAGAAGAAGTTTTTGGAAGAATCCCGCAAGAGTTTCTTGGTGAAGGAGTCCCGGAAGATTTTTCTGAAAATCCTAGAAGGAACTTCTAGAGAAATTACAAAATGATCACCTAAAGCGATCCAGGAATGAATCCTAAAAGAGAAACTGAGACTGCATCAGTAGCAGAGACTACATTTCACGAACAATCTTTACAATTTAAGCATGATACAGTATGTAGATATCGCAACCAAAACTTGAAATCGTATTGGAGGCCATTTGTATTTCACGGAATGTCCAACTACCACAGTATCGAGTTGCCCGTAGTATAGCGAGGTCTAGCGGTCCTCAACGTGACTGAATTTCTTGGACAAAGTGAACAGAAAGGATGGTATTTAAATCCTGTAGGTATTAAAAAATCAATTCCAGAGTAGTTTGGATGAGCTAGATCACCCAATAAGTATGTCATGAAGTTTCTACCGGAACTTTGAGGCTTTTTTAGCACTGCAGTATGTTTTGTGACCATACATCGTGTATACAATTTGGTTTAGTATGCTTGATTTGTGGTACAAACTTCAGAGTAATTTGGAGGCCTTAGAATGGTTCTGGATGAAAACTTGAACAGATTACGATTGGTAGTGATACCTTGCTTATCAAGGATCAGTGAAACCTTTTAATCAGTAGCATAACGATGAAATGTAAGTGCCACGTATTTTTGGCTATCATCAAAAAGTGAAAGGATGTAAAGGGGGAGGTACCACGCATTTATTAGCACAACTATTCTCATGTACTATATAAAAACACTCCGACATACAAAAAAGATATTGCTTATCCACTACAAGTAAATCGCCTCGGATGTTTCCAGGTTATAAAAGAATACTGTTTGATTTGTGGTGCTTGTTACTCAGTGTTACTTGGAGGAACTCCGATAACACCACTAGTTCAGAGAGAACATTATGAAGCATGGCGTGGCAAGTTACAATAATATTTTGATTTAATGATCTCACGTCACTAAATTGATACTGTTCTCCTTAAAACCAAATTAAGGAAAGCTAGAACACGCTTATATAAGTTGCAAAAAGAGATCAGTTTCATTAGAGAATTCGGTATACGGGTACAAATAAACACCAAATATAGCAGTGATATGAAACCAAATCAAATCTAGCACATTTAAACGTCCTTTTCGTAGATAATGAGGACACTTCTTTCCTGCATTTAGTGCGCGGACACCCATTCTGCAGACGGTGCCAAGTCATAATTGAATTTCACTCGCTTGAATCGCGCCACTATCCTTTCATGTTTTGACGGCACTTCGTGTTGTGCCAGTTTTGTTTTCCGATTTTATCTGAACGCTAAACGAAACCCGTCCGATGGCAGTTGCCAGAAAACAAGACAGAATTCCACTGCTCAAACCTTATATGCGGGCGGAAATCAAAAATGGTAATTTGTCCTTTCACGGAACCAATTTGCGCCCGTTTTCAGCCACAATCTTGACTCGGTCCCAATACGAGCTTGCTCGGTGGGGGCAGTTTAATTTCATACTGATTGAATCATGACCAAACCAACTGGAAAATGTTATATGCACCTACCTACAATCGGGGGCCGGAAAATAGCCGCACCGAGCCGGAGACAATGAGGAAATCTAATCAGGATATGATATACAGCGAGGTCACTGAGTTGGGTCAATATTATGGCTAGCTCCGGCTGAAAATGAGGCGCAGTGCTCAGTGCAAAACCATGCTAATGGAATTCTTATCGTTGAATAAATTTTGCATTCAGAACACAATCAGAAAACGAATCGCAACTTTGGGTAATGGCACACTTAGCCTGCAAGTGGAATTCTCCTACCAGCGGGACAGGATTGCAATGGGAAATTTCATCATCATAACAGACCATCATCATCGTTGTCTCATTTAATTCAATCTTTGTGGTCATTGCGTTGGGTCAGAATAGGGTTAGTCTTTTGATGCTTCATTTTCTATCCCTTCTTTCGTGGAGAAGAAGCAAGTTAGGTTAGTAGGTGAGGATTAATATGATTTGTAAGTAAAAGATATCAATAATGTAGCATCCGTGAGCACAATGTACTTGATATTTGTTTACGCGAGCACGCGGAAAGCAAGGGAACACACAGTAAAAAAAAAACATCTTTTAATTGTGCGGTGTGAACTAAGGTTAGTGACATTCCCCTTACCTGTCCTTCCCCTAGACAGCATTAGTGACAGCAAGCATCATGGCGACTGTCGGAATTGCCAGTGTGTCAGATGCTGCCTTATGAGACGTTTCGGATCAGCTGATGGATCATTTCTTGAATGAAAATTTACCAGTAGGTCACGTCGTGTATCAATATTGTTGTCGTTTCATAAAATAGACTATTGAGGAGTGGAGCTTTGATTCTACCGTAGTTTGCGTAGATGACTGGGAACGGACGTGACATTCACAGTAATACGGTGCTGATTCGTTCGTTGGGGGCTCGCTAGATGTTCGCTGGTTGGGTAAAAACCCTACTAAAAAGCAATGTCAGGAGTCTCAAATAACCCATCTTTGGTCCGGTGTTACAGAATGTCATGTACGACGAGGTGTTGAGGATAAAGTTCCCGGTAGGAGTGGCAATCGTCGGCTTCGGGGAGGACATTACGCTGGAGGTCTACAGTGAATCGATCGAAGGAATTGACTGCACTCGATCCAAAGTCCACTCGATCGCTGTTTTGGAGGAATGGGTGAGCTCTAAGATTATACTATTACTTTGAAACGTTCAGTCAAAGCTTGATGACGATAAGTTTACCTTCGTTAGACAAGTTGAATTTGCCTGAAGGGAGCTTCCATAGCTGTAGTGGGCACTGTCTCGAATGATGCCCAATAGCTCAGCGGTGTATGCCAGTAAGTGCAAGCTTGAAGCTAGTATCACCTCGCCCTTACTAAGGTGTGGCGGCCCGGCTTGGGGCACGGCACCAAATACCGAAAGCTACCGTTGCATCAAGTACCGAAAGCTGGAAAGTTCTTATATAATTGCGAGCGTGTACTGTACCGTGTCAAACGATGCGCTCTGCGCCATCGGGGAGCACATAGAGTGCATCGAAATGCCTATCACAAGAGGCATACGAAGGACTGCCATGTTGGCCTCCATGATAAAATGGCAGCACGCATGGGATAGTTCCACCAAAGGAAGGTGGACCCACAGGTTGATTACGAGGGTAGATTGTTGGGTTAATAGGTGCCATGAGGAAGTAACATTCCGCCTGACTTAGGTCCTGGCAGGCTGTGGTTTAGACAGTATCTTTATCGTCTCGTTCATGCGGGTTTTCTCGAATGTCCGGTTTGTGCTGGTTTAGAAGAAACAGCGAAACATGTTTTGTTCGTGTTCCCGCGTTTTTTGCACAATGCGTGACCGCATGCTTGCCACATGTGGAGAGGACATAACTACGGTCATTCTTTTCCACAGGATGTCTAAAGATGCGGTTGAAACCGACCCCTACAGCAATTAAGTGACTGCGCCGTGAGAATATCCTGGTAGCGTTACTGTCGCTGCGTTGGTCTACTGGGTTGGATTCGAGTCCGCAGCTAAAAAGGGATCCCCGATAAATGTTGGTGCAGATGTAGGTGCCACCAACTCCTTCTGATTGTAGCTGATAGGGCCAAAGCCTTCACCAGGTCAAATCACGTTGCACGGAAGTATCAGTTCCTGATGCTTGCAGAACAGTTGATTGCGGCCATGGTGGTTGACCCTGACCGCCTTCCACTCGGGAAAAAATGGCGAAAAGGAATAAAATACACCGCTTCATGATATCATGATGACAAGTCATAATATTATGACGAAAACGACGACTATCATAAATATTTTTCATGATTTACATAAACCATGAACCAAAGACGTTACGACAAACCTTTTCTTACCCAGTCAACCAGTGATATGCGTACATTTTACATGCGCCTAAATGGAGGCATGCACGCGTACGGCCTCCACTTTATCATCTTATGCATCATCGTATACGATAACTGGTTGTCTGGGTTATTTACCTTCGCGCAACATTATGACAGTGTTGGTAAAATCACACTCAAAGCACACTCATGAACCGCTTCTGCGTGAGCAAACTCGCGCGCGATTCTGAATCATTTTCTCGCGCGCGAGATTTTCACGCAAAATCTCACTCTCACGAATCAAGCGCCGAAATCTCGTTCGCTTGTAAAACGAATTCAAATCAATTTGAACGACATCCAATGTTGTTGTACGATAGGTTTGCTTTTGCTCTATCATATAATCCTAAAAACTTCGATGTAAATAAGAAGGACACCAAGAAATAACGCATTGAGTGAAATCGCGAGTCAACTCATGCATGATTTTCTCGGCGGTGAGTTTGGCGAGTCAAGAATCGCGCGTGAAACAACTCAAGCATGAGATTTGAGATTTTGAGTTTTTACCAACACTGCATTATGACGCTGAGTCATAGAACCATGACGCTGAACAATAGAATTATGCCGCTGAGTCGTAAAACCATAAAACAGCGGCATAAAGCAATGCAAAAAAACAAACGGGTGACAAGTTTTGTAATGTATGTCATCCATCACCCTCGTCACCCAGCGTCCATCGGTAGATACGGAAATAGGTCCACGCACACTGTCAGTGGACTAAGCGTCGCTGCGTTCACACCAAGTCTGTCGGTCGGTGGTGAAGTATTACCTTGGCCGCAAATACGACCAATCTTGCTTTGGTCGTGTACGTGAGCGAGCTTCACACCCATTCAGATTGGCTGTGTTTCGTGATATGATAAGGCAAAGTATTTTTAAATAAAAAAAATATACCGTAAAACGGGGTAACTTTGATAGCTTTTCAGTGAATTTTCTTAATATTTTTCTTTGTGACAGTATTTCCCCTAGTTTTATATTTTAAAAACAAGTACTGGGGTATCAGTTATCAATTGCAATTGAAAGATCCGATAATTTTAAACATATTAGGTGACTTTTAATTTTTCATTAGCGCGTGAATCACATTTTGATTTTGGGTAACTTTGATAGTGCCCTGAAAAACACATCAAATCTAAAAAAATATCACAGATTGGAATCTGAAGAGCATGAACATAATTAAAGAAGCCTTGTGGAGTATATAAGATTGAAATTTTATAGCAAAATATGGATTTTTCACTAAATTCTACAGATAAAAATGAGTTTGCGGAGTACTGAGTGAAAAACACAGTGAGTTTAGCTATCAAAAACCATTATCTTTATAAAAATAAATTTGTAACGGTAAGTCAACATAGGATTACATGTTATTCATGGTGAATTCTCTTTTTTGGGATTGTTTCTGAATGTTTTATAAACTAATTTTGAACATAACAGATTTAACTGCATGAAATTACAAGGGTATTGCATACTTTTAGGCGTTTATTGCTGTATGGAGATTTATGTCCAAATTTTCAAAATTGATTCCGGTTTGTAAAAACGCACTTCGTTAAGAGATTCAAGGCCAGATTTGGAATCTATGTACACTAGAACCTCTTTTTATGCACATGGCTGGGACTGCATAAATTAAAAATGTGCATAAATTAAAAAAGGCATAAAACGAGGGAAATTTATGCATAAATTAAGTTTGGGCTTTGACTAGGGGTTTAATTAGAGAATCTAGTTCGAGAACCAGGTCTTGCTCCTGGGCAGTTAAGATGGGGCTAAAGGGGTTTCCAGAAAGTTCCCAGAGAGCCCAAAAAGGGGGTTCCAAGGGGCTTCAGGGGCGTTTTAAGGGGTTGTTTCGGAGGATTTGAGGAGCCTTCTGAGGGTGTTCTGTCAAGATTTTTTGGTGTTTTCATGGGATTACGGGGAATCCTGGGGTATTTCAATAGTATTAAGTGGGTTTCAGGGGCGTTCCAAGAGGCTCTAGGGGCAATTCAAGGGATCTCAGGAGCCTTTAAAGGGCGTTGCAAGAGGTTTGAGGGGTGTTTTAAGGTATTTCAAAGTCTGCTCTTAAACTTCTTAAAATGCCTCAAAAATACCCCTTAAACTCCCCGGGGACCCCATGTAACGCACCTGAGAGGCTTCGAAACCCCTTAGAACTTCTCCGTAACGCTTTCGTAACGCCCCCTGAATCCCCCGAAAATGTTCTGAAACGTCTTGAAATGCCTCCAAAATCCACCTTAAACCCCCTTGGACCCCATGTAACGCACCTGAGAGGCTCCAAACCCCCCGAAAACTCATCCGTAACGCTTACGTAACGCCCCTGAATCCCCCGAAAATACTCTGAAACGTCTTGAAATACCTCTAAAATCCCCCTTAAACCCCTTCGGACCCCATGTAACGCACCTGAGAGGCCCCAAACCCTCCGAAAACTCCTCCGTAACGCTTTCGTAACGCCTCTTAATCACGCCGAAAATGGTCTGAAACATTCTGAAATGCCTCCAAAACCCCCCTTAAACCCCCTCGGACCCCATGTAACGCACCTGAGAGGCTTCAATGCCCCCGAAACTCCTCCGTAACGCCTCTTAATCACGCCGAAAATGATCTGAAACATCCTGAAATGCCTCCAAAATCCCCCTTAAACCCCCTCGGACCCAATGTAACACACCTGAGAGGCTTCAAACCCCCCGAAAACTCATCTGTAACGCTTTCGTAAAGTCTCTTCATCCCGCAGGAAATGCTCTGAAACATGTTGAAATGCCTTCAAAATCCCCCTTAAACCCCCTCGGACCCCATGTAACGCACCTGAGAGGCCCCAAAGCCACGGAAACTCCTCCGTAACGCTTTCACAACGCCTCTTAATCACGCCGAAACAGGTCTGAAACATTCTGAAATGCCTCCAAAATCCCCCTTAAACCCCCTCGGACCCCATTAATACACCTGAGAAGCTCCGAACTCCCCAAAACTCATCCGTAACGCTTCCGTAACGCCTCTGAATCACGCCGAAAATGGTCTGAAACATCGTGAAATGCCTTAAAAATCCTCCTTAACCAAAACCCTTAAAAACGCCTCCGTAACGCCTCTGAAACCAGCCTAAAATGCTCTGAGACTTCCTGAATTGAATTCGAAACCCCCTTAAGACCTACTCGGACCCCATGTAACGCACATGAGACCTTCGGAAACACCCAAAAACGAACCTGTAACTTTCTTTTGCTCTCCTCTATAAACACCCCTTGACCGCCGTTGCAATAGTTCCCGTCATTATGAAATATTCTTATGCACAATATTGGCTCTGAATAGCTTTCCCTCTTTTTATGCAGGGCATAAAAAGGTGCATAAATTCAAAGTGCATAAAAATAACATGCATAAAAAGAGGTTTTAGTGTACTATGATGGATCTACCGAGAATAAGAGGCCATTCATTGAAAAATTAGTCGAAACAAAGTTGTACAGTAGATTGTTTGAAAGGGTTGTCAAATGACAAAAAAATCAACATTTCTTATTTTTTGCCCAAAAAGTTAAATATAAACTCGGTTTTAATAAAAATACGTTCAAGATGAACTTTCATATGTATAGTTTTGATCTACGTTTGCCTTTATCTTAACTGGTTGAAGGAATCATAGTAATAAGATAAACTATACCATGCCTGTCGCACTATCAAAGCTACCCGCATTATCAAAGATACACTATTTTACGGTACCCTAATTTTCTAAACAATACTGTGGATTAAACACCCCATTGAGGATCTTCTGCAGCAAAAAGGAAGGGGTTTGCATGCAAGAACCTCACAGAAAAACTATTTTTCTTCATTACTTTTGGCGCCTTGCCTTATTCAAATGACGGGTTTGAGGATTAAAATTCCTTCTACATCATTCAACATAAATTATGCTATCGGAGTTAAGAACTACCAAAACGTAATTGGAACTAGAAACGGTTAAAAGTTGATTCAGTTTAACATTCCGTGAAGGACAAAGGAAGTGGTAAGGACCATTCAGGAACCTGGCTGTACGCCAGCAGTCCTTGGTAGACTCCGCAAAGCATGCCATTGATGTTCGTTGCTGCAGGCTACGCAGCTGACCCTGAGGGTGCGATGTACAACAGCCCTACTCTGAAGCAATCGCGGGTAAAAATCTGGAACCCAAAACATGAAGAAAAAGTAATAAAATCAAAATATATGCCGCAACCACAAAAAGGTGATTGGAATTAAAAGCGGTTACGATACACCATAACTGAATAATCATAATAAACCACACGGATTGGCATTTCAAAAAATTGTCACTTTTTTGTCACGAATCAACTAAAACCCGTCACCTACGGTCTTGCAAGCTCGCCATTACATGCTGCTCGCGTTTTGAATCAGCTGGCCGACGCCGAAGAACAACGATTCCCGATGGCCGTGCCAGTGGTACTAAAGACACTTACGTAGACGACATGAATACTGGACACGACGACCATGGCTGAGACTTGCAAGTTGCAAGCAGTTGAGCGATATGATGAAGTACAGTAGTGGCTTTGTACTTCAAAAGTGAGTTTTTTTAAAGCGTTCCAGAAGAACTGTGGGAAACATGGGCAGAGCTAGAGCTCGTCTCAAGTTCAAGGTCCCTGCGCCTCCAGATTTGCATGCCATGACAAAGCGGATTGTCGTCTCCAAGATGTCACTCGAACTTCTTGGACCCGAGGTCGTGAACGCAAAGATGTTCATCCAAATTCTCTGGGCAGCAGGCCTGTCGTGGGATTTTGAGGTTGGAGAAGATTCAGCAGCATGGTGGAAAAAGTACCGTGCTGATATCCAACGGCTTACTCAGCTGGAAGGGCCGAGAAGAGTTCTCTGAAACACTCAAAGCCAATACTCGATCCACTGCACTGCTTCTGCGACGTCTCGCAGAAGGGTTATGGATGCTGCGTCTACATCGATTTACCGGACGCATCTTAGCGATTCGTCATTCGCATCTCCTAACGTCGAAGTCTAGTGTCGCAACACTTCGTGGACAGTCGGTTCCGCAACAGTGAGCTTTGAGCAGCACTCCTCCGGAGTCATCTGGTGTACAACCTCTTGACAAATACCAACCTGCCTGCACTAGTCAGGTTTTGGACCGATTCAGTCGTCACACTTTACTAGATCAAATCCAGATCGCATACATGGAATGTTTTCAACCCGATTAGAGGTTGCAGAGATCCAACGCCTTACCAAAGATGCACCAAGGTTGCATGTACCAACCTATCTAAACCCTGCCGACCATATCTCCCGGGGAATGCTTCCAAGTCAGACACTAGGCAACAAGCTGTGGTGGCATGGCTTGGCGTTTCTCACCTCCGTCGATCAGTGGCCGGAATATGCTGTTTCGATGCCGACCAAGTCGAAAGATGATAGGAAATGCATCCATTGGTGTCCCTCCCGTTGTTGGACACAAATGTAAACATTTTCAGCGAATTTTTGGAACTAGCCAATCTAACATTGTTTGCTCCGGAACAACTGCAAATGTCCAAAGAACTAACGCATTCTGTCCTCGTTTACGCCGGAAGAAGTAGCTTTTGCACTGAAGTCGATGGTACGCCCTCCCAGAGCCAGGAATATCCAACGGAAGTTCACCTGTACCACCACAAAGAAACAGAAAATGCCGTATGCATTGCATCGGCAAGAACTTTAATCTTTTCATGGACGAATTCAGACTTCTTTGGTTTGATGGACGTTCAAAGAATCTGAACGCACCGTGCGATACCCGTCATCCGATGCGGTTGCCATCCAACCATCATCTGAGCTGGATGATCGCAAGATTCGTTCAACTGCCGACGCTTTACGGCGGCCCTTCGTTACTGCTTGCCGCAATGCGTCAACGTTTCTGGCCACTTTGGGAAGGGATTTGGATCGTAAGGTCATTCGCCAATGCGTCATGTGCTTTCGGTGAAACCTTACAAATCAAATCGTTGCACCTCTACCATTAGCTCGCTTCAGAGTTTCCCGAACCTTCGCGTATTCCGGGATGGATTACTTTTGGCCGTTTTTCGTTCGTCCGCTGATTGGGAGAGGTAGGTACGTCGGTTAAAGTCTACGTCGCGTTATTCGTGTGTTTGTTCACCTAGAAGTCGTGCCGCAACTGTCGTTATGCGCTTTGTTGCCCGTCGCTGAGCTGTGGAAGCTATGCAAGGAGTTCCAGCAGCAATTTCAATCCCAGGAGTGGGCCGACTACTGCTCCGGAAATGGGATCACGTTTCGTTTCATCCCTGCTTGTTCTCCACACTTCGGAGGCATATGAGAGATCGATGACATGCAACGATCGCTCCAGCGCTGCTGGTCATGCTGGTCACGGGACTACGTAAGCTAGCTGCATCAACGAAGCAAGCGGAGGCGGTCGTCCGTAGACGTTCAGAAGGGGACTTCAGCTGGTTCTGCTGAAAGCGACCCACTATTCCCCGATGTAGTGGCCTCTCCAGATGCATCGTAGAGACCATCACCGGTTCGGGCGGGTTCGTGTTGTCGTAGTGAGGGCGGCGACAGGCGACTACCACTAAAAGGTTGCAGTGCTCTCCATCAATTCTGGAGACAGGGACACGTCGCAAGCACCGTCTACTAGTCTACTACTATTGAACGGTTAACGGACGATTTCAACGGCGGCCGGCATGTTGAGGACTCTCACAATCACCAACCAGAAACATACTTCAGAAATATTGAATTGTAACTCACTCATTCACACACACAAATACACACATTACCGATAGATATACAATGTAAATAAAATGCAACAACAACAAAAAGTTAAGTTCAATAAAAGCTGTAACCCAGTGAAGTGCACGTTTCGCTTAACTCTCCGAGCAAGTTTTTGTCTGTAATCGGTCGGTCGAAGGACAAAGCGTTCGAAAATGCATAGGAAAAGTGCCAGTGTTGTACCAAGTGCCCAGATTTTCTCCCGAAACAGTAGGCATGAGAGTCCGTCACCTTGTCGCAGTCCCCGAAGAGATTCGAATGAACTGGATAGTTCACCCGAAACCCTTACGCAGTTTTTCGTACCGTCCATCGTTGCTTTGATCAGTCTAGTAAGTTTTTCAGGAAAGCCATTTTCGTCCATGATTTTCCATGGCTCTGATGCATTAAAATCTGGTAATGTATTCACGATGTATGTTTCCATGGCCAAGCCAACGCCAAAGGAAGCCAGCGCCCAAAATCGACATTCCACTTGAACTAGAGCGCCTAATATTGAGAGCTTGTGTTTTTACTGAGTTTTTCACTTCCAGTTTTCTCGATAAAGTAACCAGTCTCTATTCTGCGGCAACTCATGTTTCAACCCTACATTACCGCACAAACCATTGTTCGGCAGTGAATTTAAATTTTGTGAAGGCGGATATCTATCCGTCAGCTGCCCTACCCGACCTTCGACCACGTTAACTGTGTGTCAGAACCCGAAACACGTGCAGTAGCTGTGGTAGAGGTGTTGCTCTTTTTTCTTTGAGTAAGCTAGTTTTCCTTCGGCAGAGCTTATGGCTATCAGCATTGCACAACGACGGCAATGGACGACCAACATGATGATGATGATATAAAGCCACCTTGGTGACATCAAGCTCAAGTGGGGAAACAAGGATCGATTGTACAAAGGGTGAGTAATCAGAAATAAGGAGATTTTTAAATAATTTTAAAATTTGATTTAGTGAAGCAAAATCCCATAACCAACATATATGTTTCGTTTACAATTGGCTTCTTCAACGGTGTTGAGATAATTCGATATTCCAAATCTGCATGTCAAACTGAGCCGAAATCCAAATTTGCATGAATTTTGGAGTCCGGAAACCTATTTAAAAATCAATTTGTAGTTTTTTTGGGAGCGATTTGTCGAATCACCCCTCGTCGCAGTTTGTCCTGGGCGGAGCTGTCAAACAGTAACCCAGCTGTCAAAAGGTGATTTTAAAAAATCTCTTTGAAATTGACTTTAAGTACCATAACAAAGTTTTAAAAATCTGAAAAAAATCATAGTGACTCAGAAAAAGGTGCTCTTTCGTATAAAAACAAAAAATCAATACTTTTAAAAAATTTAAAAACCCAATTGTCTTCGTACTAAATCAATAACCAATATAAAAATTGCATTTTCAAATATCAATATATTTGAAACTACATAACAAAAATGTAAGATCAGTTGAGTTGAATACTAATTGATGAAACACTTCAATTTATATTTCAATACTTCAATGCTTCAAATTTTCATATTTACTGTGTTTGTCAATGGTATTTACAATGCTTTTAGAACACAAATTTCTCCTGAAAACTATCAGCACAAGCGTCTCATTCTAAGCACCTATCCCCTACGACGACAGAAAATTTGGAACTCACCAATCACCTTTAGGGGTGACACTTTCAACGAGAACGAAGTAGAAAATATGGACGATTGACTGCACCTGTGTGTCCTCGACGGGTTGTGTCCAGTGCTCAGCAATAGTGGTGCGGTACTATAGGTAAAGTGCTTTTCCGTTTACTTCCGGCAGAGTAGAGTGCTTGCAGTTTGTGGGGAATTCAAAGCAAAGATGGGTAGGTGGGGGTACCTAGTGGACAATAAGCCGATTGGGAGCTTTTTTGTGCCGTGCGCAGTTTACAGACAAGTGGCCGGGTCTTCTTATAACGACTTCCGGTCACTAATGTCAGCAAAAAGACCGTGTGCCTGTAATTGGTTTAAAAATTGGAGCCATTCCAAGTTTTAGCAACTTTGTTATAAAAAAAAATTAACTTGAGAAATTATTGTCAAAATGGACTAACATTTTTGATTATTCTCTCTACTATTCATATTTTTATGTAGGATGTTTTTATGCTCTTTAATTCATGGAGGAGAACAAGAGAGATTGCAGAGGTGTTTCAGAGAGTCCCAGTAACAGCACTAGGAGATCTCAGGGGCCTTATATGGGGGTCGCAAAGGGTTTTAGTGGAAACCAGGAGGTCTCCGGAAGATTTAAGGGGTTTTAAGAGTACTCTCTGAGGACTTCATGGGGATCCATGGGTCTCAGGCGCGCTTTAGGGGGCCTCAGGGGCGTTTCAGTTGATCTCAAGGTGGTTCCAGGGGCCTTAGGGATGCTTTAAGGGGTTCCAGGGGTATTCAGTGGGTACTTGGAAGTCTCCAAGTACCAGGCTCTTACGCTTCCAAAATTCCAGACATTTCTGCATAGCAGATCTGAACATCCCGGAAGCCTCTGCAATAACTACTTTTAAGGCCAGGTTCGGAACTTCGTCGAGACCTTGGGCCTTAACTACGATAAGGGGTTTAGGGGATCCCCCTAAGTTCAAAGAATTTTCAGAGACCCCTTCACAAATCCCTTAAAACTCCTTGAAACGTCTCTGAAATGTCTTAAAACACCTATGAAACCTCCACAATCCCGTTGAAACACCCTTCAAATCATCATAATCAATTTAGAATGCCCCTTAAACTCCTCGCAACACTTTTAAAAGGTTCCCAAACCCCCTTTAACGCACCTGAAAACCCCTTGAAAAGCCTCAGGAATGCTTTCAAACACTCTCAAAACCTTTCGGAACGCCCTGAAAACGTTCCTGCAACCCCCTGAATCTCTCTGAAATTACTTGAAACGCCCCGGAAACCCATTGTGACAACGGCATTTAAAGGCTCCTGAGACCCTCCCGGAATCGCCCTTAAGGCCTTTTGAATCTTTCTTAAAACCCACTTCAAACTATAAAAGCGTCCCTCAAACCACCGTAGTCCCATTAGAATGCCTAGAAACCTCCAATCCAATCCAAATCCAATCCAAATCCAATCCAAATCCAATCCAAATCCAATCCAAATCCAATCCAAATCCAATCCAAATCCAATCCAAATCCAATCCAAATCCAATCCAAATCCAATCCAAATCCAATCCAAATCCAATCCAAATCCAATCCAAATCCAATCCAAATCCAATCCAAATCCAATCCAAATCCAATCCAAATCCAATCCAAATCCAATCCAAATCCAATCCAAATCCAATCCAAATCCAATCCAAATCCAATCCAAATCCAATCCAAATCCAATCCAAATCCAATCCAAATCCAATCCAAATCCAATCCAAATCCAATCCAAATCCAATCCAAATCCAATCCAAATCCAATCCAAATCCAATCCAAATCCAATCCAAATCCAATCCAAATCCAATCCAAATCCAATCCAAATCCAATCCAAATCCAATCCAAATCCAATCCAAATCCAATCCAAATCCAATCCAAATCCAATCTAAATCCAATTCCAATCCAAATCCAATCCAAATCCAATCCAAATCTAATCCAAATCTAATCCAAATCCAATCCAAATCCAATCCAAATCCAATCCAAATCCAATCCAAATCCAATCCAAATCCAATCCAAATCCATTCCAAATCCAATCCAAATCCAATCCAAATCCAATCCAAATCCAATCCAAATCCAATCCAAATCCAATCCAAATCCAATCCAAATCCAATCCAAATCCAATCCAAATCCAATCCAAATCCAATCCAAATCCAATCCAAATCCAACCCAAATCCAATCCAAATCCAAATCCAATCCAAATCCAAATCCAATCCAATTCCAATCCGAATCCAATCCAAATCCAATCCAAATCCAATCCAAATCCAATCCAAATCCAATCCAAATCCAATCCAAATCCAATCCAAATCCAATCCAAATCCAATCCAAATCCAATCCAAATCCAATCCAAATCCAATCCAAATCCAATTAAAAACCGATTGAAAACAAATGTAAATCCAATCCAATTATAATCCAAATTCAATCAAAATCCGATTGAAAACAAATGTAAATCCAACCAAATCTCAAACCATAGTTCATTCAAAACCAATACAGAACCAATCCAAGTCCACATTAAATACAACGGAGTCGCAATGGATTTCGATATAATATGATTTAGAATGGCCATTTTTGAGTATTAACATTTTTAGAAATATTACATAATATAATTTATATTATCTACGTCATGCAACAATCAGTTAACGTTAAAGTCTTGAAAGCATTAAGTGGTTGTGAATCCATTGTGATCTCTTTGAGAAACCTTACTTTATTTCAAAGGAGAAAAAGCACTTCCACCTTCAACCAAAACATTCAAATCAAACAAAAACGAAGAAAACTTGTAAAAAGTTCCTTTAGTATAGTGTGTTTATTCTGCTTGGTTACTTTTTTGCGTTCAACAGCTTTCTGAATGAATGTTTTCCTCTTTTTGCCACTTTTCGAAGTATCATGTTGTTTTAGTAGGCATCCTCACCACCAAAGGCTGAAAGGAAAACTTCTTTGGCAAGTCTATGTTGGCAAGACGAGTGGGTGGAAACAGGTTCCGCTCTGAACGATACGGACCAGCCAGTAGTAGCAGCGTCTCTTAATTGTGCTCCAAAGTGTAGAAACAATAAAACTCTATACGTTTCGAAACGAGTCATGCAAACTGGCATTAGCGAGCAAGTTTTGATTGTTAAGAGAGTTTTCAAGTCGCAAACGTAATTTAAGGCAGGTCAGTACGCTTTTCCTCCAGTAGTCCGGAAAGAGTGCCGAAGGGGTTGTCCTTCCTTTGGGTTATGAGAATTTATGAGAGCGACTGTGTACCCGGGAAGTGTATCCACCACGCAGCCAGACCCTTGGCGTTTGGGGTTGGTTTTGAAATGAACTAACCCTGTCTGTTACTTGTTCGGGAAGAAAGTGCGAACGTGATTTGCAGCTACAATCATCGTTGGTCGTTTTGGTGAAATCCTCTAGCTGTAGGACCGGGGAAACAAGTGTTCATTAGAGAAAATTAATGGAGTGGAATAATTAATTGAACGTGCTTCCTGTCCCAGCTAGAGGGTTTTCTAGGTTATAAAAACTACTATGTATCGCTGTAGAACTAAGCTTGGTTTTGCTAATCATTGCACTCTTCCACTGTTCATGGTACCGAACCAAGCATGCATTACGGCTAGGTTGACACGTGTAAAGCTATCACATCTGGATATCATAATTCATAGCACATTGTCGGCACGACTCAAGAACGTTTCTGGTCAAGAACAACCCTATGTATTTAAAGCATGTCACCTAATTCTTACTTGATACAGCTACGTACAAGTATTGCATAGTTTGGCTCAGAGGGGAAGTATCATAACGTCCGAGGTCATAATGTCCCTGGACTTTATGGCGCATTTTTTTTTTCGGGGTTTAACGTCCAAACATGCATATACTTATGTTACGAAGTCCAAGCAAAGAAGGCACATAGGATAACATTATAACCGTTGGATAGTAGGCCCACCGCGCGCACCACCACTATGCTGATTAAAAAAGTGGACTACCTTGCATACGCAACCATGAACAACGTAGCTGTTACTGATGGGTATGACTGGGATAAAACAAAATAGAAACATTGATAGAAAAAAAAAGTACTCTACATATACGAAACGTTTTCTTAAAGTTAGTACACATTAAACCCTAAATTATACTTAATATTTCTAATAGTTTTTTGAACTTGTGAGTACCGAAATCTACTTAAAAGAAATTAAAATATGTAAATATCATAAATTGTTCTACAGATACATACACATTTGTTAGAAATAGTTGCGGACAGTGAACACAAAGGTTACAAGAAGGACTTAATTCGTAAGTTAAAATAAGTTGACAAACACCATTATATAACTAAAATCAATAAACTCTGCAGCTTGAAGCATTCTCTAACCATAGAACCGAGTTTGTGGAGACGGCTTTGCAGAGGTAGATAGTGGAAGAAGAACGGAAGCGTCGAAAAAGGACCATGCAGGAGAAGCTGGATACACTATCACATCCAGTTTTAATTCTGGGTGATATGAACGCACATGGTACAGGGTGGGGCGAACCATGTGACGATAATAGAGCGGCCATTTTCTATGATTTGTGCGACGATTTCAATTTGAACATTTTAAATACAGGTGAAGTGACACGTATTGCATCTGACGGCAAAGAAAGTCGTCTCGACCTATCACTGGGGTCAAGTTCACTATCATTCGATTGCTTGTGGAAGGTAATCGAGGATCCTCATGGTAGTGATCACTTGCCCATTATAACCACCATAAAGCATAATAGTGAAAGGTCAGACCAACCAATTCAGGTTCCTTTTGACCTCACAAGGAATATCGATTAGCAAAAATATGCAGAAGCGGTATCTTTTGGCATCGAATCATTCAACCCCCTCCCACCTTTGGATGAATATCGATTCCTATCAGAACTGATATACAAGAGTGCATTACAATCACAAAAACGACGAGTTCCAAGTGCAACTTTCAAAAGAAGACCCGCCACACTAGGCTGGGATGATGATTGCACCCAGTTGTATCTTAAAAAATCTGATGCTTTCAAAGCTTTTCGTAGGCATGGTACTTCAGATCTTTTTCAAGAGTATACTAAGCTCGAAAGACAGCTGAAGAACCTGCTGAAAGCGAAGAAGCGTAGTTATTGGCGACACTTCATTGAGGGACTCTCTAGAGAAACTTCAATGACAACGCTTTGGAGAGTGGCTCGCAACATGCGAAACCGCTCTTCTTCTAATGAGAGTGACGAATACTCCAACCGTTGGATATTTAGCTTCGCGAAAAAGGTCTGCCCAGACTCAGTCCCAGCACAACCGATTTCTTGGGAAACATCCTCAGGAGACGGTTCTCTGGACAGACCATTCACTATGCTGGAATTTTCTATGGCTCTTCTTTCATCAAACAATTCCGCTCCGGGACGCGATATGATCAAGTTCAATCTTCTCAAAAATCTCCCAGGTATCGCGAAAAGACGATTACTGGACCTGTTCAACTCATTGATGGAGAATAACATTGTTCCGCCAGAATGGAGACAGGTCAAAGTAATAGCTATTCAAAAGCCTGGTAAACCAGCGTCTGATCATAATTCATACCGCCCAATTGCTATGTTATCATGTTTAAGAAATTGTTAGAAAAAATGATCCTATCACGACTCGACCATTGGGTTGAATCGAATGATTTGCTTTCAAATACACAGTTCGGGTTTCGCAAGGGCAAAGGAACAAACGATTGTCTAGCGTTGCTTTCAACAGATATTCAACTGGCCTTTGCGGAAAAGGAGCAACTGGCTTCAGTTTTCTTGGATATTAAGGGCGCCTTTGATTCAGTTTCCATAGGAATATTGTCAGAAAAACTGCACAATAGTGGACTTCCAGGAATTTTAAATAATTTCTTGTATAATTTGTTGTCAGAAAAACATATGAGCTTCAATCTCGGACAACTGACAACTTCCAGAATTAGTTACATGGGCCTACCCCAAGGCTCATGTTTAAGTCCCTTGCTTTATATTTTTTACGTGAAAGACATTGATAGTTGCTTGGAAGGACAATGCACGCTAAGACAACTTGCAGATGATGCTGTGGTTTCTCTAAAAGGCCCACATGCAGAAATGTTGCAAAGACCATTGCAAAATTCTCTAAATAATCTGTCAATCTGGGCAAGAGATTTGGGGATCGAGTTTGCTCCGCAAAAAACTCAATTGGTTGTGTTTTCTAGAAAGCGGAACCCAGCCCAACTGAAACTCAATCTTTTGGGAATAGAAATCGACCAGTCTTTGACTTCGAAATACCTTGGGGTCTGGTTTGATTCAAAAGGCACTTGGGGTACCCAAATCAAGTATTTGGTGCAAAAATGTCAACAAAGGATCAATTTTCTACGCACAATTACCGGAACATGGTGGGGTGCTCACCCGGAAGACCTCATAAAACTTTACAAAACGACTATTCTCTCTGTTCTCGAGTATGGCTCTTTCTGCTTCCACTCAGCAGCAAACTGCCACCTAATAAAGTTGGAACGAATTCAATACCGTTGTTTGCGTATTGCTCTCGGTTGTATGCACTCAACGCATAATGCGAGCCTAGAGGTCCTGGCAGGGGTGAAACCTCTCCAGAACCGATTCTGGGAACTCTCGCTAAGGTTACTTATCAAGTGTGGAGTGAGCAAAACACTTGTCATTGAAAACTTCGAAGAAATGCTCAGTCTGAACACTCAATCAAAATTCATGAGAATCTATCTGTTCTACATGTCATCTGACATAAGCCTACCAAGTTATAATCCTCCTCGTGTACACTTCACTAATGACAGTTCCTCTGTTAAATACGATCTGTCCATGAAACAAGCTATTCATGGAATACCAGATCAACTTCGATGTCTATCTATTCCTCGCATTTTTAACGAAAAGTACCAAAATGTCAATTCCTGTAAGAGATTCTTCACTGATGGGTCTCGCATAAATGGATCCACTGGTTTCGGTGTCTTCAATGAAAATTTCACCGCCTTCCGCAAACTTCAGGAACCTTGTTCGGTTTATGTTGCTGAGCTGTCAGCAATCAATTTCGCTTTGGGGATGATTTCCAACATGCCCGTAGACCATTTCTTCATCTTCTCGGATAGCCTTAGTTCGATTGAGGCACTCCGGTCGATGAAACCTGTAAAACATCCATCTTACTTTCTTACAAAAATAAGGGAGCAGATGGGTGCACTGGTCGAAAGATCCTACAAGATTACCTTTGTATGGGTCCCCTCACATTGCTCAATTTATGGCAATGAGAAGGCGGACTCTCTCGCAAAGGTGGGCGCACAGGAAGGTGAGATCTATGATAGAAGAATTTCACATGATGAATTTTTCCATTTTGTTCGCCAGAGTTCTCTTCAAAGTTGGCAAAATGATTGGCGAGATGGCCAGCTGGGACGGTGGTTACATTCCATTATTCCTAATGTTTCTTTGCGAGTGTGGTGGTATGGTCTGGATGTAAGTCGCAATTTCATTCGCGTGATGTCAAGACTTATGTCCAACCATTACTCGCTAGACGCGCATTTACACAGGATTAACCTCGCGTTGAGCAATATTTGTACTAAGTGCGGTTCCGGTTACGATGACATCGACCACGTAGTTTGGCAATGCCCGGATAATGACGCCTCCAGAGCACTACTTTTGGATACCCTTGAGGCCCGAGGTAGACAACCCTTTGTTCTTGTGAGAGATGTGTTGGGGACCCGCGATGTCACATATATGGGATGTATTTTCGACTTTCTTCGCTCTGCTGGTATAAAAGTTTAATTCGCTTGTGTTTTCTTCTCCAGTTTTTTTTTCTCTGTTTTGTCCTCTTTGTGTTACCAAGCTACTCCTGGCCATCCGGAAGACCAAGTCCCACAACAAGTTGGTACCAACACCACAAGGCACCGAATTCGCTAGCAAGATGCGATTTACCCCCGGATGAGCAGCAGTGAAACCTTTGGCCCAATCCTTACCCTGTCCATCCCTCAAAATGTGACCTTCTAACCTCGAGCTGCCACGAGTACCCTGGCTTCCACCCATTACTAACAGATATCATTAAAAAGTTATTACTATGTATAGTGTATACTATTAAGTACAAAGAAAGATCTTCGGCTCCGTAAAGCGTTATACGCGATTGAGCCCCAAATAAATGAACTAGATAAAAATTAAAAAAAAAAGAGAAGCTGGATATTGCCAAACGGTATATTAATAAGAAGTACGAGGTGATGCAGGAAAAGAAACGGACGAATTTCGCACCAACTCGTCTTCGGGGTTGGCAGCACCCCCTCAGAATGTTATGAAATTTTGTAGGTTTCAAGACTTTACCTTTTCAAGCAACTTTGCATATTTTGTTTTTTTCAAAATTAACCTAGACTAACATTTAAAAAGAGTCAAAGTTTTTTAACCGTTTTTTTTCACAAAAAAATAACTCGAATATGATAAGATGTACAAAAAAGTGATGTATGGGGGACATTTAGAGAATTGTCCAAGCTTTCATGAAAAAATATTTCAAAAATTCTAAATACATTTTTACACGTTAAAAAATATATTTTTAAAATTAAAAGTCAATTTACAGAAAATGCCCACTTTTTTATGTTTTGAAATTTTTTTCCAAGAAAGTCAATATTGTTACCTAACTTTCCTCCATACATTACAAGATGGGCACTTTTAAGGAAAAAAAGTTTTTCTAACAAAAACTTTTTCATGTTAGTTTTTTTAGCGTGTTGCACATTAGCCGTTTTTTCACAAAAAATATAACTCGAATATGATAAGTTGTACAAAAAAGTGATGTATGGGGGACTTTTAGGGAATTGTCCAAGCTTCCAAGAAAACATATTTTAAAAATATAAAAAAAATGTTTTACACGCTTAAAAATATTTTTTCAAAATTAAAAATCAATTTACAGAAAAAGCCCACTTTTTTATGTTTTGAATTTTTTTTCCCAAGAAAGACAATATAGTTGCCTAACTTTCCTCCATACATCACAAGATGGGCACTTTTAAGAAAAAAAAAATTTCTAAAAAAAACTTTTCATTTTATTTTTTTTTGCATGTTGTGCATTAACTCGTACAGTAATGTATCCAGAATCCTAATGACAATCCATTAAAACTTAATGGGCTCAACTACTTTTTAAATATCTTAACGTGCTTGACATTGGAAAGGGCTCAAGACAAATTTACTTTTAGGGTTTTATATCAATGAAAACGCTTGTGTATTGATGAAATATGTACATATGTATATGTGTATTCAATTATTTTCTTTTCTACAATATATAGATCCTTCTTTTATACATTCTATAGTAACGTTTTTTTGAATATTAGATCTTTAGTCTATCTGAAACAAAGTAAACTTTTTTGGATTATCTTTTGAATTCGAAAACTTCTTCGCTTCAATTTGACTTTCAGAAATTGGCACAAATGAACGAAATTTTTGTGTACCAGGAATTGTTTTTACGTGACTGTATGTGTATAGTTCTTCAAGTTCATCCGTCATTTTTGCATATTGTTTATTTGAAATAAAGCAGAAATTCAATTTTGTTATATGTATATCTGACTGTTTAACTGCCCAGTCATACAGTTCTCGAGGAGTTGTGATTGTGCTTCCATAATCTCGAGCAAGACTTGCTCGTTTTGCCATTCGCTTGAGAGTAGCTCCAACAGCGTCACATGGACCTTTGCCATGTGAAGTTGCGAAGAAGTGCCATTCTGCTTCCAATCCATAATTGGACCGAAAACTGCACAAACTGGCAATTTTTTTTTTGTTCTTATAATGAGCTGCTGCTCCATCTGACATGAAAGTAATTTTTGAGGAATCAATCGATTGTTTAATGAAATCCAGCAGTTTTGATATAAATAACTGAACTGCTGTTGTATCGTGTGTAAGTACTTCAGATATTATTATAAAGCTCAAGTTTTCCAACTTATTTTCTTTTCTGTAGTACACTTCAAAGGGGTGAATGGTAGCTTGAGAATTATTCCAATGGTAACCTTGAGCTGAATTTTGAATGATAAATGAATAATTTTCTGAAAAGTCACAAATTGTTAATACTTCATACTTCACCCTGTTTAAGAGATTCTTTTTTATCCCGCAAAAATGAGGATTGTTCTTTATAAATGAAATCATGAGTTATAAGCTTATCAACTTTTTCTACAAAATACGGAACAAACTCGTCTATAGTCTTAGTAATAGTTTCCAAATTGCATTGATCAGTGGTTAGCCATTGTTGAAATAAAACCGATTCTTTATCATTCGCTTTTAATAATGATGTTAGTTCTAGGCACACAATAATACAATTTCAGCAAACAGAATGCTGTTTTAAGCATTCAGATATCAAAACAAGCTGAGACAACAGGTTCTATTCCAGTTGGGATGTAACGCCAACAAAAAGAAGGCACCCAATCAAACAAAGTTGTAATGCCCATTGAGTGTTATTAAATGGGTATAAGGATTCTTGATACATCCTGTACGAGTTAATGCGCAACACGCTAAAAAAAACAACATGAAAAAGTTTTTGTTAAAAAAACTTTTTTTCCTTAAAAGTGCCCATCTTGTGATGTATGGAGGAAAGTTAGGCAACAATATTGACTTTCTTGGAAAAAAATTTCAAAACATAAAAAAGTGGGCATTTTCTGTAAATTGACTTTTAATTTTAAAAATATATTTTTTAGCATGTAAAAATGTATTTAGAATTTTTAAAATATTTTTTCATGAAAGCTTGGACAATTCTCTAAAAGTCCCCCATACAACACTTTTCTATAGGTCTTGTCATTTTTGAGTTACATCGATTTTAAAAAATTCTTCGAAAAAAAGTTAGGCCCTCTTCAAATATTACTCTTGAAAATTTTCGAAAATTTAAGTATGCAAAGTTGCTTATAAAAACCTAGTCTTTATGCCCACCAAGTTTCATTCGATTCTGAGAGGGTGTTGCCAACCACTGGTCGAGTTGGCGCGAAATTCGTCAACGATCAAATCATGGTGTAAGCCGGAAAAGTCATTCCAGCACTCGAAGCAAGCTGAATCCGGGACGAGTCAAGATCCCATCGGTGCCGCGCCAGTTGTTGAAATTGACCCCAAAACATCCGCTGGTAGTTCGTGTGGCGGTGCAGTTCCGATTGATGTTTCCAATACATCTGTAGCAGCTACAGGTTCGTAAAACTTTAACTATATCGCTTCTTGGGGAATATTAGTACCTCGGTCGGGTCAGGGCCTGGCGAATTCATATTCTGCCCCCCTCCCCTCCATCGCTACCGACAACATTCAGTACTCCGGTGCAGGAAAAGCAGATTTCTCGTACCACCAATCACGTAGCAGCTGACATTTCCTAAGTTCATCAGCCTAAGTACATGTCAGATACAGGTACGTCAAGCTTGCATGTTTCGTTTCAAGCGGCTCAATATGAAGGTAGATAGGCACAGTCTCCGCGCAGATACCCAGTAGGGACTCGTTGTGAGTGTGCCGAGTGTCCCAAAGCCAACCGTTACGCCAGAAGTGTCACAGCGAGCGGTTCCTGATCCATCAGCCAGGCATTATAGACCGAGTTCGCAGCAAATCGCCACTAGGCACCTCGTGCCCAAGGAGCTACCGGAGTTTTCAGGTAATCCCATAGAGTGGCCATTGATCATGAGCAGTTACAACAACTCGACTCGAATGTGTGGATATACCGACGACAAAATCTTATGCGACTGCAACGCAGCCTGAAGGGGAATGCGAAGGAAGTAGTTTGGGGCATCTTTACCATTCGTCATCCGTACCACAGACAAGGTTGCAACCATTCATTTGCAAAAAATTACATTCATTTGCTATTATCTCAGTTCAGAAGCATGCTATCGAAAAACAATGTATGTATGAATTTAACCTTGTAGTTTTATCTGAAAGTTTGCCGAATAACATTGGGGTCGCACACGCATTCCAAAGTCGTGAGCGAGCTGTGAAGGCAACTTTCCACAGCGTGAATGAAATTTACATTCACGGCGTGGAGAGTTGCCTTCACAGCTCGCTCACGACTTTGGTATACGTTTGCGACCCCAATGTTATTCGGCAAACTTTCAGATAAAATTACAAGGTTAAATTCATACATACATTGTTTTTCGATAGCATGCTTCTGAACTGAGATAATAGCAAATGAATGTAAACCTTTGCAAATGAATGGTCGCAACCTTGACCACAGATTATGTCCAGGCCACCTTGGAAACCCTATACGGACGCCTGGAATTAATAGTGAAATTCTTGATGAGCAAGGTGTATTCTACTGCGGCACCAAATGCAGATAAATTGGAAAGTCTCATCAGTTTCGGACTCGTTGTGCAGAACCTCTGTAGCCAGCTGCAGTCTATGGATAAGGAAACCCATTAGTCCAATCCATCACTACTCCAGGTTTTGGTGGACAAATTGCCAGCTAATATTAAGCTGAACTGGGCTATGTATCAGCGACACGTTCCAGTAGTAGACTTGCGTGCTCTCGGCACCTATATGACCACAATTGTGTCTGCCGCTAGCAAGGTCAAGCTCTACGCAGAGCCGTCCACAAAGCCAGAGAAGCCTAAAGGAAAGGAAAAGGGTTTCATCAACGCCCATTCAACGGAACCCAATAGAAAAAATTATCGCGACAAGAATGAGGAGACAAGCAGCGTGAGTGTAGGCTATCAAGCTATCAACCAAAGCCGTGTCTGTTGTGTACAGAGATGCCAGATATACAGATTTTTCTGTATTATACAGATGTTTTACCTTCTATACAGACAAGATGCAGAGTACAGAAAAATACAGATTTTTGAAGTTTGATACAGATTTCTCCAGAGACCATAAATATTGGAGTAATTTTCAGTAAAATCAATGGAAACTTTATAAATTGCTGCTTAAACTTTAAAGAATTTATGGAAATTTGTACATTTTCACCCATGTTTTAGAAAAATAAAAACCAGTAAAAATTTTAATCCGTCAAAAAGTAGTACATTTTTGTTAGTTTCTATTGAAATCTAGGACGCTCTGTGTCTGCTATACCCTGAGAAACGGCGATACAGAAAAATCTGTATTGATACAGATTTTTGATAAAAATAATCTGGCATCTCTGGTTGTGTATGACGGAGGGGCATAATATGATGGATTGCGAGGGATTCAAGCAATTGGGTTGTTTAGTGAATGAAATATTGCTATAATTCCAATCGAAAAAGCTCATTTTTCGGAGCATAACGTGATTTTATTGCAATCCAATTCCTTTGTTTTGATGGTTAAATAAACAAAACAAATTTAATTTCTGTGGATAGAATGACAGTTCATTCGATAAAATGGCAGTGCGCCCCGAACAAAAAAATTTCCCCATACAAACTTTAAATACATTTAAAAATAGTTCCCAGCCACCAAAACTTATGAAATTTTGGATTTCGACCAATTTTTTGACGGAGAATCCGATTATGAAGCCTTTGCCTGAGCCTTTTTATAACCTTTGCCGTCGCTGCCTGATTCCACACGAAAAGTGGCCATGCAATGCCACAGTTTGTGGAGTTGATAACTGCAAAGCGCGTCATCACAAGTTGTTACAATGTTACACCCTGGAGATCCCCAGTCGTCGATTACCGAAGATACGACACCAGCGATGAACCAGCCGCATCTTCAGCGACCGTGAATGTCCATCGACAGCATCCGTGTCCGGTACACTTCCGAATACTGCCAGTTACACTCTACGGGAAGAGTGCAACACGCTGACGTTTCTCGACGATGCACAGTGGCTGATTCCGTCATTGGAACCTTAATTAATAACTTTTTAACAATAGGGGGATTCACTTAACAGCGTAAGCTGATTAAACTGATTGAACGTCGCGATCACCAAGGCAATCTTTGATTATTTTATTCGCAAAATTATGAAACATTTCAATTAAGCAGAAAATCATGGCTTACGCAGCAATTTAATCTGTTTAGTGAGTACCCCTAATGATGACTTCGAGTAAATTTTTCACTATAATAAGGAGCTTTTGTGGAAAATGTTGTTTGAAGCAACTTTGCCGAAGACGCAAAGTTTGTAACTCCGTTACTTTTTAAGGTACGTAACGGTTCTTATTATCAGCCACTTGAAAAGGATTTTTGCGAAATAACTTTCCTAGAATTGAGTCTACATTTTTCCCATTTTCAACAAAGTTATTTAAAATGGTAAAACACACGAATTTGCCGAACTTGACATCCCGCTTATTTTTAAAAAAAAAAGAAAAGTTTTAGCGGTTATTATAGTTTTTATGTGAAAGTACCTACAAGTAATTTTCTCTCTTAGAAGGCCAAAATCACCAAACTATTAGAGACTATAAGATGGTTTCTCTATAGAAACTTACAACCATTTATGATTTTTTTATATGGGATTTATTTATATCTTCAACATATTTATATGGCAGTTCATGTGAGCATGCATTTTTATTGTTATTGTAAGTGTTTGTGAATATATGCCTTTCGGGGCGGAGCGCAAAAAAAATGGAAATTCCATACAAATTTCTCAACTGTAGCTCTCTAGCACTCTTAATAAGTACATTCATTAAGTTGATAATTCATTTTTTTAACTGGAAATGTGATCAAACCTAAAGACGAGGTAGCTCTAGTAGAGAACGGAATTCTTTAACCTTTGAAGATATTTAAAACAGAGTGTCAAAGCTCGACAACAAAAATAGTGTTTTTAAGAATAGGCCATTTTTTAAATGTTGAGGGTTTTACGATTATAAATACATTTTTAAAGTTGGTGTTCGGTGATATGTTATGTGTACATAACTGCTAACAATAATTAATATTTTCCTGATTTTTCCACGTACAAGTTTCATTCGCTACAGGTTATTGAAACGATGAAAAATCTTTAAAAAAAAACAACAATTTGTCCAAAACTTTAATTTGTGAGATCACAAAGGTACGAGATCAAAGGTGGCTTAAAATTGAAATCAATGACATTAACTTACATGAAATATCGTGAGTTATCTGAAAATTCAAACTTAACTGATCATAAATTGCAGCTCGTAACTGAGACCCTGATACCGTGATTTCGGGTGTGATTGATAAGTGGGGTGAAATTGATCGACGAGAGGGCCATTTGGAGGTTGTTAAAAATAACGACTTAAACCCTTAAAAGCCCTAGACGAACCACTTTTTTTTAATCAGCTACTACTCAAAGACCATACAATCAAAAAATTTGAAACCAATTTTAAATTGAATGCGGTTAGTTGGTCTTCCAATATCTGGGTGTGGCATCCCCCCTGACCCCTCCCCCTTTCTGGGTATGGAGAAATGCCACGGGGGTATTTTTCGACAATTTTATTGAATATCACACATATTATCATTCTGAAATTTGTAATGTAAAATGTATTTGGCCATAAAATGGTCCGCTACGGAACCAGTTCCGGACATTCAGGTTTCCGGACATAATCTCCGGAGGAACCTGCTACATACTGTATACTAAGGTTCGCATTCATAATCCTTTTTTGCGGCTTCAAATATTGAATTTAGAAGTATGATGTCTTAGAAGAGTTTGTTCTATATACTTAATTCTTTATTTTAAAATTTTCACCTAGATGATTAATCCACCTAAAAGTGCAATAGAAATTTACTTTTCTCAAAAATAAAGATAGAGTATTGGAGTCTTCTACAAAGTTGCAGAAAAGGGTATTATTGGAAAGTTTGCCGAACCAACTATTACCTTATTTGCTGTTATGAGTTATGTGTCATTGTTTGTGGACGACCCCTTGTAATTGGTTTTCGGATGTAACTTTTTCTATGGATTATTAGGATTGTTTTAGTGTTTAACAAAGTTGTTCTTTGTGATGGAATACACCTCATTCTGCTTTTTTCTTCGTACTGGAATAACGCTCCAAGTGGAACAGCGACTGCATCTCAACTTGGGGGTGAAAGCCTAAAAGGCCATCCTGAAGTATACTTGGAAAATTTCCATGGTTTTTGCAGAAATTATTGCTGGAATACCTCAACCAATTACAGTCACTACTTACTTACTACTTTCGGTCCTGGGCACCCATTAGATCCGGCTTATATCTATTTCTCATTCATTCTTTTCTATAATCATGAGAAATAGAGGAATAGAAGTGAGAGTAAGTTCCATCTTTTCCATGATTCTCATTCTCTTGTTTGTTCCTGAAGAACGAGTAAAAAAGGAACATCTGGCCACGCTAGTGGTTACAACTGTGATTCTTTCAAAAAAAAAAATCTCGTTTTGATTCCCTCGGGGATTTACATGACGATTATTTCGGAAATATTCTTACAAATTTTCCAGCTGGGAAGCAACTTGAAATTCCTTTAGGCATTATTACTGAGATTTCTCCCGAAGTGATGCTGGAAACATTCCTGGAGAAATTCTAGTTGGAGTTTCTGCTGGTAGGTACTCTTAGAAAAAAAATCTTAAGGAATCCATGAAGAGATCTATAAATGAATCGCAAGCAGAATTTCTATAGCATACCTTGGAGAAATCTCTGGAGGAGTCCTTGAAGGTAGCACAGAAGGAATATGTATAAAAATATGTTTAAAACTCATTAGGAAAATTGCAAGAGGAATGTCTACAGAAAAACCTGATGAGCTTCTCTAAGCGATTCCTGTGGGGATTGCTGAAGAAATAGCTTCAAGGGTTCCTTCAGGAATTTCTCCGGGATACATTCAGATTTCGTTCTCAAAAATCCTACAAGAACATCCCCTGGGATTCCTGCAGAAATTCTCATTGCGACATTTGAAGGGATTTCTCCATGGAATCTCCCAGAAATTCCTCCTGTGCTTCTTTCAGAGGTTTTGACCAAGAAATCTTCCAGCAATTGGTCTTGAGATTCTTCCATAAATTTCTGCAAGGACTCACACAAGAATTAAGAGAAGTTAGAAGCAAATGGGTGAAAGTGACAAAAATATACTTTCGAGTAAACAAAATTTGAGTAAACAAAGTTTTCCATTAATTTTTCCTCCCACGCAAAATGTATATGGTTTCAAAATGGACCCAATTTTCTCTCATTCATTGCAATTCATCGTAAAAATAATCTTGAAAAAGTTCATAAAAGCTTAAAATTATAAGAATTTTTTTATATGCTCAGCTCAAAATCAACAAAATGGTCACTTACACCTCTTTGCACCTGGACTCCTCAATTCTTCTTGCATTATCAATAGGAATTTCTTGCTGGGACTCCTCCAGTAATTCCTGCTGTACTTTATCATGGATTTCTCCAGAAATAAGTAATTCCTACTGGGAATCCTCTTGAGAGTATATTAGGAACTACTGCTGGAATTGCTCCAGGACTTCTACTGGGGTTTTTTCTAGATATTTCAGGTAGGTACCTTTCTAGTTTTTTCTGGGATTCCAATGCAATATCTGCAGGTAATCCTCCAGTAATTCCTGCAGGACTTTAAAGAGCAATATTTATATTTATTGGAGATATTCCATGGAAATCTCAGCAAGAATTCCTTAAGAAATTTCAGAAGGTATTTTTAGAATCCCTGTTGTTTATTGGATGTATTGCAAAAGGAATTCCTAGAGGTATCCTTGGAGAAGAATTTCAAGGAGAAATTCCAGAGGGATCTTCAGAGGAATCCCAGCAGTCATCCCTAAAAAATTGCTGGAGAAATCTTTTGAGAAATCTTTTTAGAATTCCTCCAGGAATGTCTGATGAGATTGTGCTAGAAGTTTCTGCTGGGATTCTTCGCTCGGCAAGGAATGTCCCTTTAAGAAACACTCTACAGTTTATTCAAATCCTCCCGGAATATTTCTATGAATTCTTGCTGTGATTCCTTCAGGAACTCCTACCAGGATTTCTCCAAGCATTTCTGCTGGGATTTCACAAGCATTTCCAGATGATATTTTGCTGTAAATGCTTTTAAGAATCCTCCAGGAATTGCTGAATAATTTCTGTCAATAATGGCTTGAGGAATTCCAGCAAGACTTCCAAGAGGTTTCCCACCACGAATTCCTCGAGAAATCTGAATCAATTTCAACTTAATTTCTCAAAGGAATCTGAAGGAGATTTCCAATAAGAAAACGAAGAGGAATTCCTGAAACAATCCCTAGACACATTCTTAGAAGAAGCGCAAGAGAAACTCTGAAGGATGATACAGAAGAGAAGTTACAGTAGTAGTTGGTGGATGAATCCAATCAATAATAATTAAATAAATCCCAACAAGAATGTCTAGAGGTAATCCCAGAAGAATTCTTTGATAAATTCCAAGAGGTATTACTAGAAGAACAACTTGAGGAATTCGTGGTTTTAACCAAGCAGGCATTTTGGGGAAACTTGAAGTGAAATTTGTAGAGGAATGTTTTGAAAAAAAAAAACTGTAAAAATCACAAAAAGAACTTTTGTAGAAATTCCTGTGGACTGGACATTCTAGAGTTTTTTTTTCGTAAATGAGGTCCTGAAGGAATTCTTGGAGAAATGCTCAGAAAAATGCAAAGAGAAACTTTTGGAGGAATCCAAGAAAAAGTATTTTGAGAAATCCTCTTTAAATTCCTCCACAAATTAATAATGGAATTTCTCTCAAAATTCTTGCTGAGATTGCCCCAAAGGTTTCTCCAAAGTTTCCTTTACATTTGCTGCATGAAATTCCTCCAAGGGATCCTATAGGAATTCCATTTGTGATTTCTCCAGAGATTTTTCAAGGATACCTTTAGGAAATTCCCTAGAAACATCACCTGAGATTCTTGCTAGGATTCCTTCAGATATTTCTACTTTTTTTTCAGGAATTCTTGCTGAAATTTTTCAAACAATATCAGCTAAGATTTCTTCAGTAATTGCTCTTAGGAGTCCACCAAGAATTCCTGGTACATTACCAGCAGGAATTGGTTGAGGAATTCCAACAAGACTTCCTGGTGGATTCTTTAGGAAATTATTGAATTAATGCCAAAAAAGTTTCTGAAGAAATTTCAAGTGGATCTCCGGCATGAACTACCGGATAAATACTAAGAAAATTTTCTTAGTTTACAGTAATAATTTTTAAAGGAGTATTATAATCATTAAAAAAATAAAGAGAATTTCACCAAAAACTCCATAGTCTTTTTGAAATTTTTGGGAAGTTGAGATGCAGGCGCTGTACCGCTTGGAGCGTTATTCCAGTACGAAGAAAAATGCAGAATGAGGTGTATTCCATCACAAAGAACAACTTTGTAGAACACTCGAAAAATCCTAAAAATCCATAGAAAAAGTTACATCCGAAAACCAATTACAAGGGGTCGTCCACAAACAATGACACATAACTCATAACACATAAGTTGAGCAAATAAGGTAATAGTTGGTTCGGCAAACTTTCCAATAATACCCTTTTCTGCAACTTTGTAGAAGACTCCAATACTCTATCTTTATTTTTGAGAAAAGTGAATTCCTATTGCACTTTTAGGTGGATTAATCATCTAGGTGAAAATTTTAAAATAAAGAATTAAGTATGTAGAACAAACTCTTCTAAGACATCATACTTCTAAATTCAATATTTGAAGCCGCAAAAAAGGATTATGAATGCGAACCTTAGTATACAGTATGTAGCAAGTTCCTCCGGAGATTATGTCCGGAAACCTGAATGTCCGGAACTGGTTCCTTAGCGGACCATTTTATGGCCAAATACATTTTACATTACAAATTTCAGAATGATAATATGTGTGATATTCAATAAAATTGTCGAAAAATACCCCCGTGGCAAGGCATTTCTCCATACCCAGAAAGGGGGAGGGGTCAGGGGGGATGCCACACCCAGATATTGGAAGACCAACTAACCGCATTCAATTTAAAATTGGTTTCAAATTTTTTGATTGTATGGTCTTTGAGTAGTAGCTGATTAAAAAAAAGTGATTCGTCTAGGGCTTTTGAGGGTTAAACTTGAAACAATTTGTGGAAAATGACCATCATCTGGCCGAAGGGTTATTTAATGATGAGTAAATATGTTTTCAAGCCGATTAGTCACATATTTTTGTATCAAATTCAATATTTTCCCAAACTACGTGTTAGACGAACTTCAAAGACACTTTCAAACTTTTGTAACTTAAGCTGTATCGCAAATGTAATGAATATTTGAATGAATGTTCAGAGCTTCCAAATATTCGCTCAATCGGATTTCGGCATCAAAAGTCCTATAAATTTTAAAATTTATGCATAAAATTTTACTTTTCCGAAAGTAATAACATTATTATTATGTAAATTGCATAATAAACTTAAATAACTAAACGTTTAGTAAACTTGAAAAAGTTTTGTATAGCTTTTCGTATTCTGGGATGGTTAATTCAGGTGGAAAGCATATTTACAACACTTACAAAGGAATTTCACTGACTGATCAATCCCGAAAGTAAAATTTCAGATTTTTTTATTTCAAAGGATATTTATTATATTAAAATGATTAGCAGTAAAAGTTCCAACCTCGTTGACTGATGAAAACCATGGTCGTATTTGTTTTGAAGCATTGAGTTTAACCATATCGATAAATAATCGAAAATAAGGTGCCAAAAACTGATCAATTTCACCCGAAATTACGGTACTTGTATTAAAAACATAATGTTGAGAAAAAAACTTTTCCATGAAACACAATTACGAAAACCTGCTGATAATGATGGAAATAACACTGCACTATAAGAGCAAATATGTATTCTCCAATTATCAAACGAATATACGAATATTTTCTGAAAAGTATGTGTGCAAACTTTGAAAAAAACATTATTTCATCAAGAAAACAGCATATACGTTTGAGTATAGAATTAGCATTTAAGTTAAAACACACGTTAATAAAAACTAAAAAAAAAGCATATACGTTTATCGCAATGAAATACGCACCAAGGTATCCACAATGATTTTTAATAAGCACTGAAAAAATAAACCCAAAACCACTCACCAGATTAGTCGGCAACGTGCGAAATCCTACACCTTTTTCTCCGAATAGCTATCACCAGCGACAATCAGCCTATCGTCGATCAGCTTAGCAATTATTCGTACCTTCCGGGTTCTTTATGTTCACTCAAATCACTTAACCGTCCGAAAATCGTCTCACGTTTCGCGACTATATTTCTTCGTTTGCACCGTCTCGTACGTTTCGTTGATTTACACAGCTTTTTTATCGTTTGAGAAAAGGTAGTTTGCCACCGACAGTAGGTAAATTCAGATGAGCTAATTATCTCCCGTTTAGACTAATGGAATATAAACTTCAATTAATTTTCTCTAGCTTGCAAATAATTAGAAAGAACTGTCCCCTTGGAGTCACCAGTGCTGGGAATGTCCGCAGGATAGCAATCCTTCCGCTTCGACGAGCAACGATTGAATGGTTTTCACACGGCGTGGAATGGCACTTGTATGTCCCCCGTTCCTCAGAGACAAGACTTAACACCTTCCGTTTTCCACAATTCACCCCCTTATCCACCCACCGTGTCACTATGCCACTGAGCTATGCTGTGCGTCGCGTGGAACGAACCGGAAACTGGAACAATCACTACCACCAACCGTCACTCGTCGCACGCCAACTCGCCCACTGTTGAGGGTGCTTGGGAGAAACAGCAGAACTGATATCCTATCGGTCAATCCAGCAGAAGCGGAGACGACGAAGCCGGAACGATTGATACCACCAATCAAAACCGAGTGATGAGCTTTTTCCCAGGATTTATATAGGCTGCCGTATTCCACTGTGGCCACAGCCTTGATGAACGTTGATAAGAAATCTTTTGTCTCGTCACAAGGATTCACTGAAATGCACCAACCGGTATGCCAGACACAAATCGAATGCAACCCAGTTCTGGCATGGGGAATGCTTTTATAGGAGACTATGTCATGATGCGGCTACCGATGATTATGCTGCTGCTGCTCCAGGTTCTGACGATGACGATGATGATAATAGTACCCTCTTCTATTTAGGCGCGCCAGCTGAACAATTCCGGACAGACCTCACATACAAGGGCAGCATCCAATGCAACCTACATACCGACGACGTCGCACTGCACGCTAGTAGGTGCATCCGAAAGCTCTCCCTCCAACCACCCACTGCCACCCGCCTAACCGGCTGGGAAAAGCTTTCAACCAGATGATAGCCCAACAACGTGTGCGTAGGGGCACGTTCATGAAAATTTGCGCCTGTGAGAACTCACTCTCTTGTGTGAGAATACGCGAGAATCCCGAATCGTGAGGCGACACCCATTCTCCCATACGATTGGCATAAGCACCCACCCGAGAGGTCAGTGGGTTAAAGAAGCACGATTGCCGCCGCGAAGCCGAAGTAAATGCACCTGATTACCTACATATACTTGGAGACGTTCTGGAGCCATACCGAAAGAATTCTTACATCAATTACCCGCGGGATATAGAGGGAATGGAAAAGTTTTTTCTCACTTTCACAGATTTTTTGCCTGATTGGACCGACTGGAGTGTGAACGCAAAGGCCCGTTAATTGTTGAATTATCTCTCAGTCGACGAATCAACAACGATTTCAATTTTCCGGCAAACTTAACGGCTAATGATGATCAAAGAGAAACATTTTCTCGAGCTTTGCTTATCCAATACACATTGCGTTGCGTTGCGTTGCGTTGCGTGGTAACGGAGTAATTCGTAGATTGCATACTGAAAGTTGTCATGTTAAAACTTTAATACTCCTATTCTAATTGCTTATGGAATGCTATTTGGGAAGGAACAGCTATCCAACTAGAGGTTGAAGTAAAAAATACATGAGAACTTCCATTGCCGGCCACGCCCATCTTCTCCGTTACGAGGATAGGAAAGGATGTGATGATATGACACCTACTTTACAAGAGGTCAGCGACTCACCGACACTCCCATAGGTGTGAAGGAGTTGGATATTTGGAATGGGGTGATTTGGGAATTACTATAAGCGAGTGATGCGACAAGATTCAGATTGTGTAAGTGTATTTGAGTAAATCATGCAGATGTGTTGGAGTGAGTGAAAGTGTTTTAGTATATTTAAACACCAACGTTGGGAGTGACATAGCTAAGAAATTTTGTCACTCCATGGGCCTTTATGATTCCGGGATGGGGCACAGGCATTTACACTGTGTCCTGGCTAACAAGTCTAGGCTTAACCGCCATTGATCGGTCTCTGAAACGATAAGAAACACGTTATGTGGATGGGAAAGGATAGTATGGAAGGGATCACTATTTATCGAGATGCCAGCGACTCACCGACGCTCTCGAAAAAATAGAAAGGAAATAGGATTTTGGTTCAGGAATGGTCAGGAATTCAATACGATTTTAACAGTACATGTAAATAATTAAGACACATAAACTTGATTATAATCTACTAATATAACCATAATTTCAAATGCATATTAGCATTAAGGAAACCAATAACTTTCCTCCCATAAATACAGAGGAAGACAAATAAACCAACCAATCGTGACGTACTTATTGGATGACCCCTAAATAAAAAAAAAAAGAAATGATATTCAGTGGGACCGTAAAAAAACCTTTAAAGGACTTATCCAATGATAAACCGAACCCACCCGGTTCAAAAACCTCAACACTGTAGCAGGGCCATGCTAATCAGAATTGGATGATTCGGCAGCATCAAAATTCCTGAATCTAGAGATTCCACTTTTCCATTTGGATAGGTCCACCCGCAAAACCCGACCGTCATTGCCATACGTCGCCCAAGCAGCGGCATCGTGTATCCCATAAACACTCTCCGTCTCCCCACAAGTAGTGTTCATCTGATTCACTAAAGGCAGCACACCATCGCAACGAAATTTTATCCTTGCTGCCTATTATGCACTTAATTGCTGGTAGAACGCAAAACGCAAGTTCACATAACATGTAAGTATCAAATTGGTATTATCTCACCCAGTTGTCCAAATCTATGTACATAGTTGGTATGTTTTCTTGCTGGTAATTCAACAGCTGCGGTGTGTTAGCGACGACGATGCATCTTCCTGAATCGTCCCGATGCTCCTCCACTTTGACATTGACGCCGCCTCAGAAGATAAGAGAAATAG